>NW_028318003.1:0-323333 GCF_062004578.1 Staurois parvus
GAAACCTTGATTTTATATATATATATATATATATATATATATATATATATATATATATATATACAGTGCTCAGCATAAATGAGTACACCCAACATATTTGTCAGAAAACCTTTACTTTTCATTCAGAATCAACATTTTCTATGGGGACACTACAGTATACTACAAAATACACCCACATATGCAGGGCCATTGATTGCAAAACAACATATGTTTAATTTGCACACACGAAAAGTATTTTTCCTAACAAATCCATTCAAGACCATGTTGCAAAAATAAATACACCCCATTGAAATTCTTAGGTGCAAAGCTAAATTTTAGACAACAAAAATCCTAATTAACAAGAATTCAACTACAGGTGAGTCTAATTATTAATTAAAAAGGTGTCCAACAGACAGCTGATTATAGAATGGCATTACTTAACAAAGAAAACCCCTTCCCATTTCATGCTGTCAGCAATGGCACCACATTAAAGAGAAATGTCACAAGGAGTGAGAAAAGTAAATAATTTCTTTACACAAGAAAAGTGAAGGCTACAAGAAGATCAGCAAAGCTTTACTTATCAGTCAGAATACTGTAGCAAAAGTGATACAAAAATTTAACAAAGATGGAACTGCAACCATCTCACAGAGACATCCAGGCTGTCCACAGAAGTTAACACCTCAACAGGAGCATTTTCTGATGAGAAGGGTTGCAAGTTCACTGCAGTTAGCTAAAGCTGTAGAAAGAACTGGGGGTGATTGTTTTCCATGACACAATACTGCGTACACTGCAGAGGGATGGTATACATGGGTGTTGACCACAAAGGAAGCCTCTGCTAAAGCCCATGCACAAAAACAGCCCACCTAGAATTTTTCCAGGGCCCATGCTGAAAAGGAAGACCAAGATAAATGTTTTGGAACTGATGGCTTCAAAACTGCATCGCAAAGGTGAGGTGTACATATAAAAATGCATGGTGCCTACAGTGAAACATGGTGGTGACAGTGTCCTTCTGTGGGGCTGCATGAGTGCTGCTGGTGTCAGGGAGCTGTATTTCATTGATGGTATCATGAAATCACAGATCTACTGCTCTATATTGAAAGAGAAGATGCTACTATCACTCCGTGCCCTTGGTCGTCGTGCACTTTTCCAAAATGACAATGATCCAAACACATCTAAGGCCACTGTTGCATTTCTGAAGAAGAACAGGGTGAAAGTGATTCAGTGGCCAATGTATGTCACCTGAACCAATTGATCACCTATGAGGAATTCTGAAGAGACAAGTTGAGCATCACTCTCCACCCAGCATCCAGGCTCTAAAAGAGGTCGTTCATGAAGAATGGAAAAAGACAGATGTTGCAATATGTCTTCAACTTGTTCATCCAGTGCCTAGAAGATTTGGTGCTGTCCTTACAAATCATGGAGGTGATACAAAATACTAGATGCAGTAGTTTTTGTTGTGGGGTATATTCATTTTTGCATCACCTAATTTGAGTAAAACTGAACATGCTGTAAACAAAGTGATATTATTAACCTTACTTTCATTTAATGAGCTAAACAAATGTTCTATAAAACTCAGTTTTGTAAAAATGTTGGAAATTGTTCTTGTGTCCATTGAATATTGATTAAAATGTTACGTTTCAAAAGGGGTGTACTCATTTATGCTGAGCATTGTATATATATATTGTATGTACAAAAGAGCAGCCAGTAATTGCTTGTTGCACTTTTTTCTAGCCATACGGTTGTTTACATCCTGCGACTGTCCCACCACAGTACTCACAGCAATGATAGTAGAAGGGTTAGCAGACCAAAAGAGAAATTTAAAAAAAAAGTATTGTTAAACAAAAAATACTTCCCAATAATCACTAAAAATGCAGCATAAATACTCTTCAAATACTGGGAAAAAATGTCACACATTCAAGTGTCACAAGAACTGTTTGATAAATTTTTACAATTATTATACATTAGACAACTGATACTAAACAATTTAAGGCTAGCTATGATTAAGACACATCAATTGTGCTTTGTTCTGCATAACACCCTAGATTATGTTTTCCAGATACAAACCGTCTCTAAGAAAGTCCCAGCTCCACCCTCACCCTTGGATCTCATCCGACCCTTCAATGATACTGGCATGTCAAGCAATGTCTCACAAGCAAACTCCTCTACTTCGGATGTAAATGCAGTGCCTGTCATGATCACACAGAAGAAGCTTGAGTTTAAAGGTGGCATGAATGTTCTTGGTAAGGTTTTCTTTGTACCCCATCTATTGCATTAATTTTATGTTCACTCTGAGAGCCTGCAGGATCAGATGAAACAGGACTGGAGAAATAGTGTTTAACATGATGGAGGAACAGTACCAACATTCTGTGCTGATCTGATGTAGACATCACAAGACATTTAAATGTGCAGGCAATTTAGCTATCCTATATATGTCCTACTATTTTATTGTCCAAGTTTATTTACTAAGTGAGAGAAAGGATGAGAGGGACATAGGTATAAAGTGAAAATTTACAATGGTTATACAAGTCTTCTAGCTTCACAAGCTGCTAATTCCTTTAGGATATCTTGATTAGCAATGTGTCCTGTTATCCTTGCCTGACATGACCTGATATGTAATAAATCAGTAAATAAATCTGTTAAAAACCTGGTTAATTCAGAGGAAAAGATGCTGCTTGTCAAAAAGAACAGTAGATTCAGAGATAAAGTATAATGAGGAATTGAAGATGCATACAAGTTGTGACTTTTAATGTAAATGTCAAGGCTGGACCTGCACCCACATAGCTCATCAGCGTTGCTCACCTGAGCCTCACCTTTTACATTAAAGGACCAATATGTAGGCTTTAAAGGAGGGGTGAGACCAACCTTTTAAAAAGTGTAAAAGTAAATTAAGAGCCACACCACTAAAAGGAGGCGCATCCAAACTTCCTTCCATGGTCAGCGACATGGTTCCTAACATGGTTCTGAATGGCCTGATTGCGTCACTTCCTCTAGCCCCACCCTAGAAGTTACGCAATCAGGCCATTCGGAACTTGGAACCAGGTTATCGCTGACCATGGAAGGAGGTTTGGATCATCTGACATGCTTGTGTATCCATTACTGCCTGTGACATTTTATTGAAATGTCAGTGTTTTACCTCTATTACATTGGATTTTTTTTTTCACTTACTACACTATGAGAGTCTCTTTCTCCTTATAATCCTATGGATAATATTATGGATTGAACTGATGGAGAGATGGGAATTGTGTCCAGCAGCATCCTGGTGTAGAGTCTATAGATAGTGCATGTGACCATCCTTGAATAGGTGGTCAGATTAGCTGGTACGGTGCATTTGCTTACACTGTGGTGTCTGGTGGAAGCTGTTTCTCTCCTTCAGTGGAAGACCTAATGTGGAGGTTTGTATCTCCTACTATTATTTGTTTCATGGACAATGGCGCTAGATATTGTTTATGGGACTATCCTTTTGAAGTGTGATGTTTTTGTACTAAGAAATATTTTTTCTTTTATTGTCACTAGGGGGGAGATTTACTAAAGCTAGTTCTCTCAGAATTTTGTGCAGCTGTGCATGGTAGCCAATCAGCTTCTAACCTCAGCTTGTTCAATTCAGCTTTAGTAATAGAACCTGGAAGCTAATTGGTTTCCATGTAGAAGTGCACATGATTATGAGTGAACCAGCTTTAATAAATAACCCCTATATACTGCATCATATTTTAGTGTTGCACTTTTGCTGCCGTACAGATTTGGGGTTGTGTATCACAATCCTTAGTGCTAGCAGCTTTTCTTTTACACCTAAGTGCAGTGTAAATATACTTTATTATATGCACCTATGTGTCTTTAATATATGTGAATTCATTCATGTACCCTCTATAGCCTAGACCTGGTGTATTACCTCACATAAATGTATTGATATTAAAACAATGCCAAGTGCATACTCACAATGCAGCAAGCAAAGAAAGGCGATGTACAAGGACCAAGTGACAGAGTGGTCAGTCTGCAGATGTATATCACCAGAAACCAGGGCATCACTCAGACTGGCATGCTAATGTGTTCCAAGGGATCGATCCTCTTCATCAGATGATGCCCTGTCTGCATCACACATCACCCTTTAAATTAGAACTCATGATGTAACACATTGGTTATAGCATAAACAACCACTTGCATGTTGGAGTGCATTTTATCACCAATGTTTCATGGCACTATATACAGTATATATATATATTTGTGGCACTCAGAATACAGCATGCGGTGCTTATTTATAATATTGATCTGATGATCTACATTTGATTTTTGATATTGGGGGCTTTTTTGTTGTTGTGAGACCAGCCAGCAACTGTTGGGGTACAACCATGTAATTATTTGTCCATTTGTTTCTTTTTTTTTTTTTTGCTCTGGGTGTGCCCCTTTTTTGAGGGCAGGTGTTGTGTATTTGTTCTAGAGTTTTTATTTAAAAAGCGATATGTTATGCAGGCAGACTACGTGCTGATGAAAAGAGTCCATCCCTTGAAACGTGTTAGCTTGTCAGTCTGAGCAATGCCGTGGTTTACGGTGATAGACTTCTACAGCCTGAGAATTCATATTGATTATGCGTTTGACATTTGTTTTATTATCAATACATTCATATAAAGTAATGCTCCAGGTCTTTGCACCCTCTTGTTTGTATTTGTTATTTCTATCAAGATTCCCTTATTTGAAGAGGGGTGCATTAGTGAAGCATAGCATCTAAGGATCAGAATAATTATTGAGATGTCTCTGTCTTGGTGCTCTTCAGGTTCCTGCAATACTTTAACGCTATGGCGCCATGGCTGTACATGCTCTATTCTATAGCCTAGGCCATTCTTTCCTTCATCCTCTGTTTAGCAGTTTCATTGTCAGGAATGGACTCAGCACTGGTGGTGGGACTCACCTGCCGTGTGGGCTGCAGTAACAGGGCTAACCAGCGGGTGCTCTCAGCAGCCAGAAGCTCACTCCTGCAATCAGCCAAACCTGGGGCTGATTGCAGAAAGGTGTATTTAAGGCATGGCCAGGCCTGTGATCTGGGCCTTGGTGTATGTTTTCCCATGAGCCCCTGTGCCTGGTATCTTGTGTTCCTGCTTCGTTGCTGACCCTGCTTGATCCTGACCTCTGCTGACCGTCTCCTGTTGAACCCCTGGCTTGCCTGACCATCCTTCTGCCTGATCCCCTGTACCACGCTGCCCGTGAGTTACTGAACCCGGCTTGTGACCCTGACCATTCTCTGCCTGCTCCTTTGGTACCTTGCTGCCCGCACATTGCTGACCTGGCCCGTCTGACCACGCTAACTACTCTGCCATCCATCCATCCTGCACGGATCCAGCCGTCCCTGCTCACACCTTCTGCCTCTTCACATCAGGCTTTCTACCTGCACATACCTCTGGCGGATCCCTCTACCACTAGCAGGTGTACTCAGGGGCCGCGACCTGGTTCCTGTCTGCTCCAAGTCCATCCCCACCATCAGGGGCCCTGGTGAATAAGCAGACTGGGACTTAGACTCCGCGCCCTGGGGAATCCTGTCCTGAGGACCGCTAGAGGTACCACCAAACGGTCATTACAGAACCCTATGGCCGGCCTGACCGTTCCACCTCTCCAGCCCTGACTACGCCTGTATTCCTGCACCTCCTAAGATTAGCGGAAGGTTGGTTTGCTCACTGTGCGTTTATATATATATATATATCTGGGTGGCTAATAATAAACTGTATTATACTGTACCTGAGACCTGCGTTTCCCTGTGTCAGTCCACACCTTTCTGGTCATTCCTAGATTCCTGACATCACACCAAGGCCTTTCCTGACCAGAAGTGGCTGCACAGGGAAGCCATCTTGACTTGTTTTGAAGGATGCATCCTGATGAGGTTATATATTTGTCTATGCTAGTCTTTGATGACAGAGAATATGCCTATCAGACTCTGCGGGAGTATACCAGGGATCAGCTGCTAGAGTGCATACGGGTTGCTCATTCCCTAGTAGGTCAGGTCCTAAAGCTCTCTGAGGTGCAACCATTGATTCAGGCTTGTGTTGAGTTGGCTTCATCTAGTACCCCTGAAAGCAGGGATGAATTCCTTCCTCCATTCAGGGTGAGTCAAATAATATCACTGGTATGGTTGTTGGAGGATGATCCGGATTGCTTCTTGGAGCATTATTCAGCATGTTCACCACATGTGCTAAAGAAGTGTATAAACGCAGTGCAATCTTTGACCAGACAGGCCTTGTGTAAACTGAGTGTTGTCCAACCCATACTGCAGACATGGTCAGACTTGTTACAGCTAGCCTCAATCAGCTTGCAACAGACCAGTCCTGCTTCTCATCATTCCTCTGTTCAAAGCTCTCTTCCTGCATTCCCGACAGCTCCCCCAGTGACAGCCCAGTATACCCTGCTATCTACCACATGTCAGTCCCCTGCTCCCACTCGCTGTACCATCCTGCCAGTATCCAAACCGGTTAGCCTGCCGTCTGAGAACCCGCCTTCCGTGGTTCAGCCTGTTGACTCGGTGCCCACTGTCGTGCCAGTTGACTCGGTGCCCGCTGTTGAGCCGGATGACTTGATGCCTGATGATTTGGTGCCCGCTGTCGTGCCAGTTGACTCGATGCCCGCTGTCGAGCTTGGTGACCCGGTACCCACGGTTCTGCTAGATTGCTCGGTGCCCGCTGACATGCCCGGTGACTCTGGGCCCGCTGTTGTGCCAGTTGACTCAGTGCCAGTTGACTCGGTGCCCACTGTCGTGCCAGTTGACTCGGTGCCAGTTGACTCGGTGCCCGCTGTCGTGCCAGTTAACTCGGTGCCCGCTGTCGAGCTTGGTGACCCGGTACCCGCGGTTCTGCTAGATGGTTCGGTGCCCACTGACATGCCCGGTGACTCGGTGCCCGCTGACTTGCCAGGTGACTCTGTGCCCGCGGTTCTGCTAGATGGCTCGGTGCCCGGTGACTCTGTGCCCGCTGACGTGCCAGATGACTTGGTGCCCGCTGACGTGCCTCTGCCTGCTGTGCAGCCCGACATGCCAGCCCCTGATGTCCAGCTAAACTGGCCAATAACTGATTCCCAGCCTGCTCCTGGAAATCCTGTGTCCAGTGACCTGCCTTCCTGGGTTCTCCTACACAAAGAGAAGTCTACCAGCAGGAAACCCAGCCAGCCGGTTTACTCCGGCAGTAGGATATTCAGCCAGTTACCTGACCCGGGCGGTGGAACATTTGGCCCACTAAGGACTGTTTGGAGCGTCCTGAGGCCGCTCCTTGAGGGGGGGGTACTGTCAGGAATGGACTCAGCACTGGTGGTGGGACTCACCTGCCGTGTGGGCTGCAGTACCAGGGCTGACCAGCGGGTGCTCTCAGCAGCCAGAAGCTCACTCCTGCAATCAGCCAAACCTGGGGCTGATTGCAGAAAGGTGTATTTAAGGCATGGCCAGGCCTGTGATCTGGGCCTTGGTGTATGTTTTCCCATGAGCCCCTGTGCCTGGTATCTTGTGTTCCTGCTTCGTTGCTGACCCTGCTTGATCCTGACCTCTGCTGACCGTCTCCTGTTGAACCCCTGGCTTGCCTGACCATCCTTCTGCCTGATCCCCTGTACCACGCTGCCCGTGAGTTACTGAACCCGGCTTGTGACCCTGACCATTCTCTGCCTGCTCCTTTGGTACCTTGCTGCCCGCACATTGCTGACCTGGCCCGTCTGACCACGCTAACTACTCTGCCATCCATCCATCCTGCACGGATCCAGCCGTCCCTGCTCACACCTTCTGCCTCTTCACATCAGGCTTTCTACCTGCACATACCTCTGGCGGATCCCTCTACCACTAGCAGGTGTACTCAGGGGCCGCGACCTGGTTCCTGTCTGCTCCAAGTCCATCCCCACCATCAGGGGCCCTGGTGAATAAGCAGACTGGGACTTAGACTCCGCGCCCTGGGGAATCCTGTCCTGAGGACCGCTAGAGGTACCACCAAACGGTCATTACAGAACCCTACGGCCGGCCTGACCGTTCCACCTCTCCAGCCCTGACTACGCCTGTATTCCTGCACCTCCTAAGATTAGTGGAAGGTTGGTTTGCTCACTGTGCGTTTATATATATATATATATATCTGGGTGGCTAATAATAAACTGTATTATACTGTACCTGAGACCTGCGTTTCCCTGTGTCAGTCCACACCTTTCTGGTCATTCCTAGATTCCTGACATTCATCTTCCTTTACTGCCAGTCATGAACACTGGAGCTTTTTCTGAATTGGCTGATCTAATGATCACATTTTTTAGTAGCAGTTATGTAAATTGGATTCATTTGATGAAAATTCTCTCTAGCTATTATTTTTTATAGCAGGGTATATACATTCAATTTGTTTGAAAAAAAAAAGTGGGTTGAACAAAAAAAAACCCTGACAGACCCCCGTATCCACACATAAACACATCATCCCCCCATCAGAATACACTGACCAGTGCTGCAGCCATTGGCTGAAAGTGCTGATCGAATGCTGTTTTTTCAGAAGGGCTGTTTGACAGAATGAGCCTGGGAGGGGGCCCAGATGGCAAAAGGATCACCTACAGGCAGAGGATCTGTAAAGGAGGAAAGCTCAGGACCTCACTCAACTCACCTGCAGGACAGGACCACCTGTGCAGCAGGGAAGGAGCGGCCCATCATAAGGCCTGAGAACAACCACTGACCTATCAGCTCACAGACAGAGGATTGAGTGAGTAGACCTACACCCCCTGGGCCAGTAAGAGGAAGGAACACTCTAGTGGAGGACTGGATTAGCTTTCTTCCCAGGACTATCTTGCAATTTAAAGTGACAGGCACTGGTCCCCTGCCCAGGGATTCCTTCAGGCAGCCGAATAAAGGAGTATCTGAGGTCTGGGGTGGTACACCAGGAGAAGCTGGATAGCTCTCCAAGATGAGAATTTGTTGTTAAAGAGACTGGTATATAGTCCCAGGAAATTGTCCTCTGTTGTAATTCCTTGGGCATCCCATACACCCCTTACCCCATCCAAGTTCAATTCCCTTGATAATCCAAAAAACAAGCTCATGGACTGGTTACTGTCTCTTGGATGCACTTCTGTGTGAAGGAAATGCATGTTGCCTGACTGTGCAGGACTATAGGGGGACGCAAAACTTAGCGACTCCTAAGGGGGTAGTACTACACTACTAAAGTGAAGAAGACGTAGAACCTAACTTAACATTTTATTGCAGTTTGAGTAACTTTCTAACCACCTGAAACTGATGCTGCAAATTTTGAAGGGGGTCATAAAGGAAAACACAACATTTAAAATGATAATAATTTGAAAATTAGCTACTAGTTTTTTAAAATTAATTAAAACTGCAGCAAGGCAGGTAAGTGGTTAACATGTTGCATATGGGCTCATATCCCACCTAGTATCTGCAGAAAGTTCTTCCCATGTTTATCTGAATAGAGTTTTCTCCACAACCCAAAAATATTGTAGTGGGTTAATTTTTCTGACCAAACTGGCTGTAGCATATAACTCTGTGCTCATATGGGAGAGGCAGGGGAGTTGGACTGTAAGCATTAATACAATATGAAAATTGGAATTAAATAGTAAAAATAATCATTGGCCAATTTTCTTTTGCATAAAGTCATGCATTTGTAAAGCTGGCCATAGATGATCAATAAAAATAAAATATAACAGATGCTCTCTCTTCATCCACACAAAGGTGGATGGAGGAATCCCTCCCACTGGAACAATGTATTCTGACAATGTGACTTGTTTTTCCAACTTGTCCCTTTTTCATAAGTCGATATAATGATTGTCTTCTGTTGAACAGGGACCCAGATCGAAATTTCCCTTCTGAACTGGCCAAATTTCTATCCATCAATGATCATCTTTACTGTATACTTGTAAATGTGTATATAGACTGCGGTGCAAAAAATGTGAACCAAAATTACTTAACAATTTGCTACATGTGAAAATGCAAAAAATGGAAAAAAAATATAAATGAACAACACAAGAAAATACAAATAATATCCAATGTATCAGTAAGTCCCATTCAAATGATAGTTGCTTGAAAGCCAAAAGATAGGTGAACAGGTGCTGGCACCATTAGTAACAGAAAAAACAGGTGACCACTTTCAGGTGCTCCAGGTGACCCCACATGGATTTACACTCACCACAATGGATGGACCTTCTATTACTAGATAGGTCCCACTTCGCTTTTTTTGGTTGGACCCACTGTGTGTCTTGTCACCAACTTGACCACTCACATGTACCAAGAATGCGATTTTTTTTTTCTATGCAATACACTGCCACTTAAAAAACAGTATTAGAGAAAAGGTTAATTGCGCAAAGCAGCTGACTTTATTAAATCATATAAATCTAACAATTACATCGCACTCATATGTATATGTGTCTAGGGACTGACACCGGGTACATACAGTGCTTGTTGTTAAGATGGCTGCCACCGCCCAAATTCAGAAGCTGGCTTGCACTCCAGGGATGGGATGGGATGTGATGTGATGTATCAGCTGGGCATACTGCTTCAACTAGTTTTGTCTGTAATTGTACGTCTTCAGGAAGCTTTTTACTGTAGACTTGATTGCATCTCAATGGTGAAAGTTGGCCAGATCAGTGAGGAGTCTCAGGTATCAGGTGACAACAGCAGACAGGCATGTGAATGGGAATTTTGTTTTTTTTCTCTATGAAAGGAAAAGCCTCTTTATGAACAATGGTTTGGAAGAATTCAGAGTCAAAGGAAAATATAGTTTATATAAAAAAAGTAATGGGCAATGTTTGATACAACCTTAATTCATGTCAGACCTACTTTTCTTATGCTTTGAACAGCTCTTAAATAAAACCAGTGTATTCAGAATTAATATGCATCCATAAGCTTTATCTGTTGTCTATAAACCAGAGTTTACTTTTTGCCTAGTGGCCTGCTAGACATAGACATTCATTTGTCTTTACTTCTTTTTTTTCTTTGGAGACAGAAAAAAGATGCATTTTTTTTACATTTATGGTCTGACCTTTGTGCCTCCTTTCCCTCCCTACTTAGGACTCATTGGCTTCTTCATCGCCTTTGGAATTTCCATGGGAAAAATGGGAGACCAAGCCAAGATAATGGCTGATTTCTTCAATATCCTCAATGAGATAATTATGAGGCTGGTCAGCATGATAATGTGGTAAGAGATGCAAGCGTGAGTTTGTCTGAGCTTATATGGATTGTGGTTTTCTCAGCACATAAATGTTACATTTATGGATTGGTAAAAGGTCAGTGGTCTGGCTTGTAATTCTTTTGGGTTACAGAAATACAGCTCACAGGTTATCTGAGGTTCCTAACTTTGAGATAGATGCTGCTTAGAGCTCTTTCTCTTTAAAGAGACTTGTCTAGATAGGAATATTGAGGCTGCAATAGCTAACTTAGGGCTTTCATTATTATCCTTGCTTTATACTACCTGATATGCAAATTATTGTTTCCGGTCAGTGGCTCACCAGTACTGCAGAACGGTTAGGATAAACCTGTACTTTGCCCATGCAAGGCAAAACAACAAGTTTGTTTTAATGAATCCCGCTCCAGCAGCATCTATTTATTCATGGTACCTAAATAGTACAGACACTTTAAACAGTGCTTTGCATATATATTGTACATTCACATCAGTCCCTGCCCTCAAAGAGCTTATAATCTGAGTTCCCTAACTCACAGTCATACACACGCATACTAAGACCAATTTGAAGAAGAGCCAATTAACCTACAAGATTGTCTTTGGAGTGTGGGAGGAAACTGGATTCCCTGAAGCAAACTCATACAGGCACAGGGAGAACATGCAAACTCCAAGAAGGTGGTGCTGTGGTTGAGTTTTGAACCGACACTAGTGCTGTCAGGCAGAGCTGCTGACAACTTAACTACTGTGCTACCCCCTTGAATTACCCATTCATAGACACTTGTGCAAAAAATAAGCGAGGAAAATATTTATAGCTTCTGGGTATAGGAAAGTATATGACTCTCTTTCTTCCCAAGTAATGACACTGATGCTTGGTTATTGGCCAACAATTGCCATAAGGATGGGGAGACCAAGAGGCAGTGGTAGAGAAGGTTTGGATATGGATTTTCACAGGTCACCAAAATGCAGACATTATTTGAACCCAATTGGCCTGTATTTGGCAGCTCACCATAAAGACAGGGACCCCCTCAGAAAAGGACATTTACCCAAGTTGAGAAATCCAAGTGTAATAAGTCAAAGAGTGCTCCTAATGAAAAATCTTTAGGAGTCCACAGTCTTTATTGTTATCTGATTACAATAAGCAGAGCAAAACACAACCAATGCATTTCTAGTCCACATAATCCTTCTTCATCAGGGCTGGAGGAAAAGTTCAAAATATTGAGCATAATAATACTTAAAACCAGGATTGCTACTAAAAATATGCATGTATGAAAGAAAAAAGGAAGTAATAGTGACAGAACTAGCATGCAATACAGACTATAAAAAACAGGAATAAAAGGAAGCCACATTTTTCACCAAAAACCACAGATTAAACTGTATGCATACACACAGGTGATGGTCGTTCAAAGACTTTGTTGGGTTTCTTTGGAGGCAAAAAAATAAGGGATGCTATCAAAGAACAATCACAAAGAACATTGCAACAAAAGGTAACCAAAGATGCCACAGCTGGTATGCGGCTGGATTTAATTTGATCAAAATGATACAAATGTTTCTACTGCTAAAAATGCAGTTGGATGCAGGATGTGTTTTTATTGGATTTTGAGTCCCTGGTTCTAATATGTACACCCATCTCTCTCTTTACTTTCTTCTATATTAATTTTAGATCAGTCTGCTTAAGAGTATTTTTGAGGCCATTTAATATCCTGCCATTTCATCCAGGTATGTCTGCTTCATCTACCATGTCTTTCATTACACATATCATAAGTCCCCTTCATCCATTTTATTTATTGTATGTATTTGTGTTTCACTGAAAAAGGTTAGTTTTAGGTCAACCTAATTTTTTTGTAATGGCAGTGTGTGTGTGTGTGTGTTTGATTCACTGCATCCAACTGGCAACCAGCCAAAACTGATATTTAAAGCCCACCTACAGTTAGTGTTGGATAGAGTAAGAGGGAGGTATTACTGTGAGGTAAATCAACTCCTATGGCTCCACAACGGAGGAGTAATTGGGAATACGTTTAGAATACCATGTCGTAAGACCTAGGAAAGCATATAAGGGGACTTGCCCAAGATGGTGCAGAGAGCAGGTGTATAATTGTGAGGCTCTCTACTCTGGCACCCTTACCTACCTACTTATTGTTACAGGGTGAGCTGTTTTCTCCCGGGACCAACACCTCTCCCTCTCGCACTTTCGAGGGATATGACTAGGGGCAGAAGTGCCAATCAGGAATGCCGTACAGCAGATTCAGCAAGAGGCAAGACCTTGGCCGCTCCCACCTGCATCTCAGACTGTTGACCTGAAGCATGCTGACTCAGCTTTCATAAACTTTCATTCCCTTATGCAGGTTGTTAACAGTTGCCAATCTGCTCTTACTATGAAGATCAATCACATTCACACAGACCTGGGTCTAACACGTAGGGACCTGGATAGGTCGAGGTTGAGTAGAGAATGTCTTCAGTGGAAAACTTTCAAAGGGATCACAGACCAGACCTCCATACCCTCAAGGTTAAGGTAAATATCTGGAAGCCAGAGCTGCAGATGCAGAGAACCTGTCAGGGATCCCGGGTCCTCGGCGGCGCACGCATGCGCAGACCGCCGATCCGTCCCAGCCGGCGAGCGCAGAATCCTCGGCGATCGCGGCGGCCGCGCATGCGCAGTAGCGATCGCGGCCGCACCAATGGGAGAGCAGGGCGCTCTATTTAAAGCTGCCCTGTGCATCTCCAAGTTGCCGTAAGGTCTTGTTCCTGTTCCTGTAAGTACGCTTCCTTGTTGCCAAACTCTGCCTGTTCTGTTTATGCTGACCTTCTCCTGCTCTGACCCTGGCTCGTCCCTGACCATCCTTCTGCCTGACCCTCTGTACCGCGCTGCCCGCTACCTGCTGAACCTGGCTTGTGACCCTGACCATTCTCCGCTTACTTCCCCTGTACCACGCTGCCCGCACAATACCGACCCGGCTAGTCTGACCTCGCCTACTCCTGATAGTTGCCCATCCATCCCGCTCGGATCGGGATCTGTCATCCCATCCATCCCGCTCGGATCGGGATCTGTCATCCCATTTATCCCGCTCGGATCGGGATCTGTCGTCCCCTTCACAGCAGGCTCAACCCGGGCACATACCCTCAGCGGGACCCCTCTGCCGCCGCCGGGGGTGCCCAGGGACGCGACCTGGTTTCAGTCTTGCACCAAGTCCATCCCCACCATCAGGGGCCCTGGTGAAAAGGCAGACTGGGACTTAGACTCCGCGTCCTGGGAAATCCCGTGCCGTGGACCACTAGAGATCCCGTTGGGCGGAGCCTGACAGTACCTTGCGGCCATGACTGAGCCTGGAAGGGGAACTTCCCCTCTGGACGACATCTGCCAACAGATGGAGACCCTTACACTGGGAATTAGGGGCCTACAGGAAGGTTATACGGTATTGGACAGACGCATGCAGACCTTAGCTACCTCTACCAGGGGGTCTGGGGAACCCATTAGGAAGACTCTGGGGTTTTTACCCGCACCAGAACCCCGTGTCCCCACACCGGAACGTTTTTCCGGAGACCGAAGTAGATTCAGGGCCTTTCGTAACTCCTGTCAGCTATACTTTGACCTCCAGCCTCAGACCTTTTCCTCCGAATCGGTGAGGGTAGGGTTCATTATTTCCCTACTACAGGGGGGACCCCAAGACTGGGCCCACCGGCTCCGAGAGAAGCGAGACCCACTATTGCAGTCAGTGACGGTATTTTTTGAGGCTATGGCCCTCTTGTATGACGACCCGCTGCGCACCGCAACGGCCGAGAGGGCCCTATATACACTCAGGCAGGGTCACCGGACAGTGGAGGACTATGCCGCCGAATTCAGGCGTTGGCATAGTGACTGCCAATGGAACGAGGCGGCTCTGCACCACCAGTTCCGCGTAGGGTTAGCTGAATCCCTGAAGGACGAATTGGCCTGAATAGACATACCTAGCACTTTGGAGGCCTTGATAGCTTTGACTTTTCGAATTGACCGCCGGTTGCGGGAGCGCAGGCAGGAAAGATGCAACCAAGGACAAGGATCAACTGGAACACCCCCTCAGGCCTCAACCCAGTTACAGCCGGCAAGCCAGAATCAGGTTGCCATGGATTCACCCGAGACCGGGCCATCGGGAAGGATCCGACCGACACTTACGCCTGAGGAACGCCAGAGGCGTCTTACCAACCATCTCTGCCTCTACTGTGGGGGAGCAGGCCATGTGGTATGTACCTGTCCAGCCAAGAGGGGTAAGTGTTCCGCTGTTTTCTCTGCAGTCACTTCTAACAGTGTGGGCAACACTAGTTATCTAGCGGTACCTGTGTCACTTCAGCTGCCGGGGAGAATAGTGGTGACCACGGCTATTGTGGATTCTGGGGCGTGTAGTTGCTTCATAGATTTAGACTTTGCAGTTCAGCAACGAATTCCCCTACAAACCAAGGAGGTGGGATTGAATATTTTTCTAGCAGATGGATGACGTATTAAGTCAGGGGTGGTGGACCACGAGACCCCACCTATCCGTACTACCATATCGACCCATCATGAAGAACTCCTTCGGTTGGACGCCATAGCATCCCCACTATTTCCGATTATTTTGGGGCTCCCGTGGTTACGAGCCCATAATCCCCAGGTGGACTGGAAGGCGGGTTCTATGCAGTTCCTCTCCCCATACTGCCAGCAGCATTGCCTCCCTAAGATCTCCCCGATTCCACCGACTTTGTTGTGTCTAGAGACAGATGCAGAGCTGGCGCAAGTCATTCCGTCAGTCTACCATAATTTCCTGGATGTGTTTAGCAAGCGGGGGGCGGACACTCTCCCCCCGCACCGAGCTTATGACTGCCCAATTGATCTCCTCCCAGGGTCGGAAATCCCATTTGGGCGGATATTCCCCTTATCCGAGCGGGAGTTAGGGGTACTAAAAGAGTATATAGATGAAAACCTCCATAAGGGGTTTATTAGACCCTCCACGTCACCAGCCGGGGCGGGCATTTTCTTTGTGGAGAAAAAGGACAAGTCCCTCCGGCCCTGCGTAGATTACCGGGACTTGAATAAGGTCACAGTAAAAAACCGTTACCCGCTACCACTTGTCCCCGAGCTGTTTCAGAGGCTGAAGTCAGCATCTGTCTTCACTAAACTAGACTTGAGAGGTGCCTATAATTTAGTTCGTATCAGAGAGGGGGACGAGTGGAAGACAGCATTCCGTACCAGATTCGGACACTTTGAATATTTGGTTATGCCCTTCGGCCTATGCAACGCCCCTGCCACCTTCCAACATTTCATAAACGATGTGTTCAGGGACTACCTAGATATCTTCGTCATTGTATACCTGGACGATATCCTTGTCTTTTCCCCAACCTTGGAGGACCATAGAGGTCACGTGAGGCGCGTGTTAGAACGGCTCCGCCAACACAGCTTATATGCCAAGGCAGACAAGTGCTGCTTTGAACAGAGTAGCATTTCGTTTCTGGGTCTAACCATCTCTCCCACGGGAATAGCCATGGATCCTCAAAAGGTTTCGGCCATTTTAGATTGGTCAGCCCCCACCGATAAGAAAGCGGTCCAACGCTTCATCGGCTTCGCGAACTTCTACAGAAAGTTCATTAAGAACTTTTCGGGCCTAGTGTCCCCTATCACCCAGCTGACCAGGCAGGGGGTTCGCTTCCAATGGACACCTGAGGCACAGAGGGCTTTCGAAGCCTTAAAGGTATTGTTTACGGCGGCTCCTATTCTGAGCCACCCTGATTCGTCCTTGCCATATATCTTGGAGGTGGACGCATCCGAGAATGCGGTCGGGGCGATCCTGTCCCAGAGGAAGGGCATCAAAGAACTCATGCACCCAGTGGCTTTCTTCTCCAGGAAACTAACTCCTGCGGAAAGGAATTATGATATCGGGGATCGGGAGCTCTTGGCGATTAAGGTGGCACTAGAGGAATGGAGATACTTGTTAGAAGGGGCGGTACACCCAATATTGATTTTTACGGATCATAAGAACCTAGAATATCTGAGGACAGCTAAATGTCTGAGGCCACGTCAAGCCAGGTGGGCGCTGTTCTTTTCACGGTTCTTTTTCCATATAACCTATAGGCCAGGGTCTAAGAACACAAAACCAGATGCGCTCTACCGCATGTTTGGGGATCCCGAAGAGAATCCCAAGCCAGACACTATCCTGTCCCCAGGAAATTTCTTAGTTCTCCAATCGGAGCTCCATTCTCAACTACAGACCGCGTCCGTAGGAATGCAAGGTCCACCTGGTGTTCCCTTACTAAATAGGGAAGGACTTTTTTGGAAGGAGGATCAGATTGTGGTCCCTGAGGAGGCCCGTACATTGGTATTAGGATACTGCCACGATCACCCGCTGGCCGGGCACTTTGGGGTACGTAAGACCTTGGAGCTGCTGCAGCGTACCTTCTGGTGGCCTAATATGGCCAGGGAGCGCGAAACCTACATAAAGACCTGTCCCGTTTGTCAGAGAAACAAACCCACTAGGAATAAAGCTTGGGGTCTCTTGCGCCCATTACCCATACCCGACAGGCCGTGGACCATGATTTCCATTGACTTTATCGTGGAACTTCCACCCTCTCAGGACCACACAGCAATCTTCGTGATTGTAGACCGCCTGTCCAAGATGGCCCATTTTGTACCTTTAAAGGACACACCTACGGCCCTTGAGATAGCACGTGTGTTTATTAAGGAAGTGGTAAGACTCCACGGAATTCCCAGGGACATTGTATCTGACAGAGGGGTTCAGTTTACGTCCAGGTTCTGGAAAGCTCTATGTGAAACCCTGGGAATTAAGTTATCGTTCTCTTCAGCTTATCACCCACAGACCAATGGCCAGACGGAGCGTACAAACCAGACCCTAGAGCAGTACCTCAGGTGCTATACCACCTTCCTCCAAGATGACTGGGTTACTCTCCTGCCGCTTGCAGAATTTGCATATAATAATGCAAGTCACTCTGCTACTAGACAGTCCCCGTTTTTCGCAAACTATGGGTTCCACCCTGTATTCCTGCCAGATCTAATCCCAGAGGTCGCAGTCCCAGCCACGCAGGATATGTTGACCTTTCTGTCAACCAATAGCAAGGTATTGCAGGAAGCAATGGCAAAGGCCCAGGATGACAATAAGAGGGCGTTTGATAGGAAGAGAAGAGGGGAACTGAGTTTGCGGCCAGAGGACCAGGTTTGGTTGTCCACCGCAAATTTAAAAATGTCCTGCCCTTCGAAGAAATTGGCTCCCAAGTTCTTGGGGCCTTTCCGGATCAAACGTAAGATCAACGAGGTGGCATACGAGCTGGCACTGCCCGAATCTATGAAGGTTCATCCGGTCTTCCATGTGTCCCTGTTAAAACCGGCAACTCCAGACCCCTTCCCGGATCGAAGGTCTAAGCCACCGGAGGCAGTAGACGTGGATGGGGAGGAGGAATTTGAAGTTGAAGCTATCTTAGATTGCAGGAAGAGGGGAGGCCAAACTCAGTTTCTGATTAAATGGAAAGGATATGGGGCGGAGGAAAATTCATGGGAGCCGGCCCAAAATGTGCACGCCCCAAGGCTTGTGCGGGAATTTTTTCGGAACCAGCCGTTGAGTAGGGGTCGGTTGGGCATCCGGAGGTTTCCCGTAGGGGGGGGCAATGTCAGGGATCTTGGGTCCTCGGCGGCGCGCGCATGCGCAGACCGCCGATCCGTCCCAGCCGGCGAGCGCAGAATCCTCGGCGATCGCGGCGGCCGCGCATGCGCAGTAGCGATCGCGGCCGCACCAATGGGAGAGCAGGGCGCTCTATTTAAAGCTGCCCTGTGGATCTCCAAGTTGCCGCAAGGTCTTGTTCCTGTTCCTGTAAGTACGCTTCCTTGTTGCCAAACTCTGCCTGTTCTGTTTATGCTGACCTTCTCCTGCTCTGACCCCGGCTCGTCCCTGACCATCCTTCTGCCTGACCCTCTGTACCGCGCTGCCCGCTACCTGCTGAACCTGGCTTGTGACCCTGACCATTCTCCGCTTACTTCCCCTGTACCACGCTGCCCGCACAATACCGACCCGGCTAGTCTGACCTCGCCTACTCCTGATAGTTGCCCATCCATCCCGCTCGGATCGGGATCTGTCATCCCATCCATCCCGCTCGGATCGGGATCTGTCATCCCATCCATCCCGCTCGGATCGGGATCTGTCGTCCCCTTCACAGCAGGCTCAACCCGGGCACATACCCTCAGCGGGACCCCTCTGCCGCCGCCGGGGGTGCCCAGGGACGCGACCTGGTTTCAGTCTTGCACCAAGTCCATCCCCACCATCAGGGGCCCTGGTGAAAAGGCAGACTGGGACTTAGACTCCGCGTCCTGGGAAACCCCGTGCCGTGGACCACTAGAGATCCCGTTGGGCGGAGCCTGACAGAACCGTAATTGTAGGAACAGCCTGCGGATCATTGGCTTCCCTAAGGGTGCAGAAAGCTTGGATACTGTCCTTTACTGAGAACCTGCCATAATCTCTCCTTCCCCAGGCTAATTTTTCACCTTATTTTAGTGCTGAGTGGACATACCACAAGCCCACAGCCTGCGGTCCACCTTGGCTGCCGCCCAGCACCTTCATTTTTAAGCTTCTACATTTTAAAGACTTGCACCTTGTGCTATGTGATGATCGCAATCAAGTGGATCTGCTTAATGAGAATACAAAGCTCATCATATTCCCTGATTGCTCTGTCTAAATGCAGAGGCAGAGGAAATTCTTTGATCACATCAGAGCTACACTTCACACCAAAGGCTTGAAGTACAGCATGTTGTTTCCTATAAAGCTGTGAATACAAGATAGCAGTCAGGTGCACTTCTTTACTTCCCCTGAGGACGCTGCATAATGGATTGAAACTCTCCACAAGTAGTCTGTTTTACTTTCCTTATGGGCCCTACTGCTTGTTTGCTTGCTTATACTGAGAGCTCCATGGGACTCTTTGCTTTGCCTGTTATGACTATTCTTTTTTTAAGTTTGCTGTGAAGGTCACATGGATGTCCTACCATGTTGTGGTTTGTTAGATGAAGCCGGTCACTTTACCTCTGGCACTGTTGTCATACCCTAGGAATTTCAGCCTTGTGTATTGTGCGCTTATTATTATTATACAGGATTTATATAGCACCACTTTACAAAATTATGTTCTCTGTTCCTTTTTTACCTACCATCCTATAAGTGCTTTTACTGCTGCTCTTGGAACTCTTTCACCCTTTTGGAAGTTACTATGTTTTATTCTTCTAGTTAATGTTTAACTGCACCTATTTAAGTAATGTACCCACTGGATATTCCGGGTGTCCTGCACCACACTTATTTGCCAGAGTGATTATGCCTGCTAAGATTTCTTCTACTTTTGTACACCTGTGTGTCTTGCACATTGTGCCCCCTGCAAGAGGCCTGGAGCCTGTTTGGGTTGAGGATGAAAGCCTCCATCAGTTCTAAGGCGGTGGGGGGTGGAGGTGTTTGATGGGATTGTTTTTTTTAAATTTGGTTTATTTATTTTCCTTTGATAATTTTTTTATGTATGCTCATGTCGTCTTGGTACAGTACAATTACTGCTGATTGTTTTATGCTGTCTTGTGTTATCCCCTCTGGGTCCAGCATTCTGTTGGTGTATAGTGCCATCCCGCAAGGCCTCTGTGTCTTATTATAGTTTGATCTCATGGAACAGAAGAGGTCTACATTCTCCTATTAAGCAATCTCTTGTGTTTCAGTTTTTACAAACTTATAATGCACATATATGTGTATTTCAGGAAACTCACTTTCTTGGTAGCAAGGCCCTGAGTCTGAAAAAAGGTGTGGGTTGAACAACATTACCACTCAACCTTTTCTAATTTTGCCAGGGGCATGAGTGTCCTGGTGCATACAACCTTGTCCTTCAAATTGTTGGTCCTGGTGTTGTACCCGGGTGAGCATTATATCATCATACATGCACTAACTGAGTGTATGGAGACGGTGATGGTTGGTCTGTACTGCCCTCTACCTGCATCCATTAAACTGTTGCATAAAGTGACTGCTTTGATGGCTGTATATGCTACCTACAACATAATTCTATTAGGTAATTTCAACATGGTTCCTGACCTGGGCATGAACAGACTCTCTCCGGATGGCTACTCCGCCTCTGACCTCTCCATGTGGGTTGCGACCTATGGCCTAACAGATGTCTTTAGATGGTAACACAGTCATACGCTTGCTTATACATGCCACTAGGCCTCCTACAAAACATTTTCGCATATTGACTTGGCCAGCATGAGGGGTCTGTCCTGCTTAGGGTCAGGGACATTATTATACTGTCTAGAGGGATCTCCAGGCATGCTCCAATATTGTTACAACTTGTGGCATTGGGTTGTCCCTCAGCTAAACTGTGGAGGCTCTCTATATATTGGATATCTGATGTTAAGATAGAACCACACTTTTGAGATCAGCTTCGTGTTTTCTGGAGCGCCAATCCTCATTCTGCCCCTGTAGATGTAGTGTGGGAAAAACTGATATCAGAGGACAATATCAGCTATTGATTAGTGGGGTGTGTAGGGAGCTTAGAGAGGACCTTACCAAGGCTGAATCTGCGGCCGCTGAACAAGAACAGTTATATGTTTGAACTAAAGACCCACAGAGCTTTCATAGATTACAGGTTCTCATCCGCATGTCATTGATTAAAAATCGTCTTTTGCATCAATCCCAAATAATTTTTTGAAGCTTACTGTAAAGATCACATGGATGTCCTACAATGTTGAGGTTTGTTAGATATCGCTGTTCACTCTATCCATGGCACTGTTTTCATATCCTGGGCATTTCGGCCTTGTGCTTTGTGCACTTTTTATGTTCTATTTTCCTTTTTGACCTACCATCCTATAAGTACTTTTACTACTGCTCTTGGAACTCTTTCACCCTTTTGGAAGTTACTGTTTTATTCTTCTAGTTAATGTTTAACTGCACCTGTTCAAGTAATGTACCCCCTGGATATTCCAGGTGACCTGCACTGCACTTATTGACAGAGTGATTATGCCTGCTAAGATTTCTTCTACTTTTGTATACCTGTGCATCTTGCACACTGTGCCCCCTGCAAGTGGCCTAGAGCCTGTTTGGGTTGGAGTTGAAAACCAGAAACAAATTAGTGGGCACTTTAACTATCTAAACCAAAGGGTTACTTATGAAAGTCAATATATATTGTAAAGATATATATAGAAAGGTGAGCAAAACACCGATCGGCACCCTCTAGTGTAAAAAATAGAAATTATTTTTAAAAATGGCAAAAATACCCAAATAGAGGGGGCTAATACTAGTAATATATATTCAGCCATTAAAATCACTGCAGGCTATTTAAATGAGGGAACAAATATAACATAAAAACAATAACATTAACTATTATCAATAAGACAATTGATGTCAACATCCACATTCAGGCCAAGTGGTGCAAGCGTTTTTAAAGTGTAGAACCAGCAACCCCTCCAGTGTGATCTAAATTTATCCATGCCATGAACTTTTTTCTAGACGTGTGTTTAGTTTCATTCTAACTTGAAATTCAGATGAAATGTTTGTTATTCAGTGATTCAGATGTATCTGAATTTTTAAATTACAATAGTAACAAATTTAAATGCATAGAAAATAATGAATTATCCAAAATTCGAATAAATAAATAAAACCAAATAGAATAGAAAATAAAATAATAGAATATAATAGGATAGAATAGAAAAGAGAATAAAAAAATAAAATAGAAATTAAATAGAATAGAAAGAATATAGCCGTCTTCCGAAATTTGAATTTTGAAATTTGAATTTCTAATAGAGTAGAATAGAATAAAATATAAAGCCATCTTCCAAAATTTTAATTTTGAATAACATAGAATAGAAAAGAATAAAACATAACAGAATAAAACTATTGCCAACTTCTGAAATTAAATTTTTGAAAAGAATAATACAGAAAAGTATAAAATAGAATAGAAAATAAAAGAACAGTATAGAATAGAATAGAAAATAAAAGGATAGAATAGGAAAAAAAATGAGACTCTGGAAAGTAGATCAGACTAGAATAGAACAGAATAGAAAGAATATTGCCATCTTCCAAATTGGGAATTTAGATTAGAATAAAACCAGCTGGGGAGTGGCTGCTGACTCTGAGAGCTCCGCCATGGCTACCCCGAGGCTATCTATAGTGGATAGAGCTGACACACACATGACCAGTGGCCGGAACACTCCAGGGCATCGTGCTCGGCAGGGATTCATCGGTATCTCTCCTCAGCCACGTCCTCCAGCGGCACACATGGTGAGGTCAAGATGGCGCCCCGGCCGCTCATACAGACCAGGAGTGGCCTGTACAGTAGGCCAACCCGAGCCAACCCGAGCCCTTTGCAGAGCACGGCAGATGTGCCAATGCCGCTATCCCCCATACCCACCACATGACTTCTAAGAGAACCCTCCCCGTTGGGCTTGGAATCCCCCAACGGTTAGGCCAGCAGCACTGGGCCATGGACTCGGAGCTCAGATCTATCCTCAGGGCTTTACTTACCAGGCAAGACATAGAGACCCTTCCCTCTAGAATGGACTTAGAAGCAATGGTGCTGAGGATTGAGGGTACTCTGCAGAAGGAGAAATCAGAGGTCAGATGGGAGATTTCCCAGGTCGATGCCAAGGTTTCTTCCCTGGAAGAAGTGAGAGACTCTACTAATACTCACCTGAAGGCCTTTTGTGCCACCTCATGCAGATGTTTTACTACCGTTCTTCTTCAATTGGAAGATGCTGAAAATCGCAGCTGGAAAAATAATATACTCTTGAAAGGAATTCTGGAATCAACATCTGGTGCTGATCTTAGAACCACAGTTCGGGCCATTTGTAATACTAGCCTGGGTAGGGCCCCTGATAAAGATCTGGGATTAGACAGAGTGCACCAAATCCCTAGGCCCAGATCAGGAGGCCTAGATTCTCTTAGGGACTTTCTCTGCCGAGTCCAAGATATTCTTCATAAGGCATGGCAGAACGGCCCACTGGACTTTGACGGGGTGCACATTCAGATCTATCTGGATCTCTCTTTACATACTAGGCAAATGAGAAGAATGGTGCGCCCTTTGTCGGAGGTGATACAAGCCACAGGGGTTACCTACAGATGGGGATACCCCTTTCATATTCTTATCAGCAAACAAAGTCTTGCCTTTGTTTTATATAACCCTTCTCAGCTGCCAGCTCTTTTTCAAATCCTGGAAGCTACACCAGTGGAAGTTTCATACTAGCTGGATTGGCCAGATAACATCCAAGCTCCACCTGCCATGGCTCGTCGATTACAGAGCATGCCCAGAGCCCGATCCAGAAACGAATCCTTCTCCAGTTGATTCTCAAGGCCTGTGGAACCGGAGCTCTGAGTGTATGGTCCGAACAGGAAGTTGGTGATTAATGTGGCCTTTTAAATACCAAAGAGAACTTCATGGTCAGTAACTATAGTACCTTATTGACCGGGTCAGACTTCGTTCAATGAGAGGTGGGCTGAGTTGTGTTAAATGGCCATGTGTCTCCCCGGTAGTCTGCTAAGTTGGCAGGTGGGTGACTGATCTTGGTGGACTTTGTTGCTAAGGTTGATGCCTTGATCTGTGTATGTTGTCCTCGGGGGACCTATGGGGGGGCCAGGCATTTTTGATCTTTGTCTACCCCCCCATAGGACCCTCCCAATCCCATTGGGTTTGAGAGGGAGCGTATATTTTTACTTCAGAGACACTGAGACACGTAGGCTTGTTTGCCTAGAAGTGTTTTGATCTCAGCGTAAATCCCCCCCCCTTTTTATTTTTGGGAGAGATGGACAGAGGGGGGGACAGCAGCAATCTCCTGTCCAGTTTACCTCATACAATGTGTGAGGCCTGAACATTCCCTAGAAGAGAACAAGGTTATTATGGGATTTGACTAAGATGTGGAGCCAGGTGATCTTCCTACAAGAGACACATTTTCATGGTGAGAAGGTGCCCAAGCTTTTTACCTGTAAGTATCCTACCATGTATCACAGCCCTATACCGAAGGCAAAGGGAGTTAGTATTTTGATAGCTTGAACTCTTCTGTGGATTTCGGGAGAGGTCATGTTGGAGGCAGAAGGCAGATATCTTATAGTTAAAGGCTCTACAGGGACAATGACAGTGACATTAGTGAATGTTTACTTCCCTAACTCTGACCATCTTTTATTTTTCAGAAGATAGCTCCCACTGATTCTGGAACACAGCAAGGGGGTATTGATAGTGGGGGGAGAATTTAATTTTGCATGCGATCCTCTTCTAGATGTTTCAAAGGGCTCTTCCCAACTTTCCTGTGCTTATTTAAGGAGGCTGAAATATGAACTCCACATCCTGCATCTAGTGGATACATGGCTCTTAGGCCATCCCAACGACCGTGATTATACTTTCTTCTCTCCCATCCACCAGACCTACTCGCCTTTGGACTACTTTTTTCTTTCGCATGGTGAGCAGGCCAGGGTCTTCAGTACTTCTATAGACCCGATACTCCTTTCTGACCATGACCCAATACATATGGAGCTAGATATCTCGCTACATGTACATATACTTGCTTCTTGGAGACTAAATGAGGCATTGCTGAAAGACCCTGCCACCATGACCGAGGTATCCCAGGCTCTTACGTCCTATTTCCAACTGAATAGTGTTCCAGACACAGGACCCTTGATCCTGTGGGAGGCCCACAAGTAAACAATAAGTGGGCTCTTCATCAAACATGAAGCCAGACTAAAAAAAGAAAGGACACTACAATCGGCTTCCCTATTTGAATGTATTAAGCGTTTGGAGACGGTTCACAAACAATCCCTGGCCTTGTCTACACAAAGGGAATTGAGGCGGATGAGAGAACAACTAGACCAGTTAATAGGGGTAACCATACAAGATAAACTCTGTAGATGCAGTCGGTCATTTTATGAGTTTGGGAATAACTTTGGCACCCTTTTGGTGAACGCCCGTCGGGGCGCCCAATCTAAATCAATGGAGACCCAAATAGCTATCTAGGGTGGAGACAGGGCTACGGTATGCCTTCCCTACCCCCGCAGACTTGTGCACAAATGGAGGGGCCTATAACCACAGAGGAGCTGGTTATCGCTATCGCCTCTACCAAAAAGAACAAAGCACCTGGTCCAGATGGCCTGACTTTATCTTATTACAAAACTTTCAGGGAGACCCTCTTCCCTTACTTCCTGAGGGCATACAATGCATTTTCTGACAGTCTAAACCCCCTGTTATCCCTAAACCTGAGAAGGATCACACCCGCTGCTGCAACTATAGACTGATTGACCATCTCAATGTCGATCTCAAATTATTCTCCAAGATCATAGCAAATAGGTTGCTTCCATATGTTCCCGAGCTCATACATGCTGACCAGGTGGGCTTTGTCCCCCAGAGAGAGGCAAGAGATAACATGACAAAGCTTGTTGACCTGATCCACTCTGCTCGTTCAACGAGCCAACCTCTCATGTTATTGTCCACCGATGTGGAGAAGGACTTCAATTGAGTAGTGTCAGGGCTCCAGGGTATGACCAGAGGTATGTGACTGACGCAGGGAAACGCAGACTTCAGATATGTTATAAACAATATAATTTATTAAAGACTAACAATACAAACATAAACGCAGTGCAATACTAAAACATAACACAGTGCAAACAAACCAAACCAACCACCCACAGATAACAGTACATACAATGCAAGCGTCGTCAGGCAGGCCGGGTCAATAACAATCGGGCAGGTAGGTACAGGGGGAGCAAGCGGAGAATGGTCGGGGTCACAAGCCAGGTTCAGCAGGTAGCGGGCAGCGTGGTACAGAGGGTCAGGCAGAGGGATGGTCAGGAACGAGCCGGGGTCAGAGCAGGAGAGGGTCAGCGTAATCAGAACAGGCAGAGTTTGGCAACAAGGAAACGTACTAGCAGGAACACAGGAACAGGAACAAGAATGCAGGATTACAAGATACAGGGCCCAGGAAAAACACACACACCAAGGCCAAGACTGCAGGTCTGGCCATCACTTAAATACACCTGCCTAAGCAGTTTCAGGTGTTTGGCTGGCTGCAGGGTGTCAAGGTCCTACCTTTTCCCTGTGGTTATGTTACTTCATGTGCTGGTGTCCATCTTGGATTCTGCTGTGCATGATGGGAGCCCTTTTATGCCTTCAGGTTTCTGTGGTCCATCCTCCAGAGGGGTGTGGCTGATGACATATAAGCCTGTGGCCCGCACATGCTCTTTGCACTTGTGTCTTGTGTCTTTGTGTTGCTGTTACTCTGTTCTGACTCTCGTGACTCTCCTGGTATCTGATTCGGCTTGTCTTGACTATTCTTTGTATTCTCCTTTGATCTGACCCTCTGTTGCTGAACCCGGCTCGTGACCTGTGATTCTCGTCTGCTGTCCTGTACTGTTCTGTCCTGTTGTTGTTGACCCCGGCTTGTCTGACTACTCTTTTGTCTCTTCCACCAGCTACACGCCATTGGCGGCGGCCATTACCGCAGCTGAGGTGTCTCGGGGGCCGCGACCTGGTTCCTGGCTGCGTCAAGTCCATCCCCACCATCAGGGGCCCTGGTGAAGGGCAGCCTGGGACTTAGACTCCGCGCCCTGAGGGACTTCGGTCTGTGGGTGGTGGTTGTCGTCAGCCAGTGCGTTACATTGTTAGGCCTGCCTGTCCGTTCCTCAGCTCCTGCCCTGACATTACACAAGTGCCATGAACCCTGACGGTGCAGGCACGCCTTCGCTCCCAATGTTAGTCGCCAGACTCGATCAACAGGATCACCTGTTGGATCAGTTCGCTCAGGCGTTGCAAACTCTGCTTGCACGCACCGCGCACCTTACTCCTGGTGTTATTAGGCCGGTTGTCGCTCCGGTGGTCGCTTCCGCTGCTGTTCCGCTTGCTGTGCCTACCGCCGCGGCTGATGCGGCACCCGCGGTGTCCAGAGGTATGACCGGTTCAGCCCCTCTTCCACAGCGCTTTGGGGGTGAGCCGAGTCAGTGTCGTGGGTTCCTCAACCAGGTGGGTATTTATTTTGAATTAATACCCCACGCCTTTCCGTCTGAGAGGTCAAAGGTGGGGTTCCTCATCTCACTACTCTCAGACAAGGCCTTGGCCTGGGCAAATCCCTTATGGGAGAGGAACGACCCGGTGATTCAAGATTTTTCTGGTTTTGTCGATGCCTTCCGTAGGGTATTCGACGTACCGGCTCGTTCCGCCTCGGCGGCCAAGCTGCTCATGACCATGCATCAGGGTTCACGGACCGTGGCCGAGTACGCTATAGAGTTTCGTACCCTGGCGGCAGAGGTCGGTTGGAACAATGAGGCTCTGGTGGCTGCGTTTTCCCATGGTCTTTCTGACTCGTTGAAGGACGAGATTGCAGCTAAGGAACTGCCTGTGGTGTTCGAGGAGCTCATCTCTTTCCTGATCCTGATTGACACCAGGCTCAGGGAGAGGCCTTCACTCAAGGAACGCCTGCGGAGGCCTTCCAATCGACTGGCACCTGCGTTTTCTGTCCCACCCGTTCCTCCCTCTCCTCCCACGCCTCCTGGGGATAGCTTGTCTGGTGGGGAACCCATGCAGCTGGGGTTTGCTCGCCTTTCCGAGGGGGAGCGGGCCGCTCGGCGTCGGGAGGGTCGCTGCCTGTACTGTGGCCTCGGTGGGCACTTTCGGCAGTCTTGTCCGGTCCGTCCGGGAAACGCTCGCACCTGAGATCATGTCGGGGACAGATCTTGGGTGGAGTTTCCTCGTCCCCGGCGTTCCGCAAGGATAAGCCACTGATCACCGTGGTCCTTTCTTGGACAGGGGGCTCGGTGACGGCCCAGGCGTTGGTGGACTCTGGGGCCGGTGGGTTGTTCTTGGACAGCTCGTTTGCTGCGCAGCACTCCATTCCCCTGCAGGCTCGTGCTGCCCCATTGGTTCTCGAAGCAATAGATGGCAGGCCCCTGCAGCCGCCGCAGGTTACCCATGAGACCCTGCCAATAGAGGTAGCCATTGGGGCTGTTCACAGGGAGTTGGCCTGTTTTCAGGTGATTTCTTCCCCACACTATTCGGTGGTTTTGGGGTATCCCTGGCTCCAGATGCACAATCCAACCTTCAATTGGCAAACAGCCGAGATTCTCTCATGGTCTCCACAGTGTGGGGCTGGGTGCATCCGGGGGCCGGTTAAGGTATTGTGTGCCTCCTCGGACTCTGCGTTGCCCACCGACTATGGGGAATACCGGGACGTGTTCGATAAGGTACGCGCTGGTACCTTACCACCGCATCGTCCTTACGACTGCGCCATATCCCTGCAACCCGGGGCCACTCCTCCACGTGGCAGGGTGTACCCTCTCTCGGTTGCGGAGAATAAGGCCATGGAGGAGTACGTGGTGGATGCGCTTTCCCGGGGGCACATTCGTAAGTCTACTTCCCCAGCAGGAGCGGGGTTTTTTTTCGTAAAGAAGAAAGGTGGGGAATTGAGGCCCTGCATCGATTATAGGGGTCTCAATCGGATTACCATTAAAAATGCATATCCAATTCCTTTGATTTCTGAGTTATTCGACCGCCTTAAGGGAGCAACGGTCTTTACCAAACTCGACCTTAGGGCGGCGTACAACCTCGTACGGATCAGACAGGGGGATGAGTGGAAGACCGCGTTTAACACCAGAACTGGGCACTACGAATACCTGGTGATGCCCTTCGGATTGTGTAACGCGCCCGCGGTCTTTCAGGAATTCATAAACGATGTCCTTCGTGATTTGTTGCAGCAATGCGTAGTGGTTTACCTGGATGACATCTTGGTTTACTCTACCTCCATGGAGTCCCATGTCCAGGATGTTAAGCAGGTGCTGCAACGATTGCGTGAGAACGGACTCTTTTGTAAACTCGAGAAGTGCGAGTTCCATCGATCCCAGGTTGCCTTTTTGGGCTACATAATTTCCGCGGAGGGATTTTCCATGGACCCTCAGAAGGTTGCGGCAGTTCTGCAGTGGCCTCGTCCCAATGGTCTTCGGCCCATTCAGCGCTTTCTGGGTTTTGCCAACTACTATCGGAAGTTCATCAGGAACTTCTCCACATTGGCAAAGCCTCTCTCTGACCTAACCAAGAAGGGGAGTAACCCTCACGAGTGGCCATCCGAGGCCATCAGAGCTTTCGAGGCTCTGAAAGCTGCCTTTGCTTCGGCTCCGATTCTTTCGCATCCCAATCCTGGGTTGCCCTTCGTCCTCGAAGTTGATGCTTCCGAGACGGGAGTAGGGGCTCTCCTGTCTCAGCGTCGGTCACCCGATGGACCCCTACTTCCCTGCGGGTTCTACTCCAGGAAGCTTTCCTCGGCTGAGTGCAACTACCAGATTGGAGATCGGGAGTTGTTGGTCATCATTCTGGCTCTCAAGGAATGGAGGCACCTGCTCGAGGGTTCCGCGGTTCCGGTCCTCATTCTTACCGATCACAAGAACCTGACTTATCTTTCGGAGGCCAAGAGATTGACACCCCGCCAGGCCAGATGGGCTCTGTTCTTGTCACGCTTCAACTATGTGGTTTCATATTTGCCTGGTTCCAAGAATGTCAGGGCTGATGCGTTATCACGGCAATACTCTGAGTTGTCCAGGGAGGACTCTGAGCCAATCTCACTTATACCTCCAGATCAGATCCTGGCTGCCATTCGCACCAGTCTGACCTCTCCCCTTGGGGAGAAGATTTTGGCGGCTCAAACTGATGCTCCTCCCGGGAGGCCGGAGGGTAGATGTTTCGTACCCGAGGGATTGCGCACCCGCCTGCTGCGTACCTACCATAACGCCAAAACTGCCGGGCATCCAGGGAAGAACCAGCTGTGTTGGGTCGTCTCTCGCTTATTCTGGTGGCCAACCCTCCGTGCCGACATTGCCTCTTATGTAGCGGCATGTTCGATCTGTGCCCAGAATAAGTCTCCACGGCATCTCCCTTTGGGTCTTCTGCAACCCATTCCCAATGGGGAGCGTCCTTGGTCACATCTAGGGATGGACTTTATTGTAGACCTCCCGGTGTCTCGGGGTCATACGGTCATCCTCATGATCGTCGATCGGTTTTCCAAGATGTGCCATTGCATTCCACTCAGGAAATTACCCACAGCGCAAGAACTGGCCACGGTCTTTTCCAGGGAGATTTTTCGCCTGCATGGGTTACCTAAGGTGATTGTCTCAGACCGCGGGAGTCAGTTTGTGTCCAGATTCTGGCGTGCCTTCTGCTCCCAGTTGGGTATTAGTCTCTCCTTTTCATCAGCCTACCACCCGCAGTCCAATGGGGCTGCGGAGCGTTCCAATCAGGCCTTAGAACAATTCCTTTGGTGTTATATTTCAGACCATCAGGATGATTGGGCCGATCTCCTGCCGTGGGCAGAGTTTGCCAGGAACTCGGCGGTCAACTCCTCCATCGGGATGTCTCCCTTCATGGCCAACTATGGGTTTCAACCCGCGGTATTACCTGAGAGGTTCTCACCACAGGACATTCCGGCTGTGGAGAACCATCTTGCTGCCCTGCGTTCTTCTTGGGGGCAGATCCAGAGGGCCTTGAGGGACTCAGCTCAGCGCCAGAAGTTCCAGGCTGATCGCAGACGGTTGCCCGCTCCTTCATACCAGGTCGGCGATCGGGTGTGGTTGTCTACTCGCAACCTCAATCTTCGGGTGCCCACACCCAAACTGGCTCCCCGTTTTGTCGGTCCTTTCCGCATTCTCCGCAAAGTGAATCCGGTGGCCTATGCACTTGCCCTTCCGTCTGGGATGCGGATCTCCAATATCTTTCATGTTTCCCTGTTGAAACCTCTGATCTGCAATCGCTTCACTACCTCTCTTCCTCGGCCCCGTCCTGTCCGGGTTGACGGTCATGAGGAGTATGAGGTGAGCCGGATCCTGGACTCTCGATTGGTGCGCGGTCAATTACAGTTCCTGGTTCATTGGCGCGGTTATGGTCCCGAGGAGCGTTCCTGGGTTCCTTCCGCGGATGTCCATGCTCCTGCCCTCCTCCGCGCTTTTCATACCCGCTTTCCTCAGAAACCTTTTGTTGAGCCGCGGAGGGGGAGGGGCCCTTGAGGGGGAGGTACTGTCAAGGTCCTACCTTTTCCCTGTGGTTATGTTACTTCATGTGCTGGTGTCCATCTTGGATTCTGCTGTGCATGATGGGAGCCCTTTTATGCCTTCAGGTTTCTGTGGTCCATCCTCCAGAGGGGTGTGGCTGATGACATATAAGCCTGTGGCCCGCACATGCTCTTTGCACTTGTGTCTTGTGTCTTTGTGTTGCTGTTACTCTGTTCTGACTCTCGTGACTCTCCTGGTATCTGATTCGGCTTGTCTTGACTATTCTTTGTATTCTCCTTTGATCTGACCCTCTGTTGCTGAACCCGGCTCGTGACCTGTGATTCTCGTCTGCTGTCCTGTACTGTTCTGTCCTGTTGTTGTTGACCCCGGCTTGTCTGACTACTCTTTTGTCTCTTCCACCAGCTACACGCCATTGGCGGGCGGCCATTACCGCAGCTGAGGTGTCTCGGGGGCCGCGACCTGGTTCCTGGCTGCGTCAAGTCCATCCCCACCATCAGGGGCCCTGGTGAAGGGCAGCCTGGGACTTAGACTCCGCGCCCTGAGGGACTTCGGTCTGTGGGTGGTGGTTGTCGTCAGCCAGTGCGTTACATTGTTAGGCCTGCCTGTCCGTTCCTCAGCTCCTGCCCTGACACAGGGTTGAGTCTCTGATTGCTGGGAGCACCCGCTGGCCAGCCCTGGTACTGCAGCCCACAAGGCAGGTGAGTCCCACCATTACTGGCAAGTCCATTCCTAACAAGTAGATTGGCAGTTCTTCTGGGCCACATTGGGGCATGTGGGATTGGTTAGTCATATGTTATCATGGATATCTGCGCTATACTCCCATCCTACAGCCACAGTGAAAATTAATGAAATTTGCTCAGATTATTTCCCACGCTCTAATGGTACCCAACAGGGCTGCCCCCTCTCTCCTTTCATTTTTATCCTCACCCTTGAGCCTTTTCTGTCTAAGATGAGATCCAACCTGGCCATAACAGGGCTCCAGCTATCCTGCAATGATTAAAAGATTGCTTGCCAACCCCGAGACATCCTTACCAGAATTGATTTTCCTGTTTACTACATATGGTGAACTTTCTAATTTCTCCATTAATTTTTCCAAATCCGTGGCCCTGGATATCAACCTGGCGGGGGACTGTGGGACATGTCTCTAGCACTTATTTCAGTTTCGTTGGACAACGTCCTCTTTGCGATATCTTGGAGTGAACATTACGACCAATCCCTTGGCATTGTTTGAAGCTAATTTTAGCCCCCTGCTATCCAAAATTAGATCAGACTTGCACAGGTGGAAGGGCCGCACTCTTACGTGGTTTGGATATTGCAATGATTACAAAATGACAACATTACCCCAGATCTTGTACCTTATACAGGCATTACCCATCATTTAAATAAAGGAATGTGCTAAAACCACAAACTATTCCTAATTTAGTGTAGAAACATTAGTGCAAAAGATATATATATCTATTCTCAATTAATATCAAAAAATATCAAAATTATGTGCAAAACTATTTTTTAGTGCATAAGTAATTTAAATAATTAAATTTGTGAATATAAAAAAAAAAATGTCCAATTCTGAATTTCTTCAAATGTCCAAATAAATCCTTTTCAAATTCAGGTGCTCTCAAAGAAATTGTGCCAAAATCCACCACCAAAAGTAAAGTTGGGTAATTCACCAGAGCTCCATGCTGATCAATCTCTAGATCAGCAAAAAACGCTTTTTGCTCTGGGAGCAGATGCAATGAATCAACTTCTCAGGTGTGATGATCAATAGCTACACAATCATCCATAAGGTAGGTATCCACCACTCAATATAATGGTTCCAGGAGCATTATATCACTCTCTCTTTTTATATCTCTCCACCGAGGTCATGTTTGGGAATGAAAGAGAAAATCATGGTGCAGCCAGTTTTTTTTATAAAAGTATCCAACAATTTAATAAAGATTTACACTCACAAAAAGGGTGTCTTCACCGACACCAGTATAACAGCATAAAACAGCAAATGATATAACAGTCTTCTGTTCCCCGCACACTCACTACAGCGCTCGTGACTTAATTTTCTCCACAAACGTCAGCATCCAGCAAGCCCTGGCTGGAGAGCTATAAAAAGAGAGAGTGATATAATGCTCCTGGAACCATTATATTGAGTGGTGGATACCTACCTTATGGATGATTGTGTAGCTATTGATCATCACACCTGAGAAGTTGATTCATTGCATCTGCTCCCAGAGCAAAAAGCGTTTTTTGCTGATCTAGAGATTGATCAGCATGGAGCTCTGGTGAGTTACCCAACTTTACTTTTGGTGGTGGATTTTGGCACAATTTCTTTGAGAGCACCTGAATTTGAAAAGGATTTATTTGGACATTTGAAGAAATTCAGAATTGGACATTTTTTTTTTATATTCACAAATTTAATTATTTAAATTACTTATGCACTAAAAAATAGTTTTGCACATAATTTTGATATTTTTTGATATTAATTGAGAATAGATATATATATATTTTGCGCTAATGTTTCTACACTAAATTAGGAATAGTTTGTGGTTTTAGCGCATTCCTTTATTTAAGTTATAGCACTAATAAATGTATTTGTTTTTTTTGAGGTGGAATTGCTGCTTTAAAGTATTAAGGGTGTGGCGCTTTTATTACACTTGTGATATTACCCATCATTTATATCCCCCAGTCCTTTTTTGCAATGCTATGGACTATGCAATTGGATTTTATCTGGGGGGGTAAAGTGGGTCAGACAAAATTCTCTCTGCTAACTCTCCCCAAGTTGAGGGGGGGGGCTGCCAGATTTATTGCTTTATTATAAAGCCTTGCATCTCCCTAGGGTGGTGACATGGTACACGTCTTCTAGACATAAGATGTGGGCCCAAATTGAACAACAGTCAGTGCAGGTATCTCTTGCGGCCCTCCCCTGGATACAAGTGAAATATTATCATTCTCTTAAGAGTCATCCAACAGTGGGAGCCACGATTAAGGTTATTTACCAGACTGTTCAACTGAAGGGATTGTCCCCTTCTCCCTCTCCCCTTACCCCTGTACTCTTCAATCCCGCTTTTCCCCCAGGAGTTGAAAGTAAGCTTCGGAGAGGTGGGCTTTACTCAATGTAGGCATTTCATGACTCAGCGGAATTGTATGTCCCTTCAGACACCTAGCACTTTGGTACAACCCCCACTGGGGGACTGGTTGGCTTACCAGTTGCGCCACTTCTTATAATCAATTCTAGACTCGCACAAATATACCAGACCACTTATCTCCTTTGAACAGCTGTGTGCCACAGAGGAGTATACTCCTCATCTTCTGTCAGTACTGTATAAAATGTTGATCAGGAGACTTTTGTCCCTTCCTATGTGCACAAGTGGGAGGCTGACCTGCAGATGTCCTTTTTGGAAGAACAAGTGAATCGCATCATTCAATTAGCTCACAAATCCTCAATAGCTAATAATTTCCAAGAGCAGGGATACAAACTTCTACCTAGGTGGTATAGGGTCCCGGTACAAGTTGTACCCCTCTGTCTCCAGTTTGTGTTGGTGGTGTCAGGGAGGAAAGCACTTTGCTGCATATCTTCTGGCAATGTTCTCTGCTGACTCAGTTCAGTGGAAGTTAGTCTTGCAGCTTGACTTGGGAACAGACCCCTTGGCCTACCTTTTTCAGTTCAACCCAGTACCGCTACATCACTATAGATGCTCCCTGACAGTTCATCTTCTGAACGCGGCACGGGCATACATTCTGGACCTGTGGAAGCAAACCTCCTCCCCAACCATGGGCCACTGGTATGTGAAGTTGAATGAAATCAATTCAATGAAAAGCCTTACTGCCTCCCTTAGCAATAGGGAAGAAGTTTTTCGGGAGACATGGTGGCCTTGGACGATGTATACCTGCTCAACACAATATCTGGCTGAAGCGCCCACCTCCTCCGGGTGGGATTGAGTTCTCTTCAAGGTAACCTTCATTGGATCTGTGGCCGAATCATATGGTTGGTGCTGAGGGGGGGCTTGTGCCACTCTGCCCATCGTTCAACATACCCTGTATGAGTGGCCTTACAATAGTTAATTGTAATAGATGGGTTGTATATGGCCTATTAATGCTGATCTCAGAAACTGGTGAACTGGTAATGCCTTATGGCATGTATAACTGATTGCTAATGTATTTGGTTCTTCCTCTTTGTTTATTGTGTGATGGTACAACTTGTATATGCACATTGTCTTTCTAAATAAAGAATTATAAAAAAAAAAGAATAAAACCAGCTATTGTTCACAATTAATTTGGATTGATTCAATATTTCTGATTCAAATTCAATTCAGATTCAATTCAAATTCTGTTCGAATTCTATCCGAGTAGTAGGGTTCTTAGGGAGGATGATATAAGTATCAGCATCAGTGAAGATATTATTCATCTCATTCATATATTGTTTTGTTAAGGACAACAAAATCCTCTACCTATATCTGAATATCTAATGACCAGATCTTTTCTTTCCAATTGGCTATTAAGCAGTTACTAAGCGATTATCTCTACAATTTCTTACTTTTAATAGTTCAAGGTCTTTTAGGACCATGTCTTTAAAGACTGAAATGTGAGGATTGGATGTAGTTGGAGGATTCCTTAATCCTGTATGCATATAGGAAGAGTTGGCTTCAGCAATTCTCATTATGGGGTTTTGTGCAAAATATTTAAGTTTAGCCTGTGATGCATACTTGAAACCCTTATTAAGAAGTCTCACCTCTTCACCAGAAAGATCAGCCTTGCTTAAATTAAAGATACCACTGATTTTCTGTGATCCTCTTTTTGGTCTGTTTGTCCTACTACCTCCTTGTCTTCTCTTTCTATGTGAATAACTATCATCCCTGACCTATTGGGGCCTTCCATTATTATAAGGACCATTTTCTGAACTTACATTTTTATAGGGTTCCCACCCTCTTTCCATTGCTCTCTCCGGGCCCCTAGTTTCCTGTGTTCTATTTGTCATGTAGCAGAGAATACCATTTACTATTGTATTCCATCCAAGTGTGATTAGCTTTGTGATTTTGAGGTTTCGCTTCACCCTGTTTCCAAAACTGCTGCCATCCAGTTTTCTCTTCTTCTACATCATACAGGGCTTTATACTTATTTGATGTAGATACAGCATAAGGTTCAAAATAAGAACCACTATATACATTTCACCCACTAGCATTCTTTCCCTTGACCTGGGCGATAATTACATTACGAGGACCTCTGGGGAATAGCCTTCTCCTTACTTTCCCCCTAGAATGGTCCCTCCTAATTGTTCTTATATCTCTAGTGTTATCCTGTGAAGCCTGAATGTTAGGGAATTGGCTATGTGCATTAGGCTTATTAAACTGGCTTACAGAGGTCTCCTCACATACCATGTTATTAGCTGAAGAGTCACCTAGTTGCCCTCTAAAAACCTTCTTTTCCTTATAATCTGTCAGATCTCTATCATATTTTTTCTTTGTACCTTTTTCCGTATTTTTCAGATTAAATTTTCAGATTCAAATTTATAATCTTCCCTCTCCTTAAGAGGTGAACAATTATCCTTGCCCTTATTGATCTCAGAATCCAAATGAAATAATTTTTGTTTTTTCTTTACAATTTTAAATTTGAGGAGGTTACACCTGCATTGTTGAAGAATTGATACCACTCAGGATCTTCCTTGATTTCATCTCCCACTGGAGGCAAATTCCACTTTAGGGAGCATGGAACTGTATTCTCCTTGACATACTATTCCAGAAAGGAGATGTCCCAATTAGTTCTTATCTCTGCTATCAGGTTGTTAGGATGTACAAATTGACTGTGTATATTATCAACTTCGTCATACTGCACAAACACCTCATCTGCATTAATAGAGCATTTTGCTCTTAACTAAAAAATACCTATGTGTCCTCGGCAGCTAGACAAGTGTATAATCAAAATAATAGTAAAAACATAAAAAGGAGGTCAGTGCCAAAGAAAAGAAAACAAATGGGCAGCTGGCCAAACAAAGTACATGCAGGTGCACATACATACTTGATTACTGCAGATATTTGTATGCAAACATCGCTCACCATCATGGTTTAGCTGCAGTAGAATTCTACCTTAACACAGTTAACCCCATCCACCCTGGACAAAGATAGTTTATGCTAGATTTATTTAACTTTGCTATGACTCGTAATTATTTTTGGTACCATAAGCAGTTCTTTTTACAAACCAAGGGCATAGCCATGGGACAAAGTTTAGCCCCGAGCCTAGCAAACCTATTTATTGGAGGCAGACATGATCTACTTGAGGGACTTGCCAAAACTGATTTTTTTTTACAGAGGATATAAAGATTACCTGCTCCTTTTATGAAACCGTGACTTGTCCTCTTTGGAAAATGGTATAGTATAGTAGAGTAGATTATAATAGGAGTGAAATAATTTTTTTAGATTTAATGTTACAGTTGAATGAGAATACAATCACTAATAAGACTTTCTTTAAGGCAATAGACAGGAATAGTTTTATCCCTAAAGATAGTTGCCACCACCCTAAGTGGCTGGATAATATTCTGAAGATTATGAAATAACTGCCACTCTCCGGATGCCTTCTTCTCACAGGCCACTGTCCTGAGGGGGAGATTTCTAGAAAAAGGTTATAAAGAGGAGGAGCTTAATATAGTTATCCATCAGGTGTGTGATACTGCAAGACAAAGTCTGTTGGAAGCTAAGGTTAAAAAAAGAAGATTCAAACATCATCTGCCCCTTCATTACCAACTTAGTTGGTCAATTTAGGCTAGTTAAGAGCATTATCAATAGACACTGGAAAATTTTGAGGAGGGACCCTACTTTAAATACCCTTTCCCAGCACGATCGGATGTGATTTTCCGACATGCCCCCAATCTACAAGATACAATTGCCCCAATGTGTTGGAACCTCCCATTAGGTGGAACTATTTAAAGAAATTAAAGGTTTTTACCCTCTCAACCAATGCATGATCTGCAAGATAGATGGGCAGAAGAGAAGGAAGTGTACATCATTCCCATCTACAAGTACAGGGGTTAAACATTAATCAGTTTTTTTTCCATAACGTTTATTGGATTCAAAGGGAAAATACAAATCAACAGGTACAACAAAGTGAGGGTATCAAAAGGATCACAGTATACAAGGCAGGTTGGAAAGCACAGTAGTCTAGGCAATACAGTTTGTCCGAAATAATCAATAAACAGTGTGAAAAGAGAATTTAGACTGCAGGGAGTTACATCAAAAATAGAAGATAGGCTATTCATAGTCATGGTTTCGGCATAGGTCTCTGCATAAGGGCACGGACATATGTCTGATTGAGAAGCAATATATCCTGAATTTGTTGAAAATTCAATGAGAGATGAGACGTGGAACGAAATCAGGTGAGTCTACATATGAAAGAATTGCGGATCAGGATCTGTAATAGCTGCTTGTTAAATCAGAGGTTACGTATCGTGTTTTCCAATAGTAATATGTGTGCCTATCAATATCATCTGAAGAAGATCTGTGAAGTGTGAGTGGAAGAGTGCTAGTGTCTCATGTGGGGAATTAAGTAGAATTAGGAAATTAGCAAGAAGAGGAGGAGGAGAGGGAGAGGGGGGCAGGTAGGTGGTAACTAGGGAAGGAGAAGGGGTGGGATTGGGGGGGGGAGAGGGAAAGGAGAGAGAGGGAAAGAAAAAGAAAAAAAGGAGGGGATAAAAGGGGGGTGATGGAGCGTAGAGGTCAACCCAAAGGGGTTCGAGACTGAGGTCAGTTCATCAGGGGTAATCAGTTTATCACATGCAATACTAAGCATGTAATGTACCTTGCCCAATGTCTGTGTAATGAACAGTATGTACGAAGAACCACCAGGATTCTCAGAGACAAGTTGAGGGAACACATATACAGCATTTAGAAGGGCTCACATACCGACAGCCTGTCTGCACATTTTAGGAAATATTATAATAGGGACCCAGCAGGAGTAAAGTTCATGGCCATTGATAAACTGAGAACACACTGGAGGGGTTGAAACCATACCCAGGAGATCTTCAACATGGAGAATCCCTGGATCTACATTTTAAAAACTCTTGTACCACTTGGCCTGAACGTGGATGTTGACATTTGTTTTGTTGATAATAGTTAATGTTATTGTTTTCTTATGATATATTTGTTTTCTCATTTAAATAGTATGCAGTGATTTTTATGGATGAATATACACTGCTCAAAAAAATTAAAGGAACACTTTTTAATAAGAGCATACCATCAAGTCAATGGCATAATGATCTGGTCAGTTACATAGCAGAGGAGGTTGTTAATCAGTTTCAACTGCTTTGGTGTTAATCAAATTAACAAAAGGTGCACTAAATGGGCAACAATAAGATGACCACCAAAACAGGAATGGTTTTACAGGTGGAGGTCACTGACATTTTTTTCCTACTCATCTTTTCTGACTCTTTTTCACTAGTTTTCCATTTGGCTAGGATCAATGTCACTACTGGTAGCATGAAGTGATACCTGGACCCTACAGAGGTTGCACAGGCAGTCCAACTCCTCCAGGATGGCACATCAATACGTGCCATTGCCAGAAGGTTTGCTGAGTCTCCCAGCACAGTCTCAAGAGCATGGAGGAGATTCCAGGAGACAGGCAGTTACTCTAGGAGAGCTGGACAGGGCTGTAGAAGGTCCTTAACCCATCAGCAGGACCAGTATCTGCTCCTTTGTGCAAGGAGGAACAGAATGAGCACTGCCAGAGCCCTACAAAATGACCTCCAGGCCACTGGTGTGAATGTCTCTGATCAAATAATCAGAAACAGACTTCACGAGGGTGGTCTGAGGGCTCAACGTCCTCTAGTGGGTCCTGTGTTCACTGCCCAGCACCATAGAGCACGATTGGCATTTGCCATTGAACACCAGAATCTACAGGTCCACCACTGGCACCCTTTGCTTTTCACAGATGAGAGCAGGTTCACCCTGAGCACAAGTGACAGATGTGAAAGGGTCTGGAGAAGCCATGGAGATCATATGCTGCCTGTAACATCGTTCAGCATGACAGTTTTGTTGGTGGGTCAGTGATGATCTGGGAAGGCACATCCATGGAGGGATGCACAGACCTCTACAGGCTAGACAATGGATCCCCGACTGCCATTAGGTATCGGGATGAAATCCTTGGACCCATTGTCAGACCCTACACTGGTGCAGTGGGTCCTGGGTTCCTCCTAGTGCACGACAATGCCTGGCTTCATGTGGCGAGAGTGTGCAGGCAGTTTCTAGAGGATGAAGGTATTGATACCATTGCATGGCCCCCACGTTCGCCTGACCTAAATACAATAGAACACCACTGGGATATCATGTTTTGGGCCATCTGATGCAGCCAGCTTGCATCTCAGACTATCCAGGAGCTCAGTGACGCCCTGTTCCAGATCTGGGAGGAAACACCCCAGGACACTGTCCATTGTCTCATTAGGAGCATGCGCTGACATTGTCAGGCATGCATACAAGCTCGTGCGGGCCATACAAACTACTGAGTACCATTTTGAATTGCTACAAAGAAATTTCAGTAAAATGGACTAGCCTGCTGTATCATTTTTTTCACTTTGATTTTCTGGGTGTCTTTGAATTCAGTTCTGTAGGTTGATAATTTTATTTTCCATCAAATGATGGGGCATGTTCCTTATATTCCTAACACATTACCCAGTCCATATCAGCATAGATATCCAGCATGAGATTTTTCCCCATTGAGATCTGATGTGTTTTCAAAGTGTTCCTTTAATTTTTTTGAGTTGTGTATATTACTAGTATCATTTTGGGTATGTTTGTCAAATTTTTAAGATAATGTCTATTTTTTACACTAGATGGTGCCTGCAGGTGTTTTGCTCACCTTTGTATATCTTTATGAACAGTGGAATATAAATTAATATATAATGATTTTCATGAGCAACCCTTTGATTTAGATAGTTAAAGTGCCCACTAATTTGTTTCTTGGTGTTTTTAGGGCACCTTAGTGTATATCTTTTTAATCTGTTCTAATCAGTTGTTGTTTCTGCTGTTACTAATAGACCACAGTAAAATGGCGCCTTGTTACCCATTCTGGCCTCTAGTAGTTGGACTGTAAATATGGTAATTTGTCATTCCAGACCAATTATTGCCATCATCTTCTTAGCACTTGGAATTTAAAATCTGACATTCGAATGACATACAGTGGGGCAAAAAAGTATTTAGTCAGCCACCAATTGTGCAAGTTCTCCCACTTAAAAAGATGAGAGAGGCCTGTAATTGGCATCATAGGTAGACCTCAACTATGAGAGACAAAATGAGAAAACAAATCCAGACAATCACATTGGCTGATTTGGAAAGAATTTATTTGCAAATTATGGTGGAAAATACGTATTTGGTCAATATCAAAAGTTCATCTCAATACTTTGTTATATATCCTTTGTTGGCAATGACAGAGGTCAAACGTTTCCTGTAAGTCTTCACAAGGTTGGCACACACTGTTGCTGGTATGTTGGCCCATTCCTCCATGCAGATCTCCTCTAGAGCAGTGATGTTTTGGGGCTGTCGCTGGGCAACACTTTCATCTCCCCCCAAAGGTTTTGTCAGGAGCTGCCACGATCCATGGCTCGGCGCAGGCGCACTGTTCCCGTTCACACTAGTGTACGGGCACTAGGTCCTGGCCAGCTGCGGCAGAGACGGAACCCGCGCATGCGCACTCAGAGCCGCGGGTGCGCACCTGGCACCAATGACAATGCAGGGCGCGATATTTAAATCGCCCTGCGCTGACAGGTATTGCCGTTTGGTCTCCCTGTGTTCCTGATCCTGTTACCGTGATTCTTGATCATTGCTGACTCGGATTGTTCCTGACCTTGCTGTTCTCTCCTGCTCTGACCCCTGGCTTGCCTGACCTCCCTCCTGGATGCCCCCTTGTGGATCTGACCTGGCGTGTGACCCAACCATTCTCTGCCCGCTGCTTTGTACCGCACTGCTCCCACGGCTACTGACTCGGCTTGTCTGACCATGCTCTTGCTCATCCAACCATCCACCTTGCCCTGGCATATCCGCCCTGGAATATCTTCACATCATGCTCTCACCCTGCAGGAACCTCTGGCGGATTCCTCTACCACGGGTAGGTGTACTCAGGAGCTGCGACCTGGTCTCGGTTCGCTCAAAGTCCATCCCCACCATCAGGGGCCCTGGTGAACAAGCGGACCGGGACTTAGACTCTGCGCTCTGGGGAAACCTGACAAGTGGGCTGCTAGAGGTTCCGACAGGCGGTTCCTTACAGGTTTTCTATGGGGTTGAGATCTGGAGACTGGCTAAGCCACTCCAGGACCTTGAAATGCTTCTTACGAAGCCATTCCTTCGTTGCCCGGGTGGTATGTTTGGGATCATTGTCATGTTGGAAGACCCAGCCACGTTTCATCTTCAATGCCCTTGCTGATGGAAGGAGGTTTGCACTCAAAATCTCACGATACATGGCCCCATTCATTCTGTCCTGTACATGGATCAGTCGTCCTGGTCCCTTTGCGGAGAAACAGCCCCAAAGCATGATGTTGCCACCCCCATGCTTCACAGTAGGTATGGTTTTCTTTGGATGCAACTCAGCATTCTCTCTCCTCCAAACACGATGAGTTGTGTTTCTACCAAACAGTTCTATTTTGGTTTCATCTGACCATATGACATTCTCCCAATCCTCTTCTGGATCATCCAAATGCTCTCTAGCAAACTTCAGACGGGCCTGGACATGTACTGGCTTAAGCAGGGGGACACGTCTGGCACTGCAGGATCTGAGTCCCTGGCAGCGTAGTGTGTTACTGATGGTAGCCTTTGTTACGTTGGTCCCAGCTCTCTGCAGGTCATTCACTAGGTCCCCCCGTGTGGTCCTGGGATTTTTGCTCATCGTTCTTGTGATCATTTTGACCCCACGGGTTGAGATCTTGCGTGGAGCCCCAGCTCGAGGGAGATTATCAGTGGTCTTGTATGTCTTCCATTTTCTAATTATTGCTCCCACAGTTGATTTGTTCACACCAAGCTGCTTGCCTATTGCAGATTCAGTCTTCCCAGCCTGGTGCAGGTCTACAATTTTGTTTCTGGTGTCCTTCGACAGCTCTTTTGTCTTCACCATAGTGGAGTTTGGAGTGTGACTGTTTGAGGTTGTGGACAGGTGTCTTTTATACTGATAACAAGTTCAAACAGGTGCCATTGATACAGGTAATGAGTCCAGGACAGAGGAGCCTCTTAAAGAAGAAGGTACAGGTCTGTGAGAACCAGAAATCTTGCTTGTTTGTAGGTGACCAAATACTTATTTTCCACCATAATTTGCAAATAAATTCTTTCCAAATCAGCCAATGTGATTGTCTAAATTTTTTTTCTCATTTTGTCTCTCATAGTTGAGGTCTACCTATGATGCCAATTACAGGCCTCTCTCATCTTTTTAAGTGGGAGAACTTGCACAATTGGTGGCTGACTAAATACTTTTTTGCCCCACTGTATGAATTCCCTGTGCTTACTAATGGGGCACTATGAATGTGCTTGAAGCACTTCATGCTAATGTTTCTTCTGTCTCTGGCTATTTGTGTCCCATTTCATGTATTCTTCTTATTTATCCTTTTCTTCTACAATATGAAAGCTGTCTTTAGAGATATGTTCCTTATTCTTTTTTTATTGCTTACTATGTAATCTGCCTCTTCTGTTTAGGTATTCTCCTCTTGGGATCGCCTCTCTTATCTGTGGGAAAATTGCAGGCATCAAAGATCTAGAGACAGTTGCCCGGCAGCTTGGCATGTATATGATTACGGTGATTGTTGGCTTAGTGATCCATGGAGGCATGATCCTGCCGCTCATATTTTTTTCAATCACCAGGAAAAACCCCTTCAGTTTCTATGGTGGCATATTCCAGGCATGGATCACTGCACTTGGGACAGCTTCCAGGTATTAACAGATTAATGATTAGAGATAATAATTTGGAAAACAGAGCCACAAATAAATCATTTAATTTCTAAGCAACAGTTGAAATATTTACAGAGCAGCAGCAAATTTCTTCAATGCAATGGCCCCAAATCATACCTAGGGTACATGATCTCTGGTGGTGGGATATAGAAACTCTTGATAAACAGGTGCAAATAATTTTAAATGCAAAAAAGCAATATGTTCACTCTGTAATCTCTCATATGTTATGTTACTGATGCATCAAATGGTTTTGCTTGAAATCTAAATTTCAGGCAGATATGTGGACACCACTTTCTCCTCTTATAGTAATAACAAATACATAAAGTAAATGTAAACAGGCTGCCATTAAAGGACATTGTAACAAAGAAAATATAATGTTTGACCTATAACTGCATGTATGCATGTAAAAATAAACCCATATTACCTTTTTTGTTCCTATATCAGACAGTAATGTGACTGCAGCAGCCTTGCATATGTTCCCTATTTAATACAGTGGGAGCAACCCTGTAAGAGTGAGCTATTTGTGATGTTGCACACAGCGGGAATGTTATTTTCCCTTCTCTGTCTGTTGCACTCCAAAAGCGTGCACCTTCTGCAGTCCAGGCCGTTTGACATCATTCACAGCTGAGAATCACTTTCTCCGCTGGTGTATGTTGCTCCTCTGCTGTCAATAAACATAGCGAGGCTGGCCCACAGATGCCCTTAACTGTTAGCAATTTATATCTAACTCAGTATTTGATAATTAGGTATCAAGGAACCCAATAAGCAGATTCACATTGATTCTACCCTAGAACGCTATCTAGTTCTATTTATATAGTAGTACATCAATTATTCTTTATTGTTAAGTAATCCTTATTCTATGATAGATAGATAGATAGATAGATAGATAGATAGATAGATAGATAGATAGATAGATAGATAGATAGATAGATAGATAGAGTGTTAAAAGTAAAAGTGTTCACAAATATTTTTCTAGCTGATTGCCTGGAGTACAGCTTCAACATGCAATAAAATGTATTGTTCTTCATTCATTTACTTTCACGGTTATACTGTCAGTTATAGTCGTAAAATCACATTGTGAACATAGACAAAGGCATTCTTGTCAAGTTTTAAAGAGCAACGGGTTTAACAATTTCATATTAAAGTATTGTGCATGAATGAAACTTCCATTTATAAACATTATCAAACCATGGTCATAATTATTCTACAAGTTTTTTCTCTGATTTTTGATACTCTTCTTAGCAGAGTATTTGATATTTCAGTGCCGGCACGCTTCCTGTAACTTTCCGCTGCTTGGAAGAGAATCTGAAGATCGACAAGCGAGTCACCCGCTTTGTTCTTCCTATTGGAGCCACTATAAACATGGATGGCACAGCCCTCTATGAGGCAGTGGCGGCCATTTTTATTGCTCAGATGAATGGGGTTTCCTTAGATGCTGGTCAGATAGCAACAGTCAGGTAAACTGAATTGGTGTGTTAGGAACATTCTAGCTTTATAACATCTCATAGAGTTATATTTACTATTGTTTCTCTTTTTTGCTTTGTAGTCTTACAGCCACATTAGCAAGCGTGGGGGCAGCCAGTATTCCAAGTGCTGGACTTGTCACTATGCTCCTCATCCTAACAGCTGTGGGCCTTCCAACTCAGGACATCAGCCTGCTCATTGCAGTGGACTGGCTACTGTGAGTAAACTTTTTTTTTACTCTTATCTATGGGGAAATTACAAAATATGTTTTTATAAATTGGGCCTGCTTTTTTATGACAGCTATAGCTGAGTCAAAGAACTCCTGAGAAAGAAATGCATTAACAGTCAAATTGTTGCACCAAGCAGTTTCAAGATTGGATCTGCCAGCCTAACACGTCTACATGCTAATTACTTTAATAATACTGTCAGGCTGATGCTATAGAGTGTGGAACCAAAAATGCAAAGGGGACTGTGTATAAAATGTTACAAGCTTTACCAGAGTCAATATTAATTAAGATAATGTCACATTGGACGAAACGCATCGGATAGGATTTTACAGTGCTGACATCACAACACTGCGCAATCCCAGGTCAGCAGTGGCAATCTATGTAAGCCAGTTTTATTTTTATATATTTGGAGTGTTTTTATACATATATTTCAATAAATACTACACTATTGGAGATATATATGCTCCTTGCGAGCCATATTTTGTCACAGTCTGTCCATATCGATTGATACCTGTGGATGCAGCTGTTTACCAATTGCGTGTACACATTGAACTTCTGATATGACAGATTGGCACTTATGCTGTTGTAATGGCAGCCAACAGTTTTGGTGAGTCTTGAATTCACAGGGAGACGGTGGTGGACCTTTGAATTTTTTTTATTTGAAGAAGGATCACGTTACCTGGACTGTATTTTTATTTTTTTTATTTTTTTTTATGTTTCAACAAGATATCTGAAATTGTTTAAATGATATTGCACTTTTACAGTTAGGCACAATAAAATATGGGCTTAAAGCGTGACCAGACCTGAAGTCAAATGCAATGTGAAAAAAACCGATTGACACTGACATTAGCCAGCCCATTCTTTGTACACAGGAACAAGCAAATGGGTGTACTGTTTAAAAGGAAACTAGAATTGTTTTGAGCAGTGGTGTACCTAGCATACAGTATCTGGTGTCAAGAGCCAATCATTTTTAACATCCTCCTCACACTGAAAACAATATGAAGCTATAAAGGAGCACATTCAGCACAGCAAACTGAATTATGGGTGTGACCAAATTGTTCTGACATTGCGAGGTGCCTAAAGAGGCATAGCTAAATAAAACCTGAACCTACTCACTATATACAGAGTGTACATGTTGCAGTCCTTATACACACAAAATATGCTGTAATTACTGTGCCACAAGTGAAATTATAACAGATACATACAGTGCAGGGGTTAGGAGTGGGTAACACAGAGAGTGCAGGGCTCAGGAGTGGGAAACGCACGGAGTGCAAGGCCCAGGAGTGGTTAACACAGAGAGTGCAGAGGTCAGAAGTGCATAACTCACAGAATGCAAGGGCAAGGAATGTTCCTTAAGCACATACCCCCTTTAATACAGATTACTCCCATCATCTTACTAGATGCAAGGGCAGTTTAGAGTGCTCAACATGGTTGTGTCATGTGACCAGAGCCTAGGAGGAGCCTCCCCTATGGCTCTAAACTGCTAGTATTTATAATTACACTCACAAAAAGTCAAACTTTCACTGCACCAAAACACGAGAAGTCATAACAAGTATCACATTTTTTTGGAATAGGATACATCATTGTTAAAGTTTGCTAACAATCCAACAATTTTGTCTGTAGGCTTATAGAACTTAACCTTTTGTTGCCTGGCCAATGGCCTATTGGCGGCCAGAAAAATCACTCAGCGTTCCCAGTGGATGCCATATGGCGTCCTTTGGGGCATGGCAGTTTGTGCGCCTGCAGAGCCGCGCAGCGGCGTGATCTGTCATCGGCCGTGTACCTCGGACATGGCCAATTACAGATCTGAGTACCGGCCCTGTTGCCGATACCATGTGACCTGCTGTGACCAATCACAGCAGGTCACATGACAGTTGAATACAATGGATAGCTTCATTCATGCCATCCATTGTATATTAGTGTGCCTAGCTGTGAATGGTCACAGTGATCACACGCACAACCTGGGCCAATCAAAGCCCAGCTGTGTCATGTGATTAGCCATGGCCAAATCACAGTTAAGCACAAAAAAAAAACCCTGAATGAATTGATGTCATTCAGGTAAATGCTTGCTTATAGCAAAGTAATTCTTTGCTATAAGCAAATTGTGTAAAAAAAAAAAAAATACTGATCTCTTCCCCAAAGTAGTAAAATGTTACTATGGTAACATTGTACTACTTTGGTCATAGTGAAATATAAAAAAAAAATCTTAAAAAAAAGAAAAAAAATGTAATAAAAAATTAAAAATAATAATAAAAAAAGAAATTAAAAAAATATTATATATTTTTTTTCATACTGTCACCAGTCAGTGTCTCTGATCACCGCCATGCCAGTTATATGATGGCGCTTTACTGCACTGGTGACAGTATGTAAAAAAAAAAATTGTGAAAATAATTTTTTTTATTTTTTCATTTTCCGAAAAATTATGACAAAAAAAATACAACTTCAAAAAACTTGCAATGCCTCTTATGAAGTATGTCGGACTGTCTACTTTGCAAAAAGGGGTCATTTGGAGGATATCTGTACTGTTCTGACATTCTTGGACCTCAAGAAATTAGATTGGCTGTCAGTACTTCAGGATTGATCAATTTTCAGATATATCCCATAGTTTATGAAATCTATAACTTTCCTACAGACTAAATAATACATCCTAATTTGCGTTATTTTCACCAAAGACATGTAGCAGAATACATCTTGGCCTACATATTATGAAGAACAATTATTTATTTGCAAACTTTTATAACAGAAACAAAGAAACAATTTTTGGTCTTTTTTTGTTAATTTAGCAAAAAAGAAAAACCCCAGTGTTGATTAAATACCACCAAAAGAAATCTCTAGTTTTGTGAAGAAAATGATAAAATTTTAGTTTGGGTACAATGTTGTATGACCGCACAATTGTCATTTAAAGTGTGAGAGTGCTGAAACCTGAAAAATGGCCTGGGCAGGAAGGGGGTAAAAGTGCCCTGTATGGAAGAGGTTAATGATAAAGCCTCCAAACATTATACTTAGCATTTCCACTAACCATATAAACTGGTTATACAGTTGTGCTCAAAAGTTTACATACCCTGGCAGAAATTGTGAAATTTTGGCATTGATATTGCAAATATGACTGATCATGCCAAAACACGCTCTTTTATTGAAGGATGATGATCATATGAAGCCATTTATTATCAAATAGTTGTTTGCCTCCTTTTTAAATCATAATGATAACAGAAATCACCCAAATGGCCCTGATCAAAAGTTTACATACCCTGGAATGTTTGGCCTTGGTACACACACACAAGGTGACACACATGGGTTAAAATGCCAAATAGAGGTTAACGTCCCACATCTGTGGCTTTTTAAATTGCAATTAGTGTCAGTGTATAAATAGCCAATGAGTTTGTTAGCTCTTACGTGGAAGCACTGACTAGGCTGGATACTGAGCCATGGGGATCAGAAGATAACTGTCAAAAGTCCTGCGTAACAAGGTAATGGAACTTTATAAAGATGGAAAAGGACATATAAAGATGTCCAAAGCCTTGAATATGCCAATCAGTACTGTTAAATCACCTATTAAGAAGTGGAAAGTTCGGGGATGTCATGATACCAAGCCAAGGTCAGGTAGACCAAGAAAGATTGCAACCATAACTGACAGAAGAGTTGTCCAGGATTCAAAGAAAAACCCACAGGCAACCTCAAAAGAAAAACAGGCTCCTCTGGAAAAAGATGATGTGGTTGTTTTTAAGGAGTACAATACGGTGATACTTGAACAAAAATGAGCTGTATGGTTGAGGTGCCAGAAAGAAGCTTTTACTGCACCAATGCCACAAAAAAGCCTTGTTACAATATGCCTGACAACACCTTGACATGCCTAACCAGGCCTTTTTGTGTCATTGATGCAGTAAAGGCTTCTTTCATACAAAGCAGTGTGCTTACATAGTAAAGCACAGCACACAGTAAAACATACACAGCACACAGTTAACCCTTTGATCACCCCAGATGTTAACCTCTTCCTGCCCAGGGTACTTTTTTATTGGCACTGATCACTGTATTAGTGTTACTGAGCCTAGAATATTGCACCTTTTCACAATAATCTAATTTTCTGAGATTGCGAATTTGGGGTTTTCATGAGCTGTAAGCCATAATCATCACAATTATGACAAATCACAGCTTGAACTATCTTTCTTTGCATGTAATGAGTCTATTTCATATATTAGTTTCACCTTTTAAGTTGCATTACTGAAATAAATGAACTTTTGCACGATATTCTAATTTTTCGAGTTTCACCTGTATATAAAACATATGTTTAAGGGAAAAAATTTTATATAACGGGCGCCATTTTGTTGTGGGCCGTGATTACAATTGAATGTAAATATATAAATCAAACTTAATGAACTTAATGTTAAAAAACATAAAATATTGTAGGGAAACCTACTCAATGGATAACTACATGTGAAAAATATCTGTAATAGCAAAACATGGTGGTTATAAAGTAATAATGAAATAGGTGTATGTCAAACCCATTTTGGAACTGAATATAAAAGAATCTATATATATCAAAATAAAATAAAACCGAATAAAAATAATAAGTAGGCCTGCATAAATATAAGAAATCGAAACAATGGGGTCACTATGAATAAAATATAAAAAAATTAAACATATAAAAATCCTAAGATGTATGAGAATGTATAAAAAATATATATATACCGGCCTCTAAATTAATGACCCATCTGGCATGTATTTAAATTGTAAAAAATAAAACAACTGCAAGTCCTAACTTTATAATAGTATATCAGATGTTCACAGGGGATATAGTTGTTAACATGTATATAATAGACATTCATAATAGTAAATCCAGAAATGACTGAAATAATAACAGAGTTAAATATATACCGCAATAAGGTAATGAATCACTATTGATATAATAAATGACTAAACGGGATGTAATAAAGTAAGATTAAAATAGAATACACATAAAAAGTAAATAAAATAGAATACCCATAAAAATTAAAAATATCTGAAATTGACTTAACTGGTGTCAATAAAGCAATTAATGTCTAATTCAACGTTATGTCCCAAGGGAGATAAAGATCTAAGTTCATAGATCCATTTAGTTTCTAACTTTGAAACCTCTCTCCTTTTATGGTTACCCCTCCAGTTATGCTTAATCATATCAATGCCAGTGAATTTAAGGCTCGCTGGGTTTCTATGATGAAAATATCTATAGTGCTTAGGTAACGCATGTTCTTTAACCTCCCTGGCGGTATGATTATTTCAGATTTTTGGTGCTGAAAGCGGTACCATTTTTTTGCATGGAAATATGTATTTTTTTTATTGTAGGCTGTAATTTTTAGGAAAAACTCACTGAAATCTGTCCGAACAAGAGTCTAGTAAACATCCCGGGTATGATAAAATTTGAAACACAAAATCATAAATTATAATTTAATAAATAATCATAAAAATAATATAAAAATAATAAAAATTTAATTCAATAATATAATCAAACCAAAAACACTGAAATGTGAAATAGAGCGCCAAGTTCGCACATTGCTGAGCTCAGTTGCAAAATCGTTTTCAGTTTCTGATGACGAATTTCCCCCACGAATCATTATCACTCAATTCTGCAAGTGGTTCTGATTTACTATCGCTGTTCTCTAGCTGATCTAAACCGCTTTTGACCTAAAGGGACACTTTTTGGACGCCATGGACATTTCTCAGTTTCCAGGCAGAAAGAACAGACAAAATGCAGGCAGGGCGCAGGACAAAGCACTAGGGACAATATGTATGTGAAATAGGTTGAAACAGCAATGTTTTACTGTGTAAAATGTAAAAAAAAAAAAGACATTTTTTAAAATTTTTAAATTTCCCGCCGGCGGCGGCGGCGCCCGTACGTCCCGACGTCACAGGGACAGGACACAGAAGCCGGATGCTGGCATCGGCCGGAGGAGATGGCCGGGGACGCTGCAGGGGACACATCGTGGGAGCGCAGGGTAAGGTAAGTGAAGAATACATGCCGGAGCAGTGCCGCAGGGTAAGCCCGAGTGTAGCTCGGGGTTACCGCTTTTGGTACTGAAATGTTACCCCGAGCTACACTCGGGAATACCGTCAGGGAGGTTAAATCCTTTTTTAATATTGTAAACATGCTCTCTAAGGCGATCTCTCAATCTTCTAGTCGTCCTACCTACATACTGTTTTTTACATGGGCAGTTAAGCAAATAAACCACATTGGTACTATTACAGGTGATTAAAGAATCTATATTATAAGATTTCCCTGTAATATTGGAATTAAACTTCTCATTTTTTGTTTTGCGAGTGCCATTACATGTGCAGATAACGCATTTGTTGCAGCGATAGAACCCTTTTAAACCATATGAAAAAGTGATGTTCTTAGGTGGGTCAATTACGTTAGGTGCCAAATGATGACATAGAGAGGGTGCTTTACGAAAGGTTATTTCAGGTCTGTCCAGAAGGACGTTCCCTAATACTGGGTCGTTTTTAAGCACTCGCCAGTTTTTCTTGAGAATCTTTGAAATTTCCTTGTGCTGTACTGAAATATTAGTAATAAATGGCCATCCAGGCTTCTGTGATCGCTAGGAGGTTGAGAGAGCTGGAAACAAAGAGGTCGTGGATGGCGATGAGTTTGTTGCACACCGATCGGGCGTTCAGGAGTGCACACGAAAATGGGGGGGTGGTTTTAGGAAGCAGGGGGACAGATATTAGGTTACAGGGGTTGCGGCAGGACGTGGGAGTGGGAGGGTGCTGTGTGGGTGAGCGAGGTGGTGGAGGGCCAGGGTTTGGGGAGATGTCCCCCGCGGTTAGGAGGAGAAGAAGGTTCAGAAAGGTGGCATGGGAGTGGGATGTGTAGGAGCGCGTCAGTCTACCAGTGGAGGTGTTCGGGTCAGTGGGAGAGTGGAGTATTAGGAGGAGGTGGTGGGTGCCGTAGAGGGGCGAAGGAAGCAGTAAGGACACAACATACAGTTGTTTGGGAGGAGCAGAGGGGTGTAGTGAATAGATTTTGGGAATGGAGGAGAAGAATATGAGAAGGAGGAGTGGAAGAGGCATTTTAGGGAGAACATCTAAATCCCGGAAGGGCTTGCATACCACGCACAGGCGCCTCCTGTCTGCAGACCTATCTCCATGCATCAGCTGTGCTTCTGAGTGGACCACCAACCAGCATTCCTACAGGTGACCTGTGCAACTTTGGGCCTTACTCCCGCTGTCCCACTCTCAGGGGAGTTTGGAACTTAGCCGCAAGGGAGGCCCTCTCTCCATTGGCCTCCATCACAGGTACGTAATACTATCATCCAGCCAGTATGCTGAGAGAGGCGCTTACGCACTAGAGGCCCTGTGCCAACAGATGACGGCACTTACCCAACAAGTGAAGGATCTACAGCAAGGATACTTCCAGCTAGAAGGGCGTCTTCACTCCCTCTCTACTTCTGCGGACCAGGATCCCTCCGCCAGTTCCAACCCAGTAGCTGCACCTGCCAGTCAGTCTCCTGCCACCACTCCTGCTATAGTGTTACCACCTCCGGAACCCAGCGTTCCTACTCCTGAACGTTTTCTCGGGGATCGACATAAGTTCAGAGCTTTCAAGAATGCCTGTGAATTATATTTTGCTCTGCAACCCAGGACCTATTCTCTGGAAGCGGTCAAGGTTAGGTTCGTCATCTCCTTCTTGTCTGAAGAACCTCAGTCTTGGGCACATAGTCTTCTGGAACAAAAGAGCCCAGCACTCAATTCAGTGAGTGAATTCTTTGAAGCCATGGCTGCCCTGTACGACGATCACCAGTGGACCTCCACTGCTGAGTTCGCCCTCCATGTTTTACTACAAGGTCGGCGGTCTGTGGAGTACTACATAGTGAAGTTTCGTAAATGGTCTGCAGACACCGGTTGGAACAATGCAGCATTGAAGTACCAATTCCGCCTAGGCCTGTCCGAGTCCCTCAAGGACGAGTTAGTTAAGGTGGAAGCTCCCTCTTCCTTGGAGAACCTTATCCTGCTCGCTACTCGGTTGGATCGGCGTCTATGGGAAAGACGCGCTGAGCGTACTCAGACCTTTCGGCCCACTTGGGTTCTGCCAAAAGTTCCAGGGCGAACAGCTCCTGCCCTTGCTCCGCAACCCATCAACAATTCGGAGGTAGAACCTATGCAAATCGGCCTTCTCTGACCTGCCCTAACTCCGGAAGAAAGGATACGCAGACAGCAAGGCAACCTCTGCCTTTACTGTGGGGCCACGATCCACTTCCTGCGTAACTGCCCAGTACGCCCAAGTAAGTCCAGCCAGCCTCATCCTTCGTACCTTCAGCTATCCGGGACTTTAACCACCCATGTCATTCTCCCCATATCACTGCAGGTGGCTGGAAGGAACGTCAAGTTGCGGGCAGTCATTGACTCGGGAGCTTGTAGCTGTTTCTTAGATATCCAATTGGCCAAGGACTTACACATCCCTCTTACCTGTGGATGGCACTACTCTGAGTTCCGGCCCTTTTACCCAGGAAACCATTCCTATTCTTGCAGCCAGCGACTCCAGCCATCAGGAGTTTATTCGTTTTGACGTGATCAGATCCCCCATGTTTCCAGTCAAACTAGGAATACCCTTGTTGCAAGCCCACAATCCACAGATCAATTGGCCCAAGAAGGAAATCATCTTTTCTTCAGAATATTGTCTAAAACACTGTGGTGCCCCTATACCCACCAATTCTTCTATATCTCTCAGTCCAACCTTCACCAGAGGCCAGTCAATCAGTTCCCTCTACCTACCATGACTTCCTCAATGTGTTTGATAAAAAGAAGACCGACACATTGCCTTCTCATTGGTCTTACGATTGCCCAACTGAGTTACTCCCAGGGGCATAAATACCATTTGGGAGTATTTTCCCATTATCCTAACTTGAACTGGAAGCCCTCCGAAACTATCTAGACAAGAATCTCGCTAAAGGATTCATCCACCCCTCTTCCTCTCCTGCCGGGGCTCATATTTTCTTTGTAGAAAAAAAGGATCGGTCTCTTAGACCTTGCATTGACTACAGGGAACTTAATATAATTACCATTAAAAACCGGTATCCTCTTCCTCTGGTGTCCAAGCTGTTTCAGAGATTTTGAACAGCCTGAGTTTTCACTAAATTGGACTTACGGGGGGTCTACAATTTAGTCCGTATATGAGAGGGTGATGAGTGGAAGACCGCCTTCAGAACACGCTTCGGACATTTTGAATATCTAGTGATGCCGTTTGGGCTATGTAATGCCCCTGCTACGTTTCAACATTTTGTGAACAACATCTTTAGAGAGTACCTTGACCTTTTTGTGATCGTCTATCTGGACGATATCCTAATTTTCTCTACCTCACTGGAACTCCATCGTGATCACGTTAGGATTATGCTAAACACTCTAAGGATGCATGGCTTGTATGCCAAGGCGGAGAAATGTGAATTTGAGAAGCAGTCCATCCAGTTCCTGGGGCTCATAATTTCCACCGAGGGGATCTCCACGGACCCTCAGAAAATATCTGCTATCCTGGATTGGCCTGCACCTTCAGACAGGAAAGGGGTCCAAAGATTCGTGAATTTCGCCAGCTTTTATCGGAAATTTATTAAGGGCTTTTCCACAATCATTGCCCCTATTACTCAACTCACCCACCAGCATACACGATTTTGCTGGAGCCAGGAAGCTCATAAAGCATTTGAGCAATTAAAAGATCAATTTACCTCCACTCCTGTGTTACAGCATCCAGAGCCAACACTCCCCTTCATACTGTAGGTAGATGCATCTGAACAGGAGCCGTACTCTCCCAGCGCCAGGGCCCAAAGGCTCTGCTTCACCCAATAGCCTTTTGTTCTAGAAAACTGAGCCAAGCCAAGAGGAACTACGATGTGGGAGATAGGGAACTTTTGGCGATTTAAGATAGCATTCATAGAATGGAGATATCTCTTGGAAGGAGCCAGCCACCCAATTATGATTTTCACAAATCATAAAAATCTGGAGTATCTAAGGTCCGCCAAACGCCTAAGACCTCGACAGGCTAGATGGGCTTTATATTTCTCCAGGTTTAACTTCCAAACAACCTACCTCCCAGGATCCAAGAACGGGAAGGCAGATGCCCTTTCCCACATGTTCCCAGACCCAGAGGAGCCTTCTCCCCCCAACACCATTTTGTCAGCCCAAAATTGTTTGCTGATCCAACCCAGCCTAAAGTCTTTGATCAAGCAAGCCTCTGCACTATGTCCTGAACCCGAACAAAATTCGCTTAGAAGGCAGGATGGTCTTCTGTGGCACAAGGATAAAATCTTTGTACCCCAAGAAGTGAGGTCTCAAGTTTTCTGGGCTTTCCATGGCCATCAACTGGCTAGACACTTTGGAGCCCGTAAGACAATGGAACTAATCCAGCGATCCTTCTGGTGGCCCAACTTGAATCATGACTGCAGAGCTTATGTGAAGTCGTGCACAGTGTGTCTGCGGAACAAGGGAGACAAAGCCAAGGCCTCGGGGTTGCTGAGGCCCCTGCCCATTCCTGATCGTCCCTGGGAGATGGTTGCAATGGACTTCATTGTGGATTTGCCACCCTTGGAGGGGCTTACTACCATTCTGGTAGTAGTGGATCGGCTATCCAAGATGGCCCACTTTTTACCAATGGTGGGTACTCCATCCGCACCAGAGACTGCACTAACCTTCATCAAAGAGATTGTCAGGTTACATGGTCTGCCCAGTAATATTGTCTCAGACCTAGGGGTGCAGTGTACGTCCAGGTTCTGGAGAGCCCTCTGCAAAGCCCTGAAGGTGGAACTCTGCTTATCATCGACCTACCATCCCCAGAGTAATGGGCAAACGGAGCCAACGAACCAGACTTTGGAGCTATATTTACGGTGCTTCTCTGCTTTTTCTCAGGATGATTGGGCATCCCTACTCCCATTGGCAGAATTTGCCTACAACAATTCAGTGTCAGGGCTGGGCTGTGGAACGGACAGGTAGGCCTAGTGGCAGGGTAACGCACTGGCTGACGACAACCACCACCAACAGACCGAAGTCCCTCAGGGCGCGGAGTCTAAGTCCCAGGCTGCCCTTCACCAGGGCCCCTGATGGTGGGGATGGACTTGACGCAGCCAGGAACCAGGTCGCGGCCCCCGAGACACCCCGGCTGCGGTAATGGCCGCCGCCAATGGCGTGTAGCTGGTGAGAATGACAATAGCGTAGTCAGGCAAGCCGGGTCGACAACAACGGGACAAAACGGTACAGAACAGTAGACAGAGAATCACAGGTCACGGGCCGGGTTCAACAACGGAAGGTCAGATCGAAGGAAAACACAGAGAATGGTCTTAGTCACAAGCCGAGTCAGATACCAGAAGAGTCACGAGCGTATACACAGAGCTGTAGCAAGACAAAGACACAAGACACAAGTGCAAAGAGCATGTGCGGATCACAGGCTTATATGTACTCAGCCACACCCCTCTGGGGGATGAACCTCAGAGACCTGAAGGCATAAAAGATTCCCACAATGCTCAGCAGAAATCCAAGATGGATGCCAGCACATGGAGTAACATAACCTCTGGGAAAAGGTAGGACCTTGACAGTACCTCCTCCTCAAGGGCCCCTCCCCCTCCGTGGCTCAACAAAAGGTTTCTGAGGAAATCGGGTATGAAAAGCGCAGAGGAGGGCAGGAGCATGGACATCCGCGGAAAGAACCCAGGAACGCTCCGCGGGACCATAACCGCGCCAATGAACCAGGAACTGTAATCGGCCGCGCACCAATCGAGAGTCCAGGATCCGGCTCACCTCATACTCCTCATGACCGTCAACCCGAATGGGACGGGGCCGAGGCAGAGAGGTAGTGAAGCGATTGCAGATCAGAGGTTTCAACAGTGATACATGAAAGATATTGGAGATCCGCATCCCAGGTGGAAGGGCAAGGGCATAGGCCACTGGATTCACCTTGCGGAGAATGCGAAAAGGACCGACAAAACGGGGAGCTAGTTTGGGTGTGGGCACCCGAAGATTGAGGTTACGAGTAGACAACCACACCCAATCGCCGACCTGGTATGAAGGAGCGGGCAACCGTCTGCGATCAGCCTGGAACTTCTGACGCTGAGCCGAGTCCCTCAAAGCCCTCTGGATCTGCCCCCATGAAGAACGCAGGGCAGCAAGATGGTTCTCCACAGCCGGAATGTCCTGTGGTGAGAACCTCTCAGGTAATACCGGGTTGGTACCCATAGTTGGCCATGAAGGGAGACATCCCGGAGGAGGAGTTGACCGCTGAGTTCCTGGCAAACTCTGCCCAAGGCAGGAGATTGGCCCAATCGTCCTGATGGTCCGAGATATAACACCAAAGGAATTGTTCTAAGGCCTGATTGGAACGCTCCACAGCCCCATTGGACTGCGGGTGGTAGGCTGAAGAAAAGGAGAGACTAATACCCAACTGGGAGCAGAAGGCGCGCCAGAATCTGGACACGAACTGACTCCCGCGGTCCGAGACAATCACCTTGGGCAACCCATGCAGGCGAAAAATCTCCCTGGAAAAGACTGTGACCAGTTCTTGCGTTGTTGGTAATTTCCTGAGTGGAATACAATGGCACATTTTGGAAAAACGATCGACGACCATGAGGATGACCGTATGACCCCGAGACACAGGGAGGTCTACAATAAAGTCCATGCCCAGGTGTGACCAAGGACGCTCCCCATTGGGAATGGGTTGCAGAAGACCCATTGGAAGATGCCGTGGAGATTTATTCTGGGCACAGATCGAACATGCCGCTACATAAGTGGCAATGTCGGCACGGAGAGTTGGCCACCAGAACAACCGAGAGACAACCCAAGACAACTGGTTCCTCCCCGGATGCCAGGCAGTTTTGGAGTTATGGTAGGTACGCAGCAGACGGGTGCGCAACCCCTCGGGTACAAAACATCTACCCTCCGGTCTCTCGGGAGGAGCGTCAGTTTGAGCCGCCAAAATCTGCTCCCCAAGGGGAGAAGTCAGACTGGTGCGAATGGCAGCCAGGATCTGATCCGGAGGTATGACCGAGGTTGGCTCAGAGTCCTCCCTGGACAACTCAGAGTATTGCCGCGATAATGCATCAGCCCTGACATTCTTGGAACCAGGCAAATAGGAGACCACATAGTTGAACCGCGACAAGAACAAGGCCCATCTGGCCTGACGGGGTGTCAATCTTTTGGCCTCCGAAAGATAAGTCAGGTTCTTATGATCGGTAAGAATGAGGACCGGAACCGCGGATGCCTCCATTCCTTGAGAGCCAGAATGATTGCCAACAACTCCCTATCTCCAATCTGGTAGTTGCACTCTGCAGAGGAAAGCTTCCTGGAGTAGAACCCACAGGGAAGTAGGGGTCCATCGGGCAACCGACGTTGAGACAGGAGAGCGCCTACTCCCGTCTCGGATGCATCAACCTCAAGGACGAAGGGCAATCCAGAATTGGGATGAGACAGTATTGGAGCCGAAGCGAAGGCGGATTTCAGAGCCTCGAAAGCTACGATGGCCTCGGATGGCCACTCGTGAGGATTACTGCCCTTCTTGGTTAGGTCTGAGAGAGGCTTTGCCAGCGTGGAGAAGATCCTGATGAACTTCCGATAGTAGTTGGCAAAACCCAAAAAGCGCTGAATGGGCCAAAGACCATTGGGACAAGGCCACTGCAGAACCGCCGAAACCTTCTGAGGGTCCATGGAGAATCCCTCCGCAGAAATGATGTAGCCTAAAAAGGCAACTTGGGATCGATGGAATTCGCACTTCTCAAGTTTACAAAAAAGTTCGTTCTCACGTAATCGTTGCAGCACCTGCTTGACATCCTGGATATGGGACTCCATGGAGGCAGAGTAAACCAGGATGTCATCCAAGTAAGCTACCACGCACTGCTGCAACAAGTCACGAAGGACATCATTTATGAATTCCTTAAAAACTGCGGGCGCGTTACACAACCCGAAGGGCATCACCAGGTATTTGTAGTGACCGGTTCTGGTGTTAAACGCAGTCTTCCACTCATCCCCCTGTTTGATCCCTACGAGGTTGTACGCCGCCCTAAGGTCAAGTTTGGTAAAGACTGTTGCCCCCTTAAGGCGGTCGAACAACTCAGTAATCAAGGGAATCGGGTAGGCATTCTTAGTGGTGATTCGATTAGGACCCCTATAATCAATGCAAGGCCTCAATTCACCACCCTTCTTCTTTACAAAGAAAAAGCCCGCTCCTGCTGGGGAAGTAGACTTACGAATGTGCCCCCGGGAAAGCGCATCCGCAACGTACTCCTCCATGGCCTTATTCTCCGCAACCGAGAGAGGATACACCCTGCCACGCGGAGGAGTGCAAGGATATGGCGCAGTCGTAAGGACGATGAGCAGGTAAGGCACCAGCACGTACCTTATCAAACACGTCCTGGTACTCCCCATAATCAGTGGGCAACGCAGAGTCCGAGGAGGCACACAACACCTTAACCGGCCTACGGATGTACCCGGCCCCACACTGTGGAGACCACGAGAGAATCTCGACTGTTTGCCAATTGAAGGTTGGATTGTGCATCTGGAGCCAGGGATACCCCAAAACCACCGAATAGTGCGGAGAAGAAATCACCTGGAAATAGGCCAACTCCCTGTGAACAGCCCCAATAGCTACTTCAACTGGCATAGTCTCGTGGGTAACCTGCGGTGGTTGCAGGGGCCTGCCATCTATCGCCTCGAGAACCAATGGGGTAACTCGAGCCTGCAGGGGAATGGAGTGCTGGGCAGCAAACGAGCTGTCCATAAACAACCCGCCGGCCCCAGAATCTACCAACGCCTGGGCCGTCACCGAGCCCTCCGCCCAAGAGAGGACAACGGTGATCAGTGGCTTATCTCTGCAGAACGCCGGGGACGAGGAGACTCCACCCAAGATCTGTCCCCGACAGGATCTCAGGTGCGAGCGTTTCCCGGACGGACCGGACAGGACTGCCGAAAGTGCCCACCAAGACTACAGTACAGGCAACGACCCTCCTGACGCCGAGCGGCCCGCTCTCCCTTGGAAAGGCGAGCAAACCCCAGCTGCATGGGCTCACCACCAGACAATCTATCCCCAGGAGGCGTGGGAGGAGAGGGAGGAACGGGTGGGACAGAAAATGCAGGTGCCAGTCGATTGGAAGGCCTCCACAGGCGTTCCTTGAGTGAAGGCCTCTCCCTGAGCCTGGTATCAATCAGGATCAGGAAGGAAATTAGTGCTTCCAGCTCCACAGGCAATTCCTTGGCTGCGATCTCATCCTTCAATGCATCAGAAAGACCCTGAGAAAACGCAGCCACCAGAGCCTCATTGTTCCAACCCACCTCTGCTGCCAGGGTACGAAACTCTATGGCGTACTCGGCAACGGTCCGTGAACCCTGATGCATAGACATGAGCAGCTTGGCAGCCGAGGCGGAGCGAGCCGGTACGTCGAATACCCTACGGAAGGCATCGACAAAACCGGAAAACTCGTGAATCACTGGGTCATTCCTCTCCCATAAGGGATTCGCCCAGGCCAAGGCCTTGTCTGAGAGTAGCGATATTAGGAAACCCACCTTTGACCTCTCAGTCGGAAAAGCGTGGGGTATTAATTCGAAGTAAATCCGCACCTGGTTGAGGAACCCACGACACTGACTCGGCTCACCCCAAAGCGCTGTGGAAGAGGGGCTGAACCAGTCATACCTCTGGGCGCCGCGGCGGTGGGCGCAACAAGCGGAACAGCAGCGGGAGCGACCACCGGAGTGACAACCGGCCTAATAACACCAGGAGTAAGGTGCGCGGTGCGTGCAAGCAGAGTTTGCAACGCCTGAGCGAACTGATCCAAGAGGAGATCCTGTTGATCCAGTCTGGCGACCAACATTGGAAGCGAAGGCGTACCTGCACCGTCAGGGTTCATGGCACTTGTGTAATGTCAGGGCTGGGCTGTAGAATGGACAGGTAGGCCTAGTGGCAGGGTAACGCACTGGCTGACGACAACCACCACCAACAGACCGAAGTCCCTCAGGGCGCGGAGTCTAAGTCCCAGGCTGCCCTTCACCAGGGCCCCTGATGGTGGGGATGGACTTGACGCAGCCAGGAACCAGGTCGCGGCCCCCGAGACACCCCGGCTGCGGTAATGGCCGCCGCCAATGGCGTGTAACTGGTGAGAATGACAATAGTGTAGTCAGGCAAGCCGGGTCGACAACAACGGGACAAAACGGTACAGAACAGTAGACAGAGAATCACAGGTCACGGGCTTATATGTACTCAGCCACACCCCTCTGGGGAGTGAACCTCAGAGACCTGAAGGCATAAAAGATTCCCACCATGCTCAGCAGAAATCCAAGATGGATGCCAGCACATGGAGTAACATAACCTCTGGGAAAAGGTAGGACCTTGACATTCAGTCCATTCTGCTACAAACCAGTTGCCATTTTGGGCCAATTAGGGATTCCACTCTTCCTCCATACCTGACACCATTTCTGAAGCTTTGGTGCCCGCAGTACAGGACAGACTCTCCATGCTACAGAACAACTGTAAAGTCTTCCGAGAGTCTATACTGAAATCCCAGGCTGATTATAAGAAACACTATGACAGGAAACAGAGAGGAAACCCTCCTCTGAAGATTGGAGACAAAGTTTGGCTATCTACTGCTAATCTAAAACTCCTGTGCCAGTCACGTAAGTTGGGTCCAAGGTACATTGGCCCTTTCAGGATCAAGAGGGAAATCAATCCAGTGACATTTGAGCTGTTCCTTCTGGAATCATACAAGATCCACCCAGTTTTCCACGTCTCCCTACTCAAGCCAGCTGTTTCTGATCCTTTTCCAGGGAGAGTAGAACCACCTCCTCCGCCGATAACAGTTGGGGAGGAGACAAAATATGAGGTTGAAGCAATTCTGGATTGCAGAAGGAGGGGAAGACAAATCCAGTACTTGGTTAGATGGAAGGGGTACCCACCTGAAGAAAGTTCCTGGGAACCAAAAGGGAATGTACATGCCCCCAGGCTTCTCCAAGAATTTCATTCCAAGTATCCTGAAAAGATGGCCCAGGTGGGCATCCGAAGGCTGCCCTGTAGGGGGGGCACTGTCAGGGTCCTGTCCACGGCAGACGTTCTGGAAGATCTGGCATTTCTGCCAGTACTCTGCATGGCCGCAGACGTACACATCAGCCTCGGTCTGGTGCAAGACGGACTTTATAAGAAGGCTCATCACTTCCTCAAGTTGCTGGATGATCTCTAGCTCCCCATGCCCTGTTCCTGGTTCCTGTTTCCTGTGATTCTGACCTGTGATTTCCTGTTACTGACTCGGCTTGCTCCTGGACCTGTCTACTCCGCTTACCCCTGATCTGACCTCGGCTTGGCTTACGGATACACTCTCTCTCTCGCTTCTCTGTGTATGACCTTGGCTATCCCATCTAACTACATCTGCTCTGATTCCCACCTGGTACCTGACCTTGGCTTGAACCGACTACCCAGTGAACATCTAAATCCCAGAAGGGCTTGCATACCACGCACAGGCGCCTCCTGTCTGCAGACCTATCTCCGTGCACCAGCTGTGCTTCTGAGTGGACCACCAACCAGCACTCCTACAGGCGACCTGTGCAACTTTGGGCCTGACTCCCGCTGTCCCACTCTCAGGGGAGTCCAGAACTTAGCCACAAGGGAAGCCCTCTCTCCATTGGCCTCCATCACCAGGTATGTGATACACCCACTGCAGTTGTAGATCTGAAGGTGCATCTCGTCTCACCACGGGGTCATTGGCAAAAAGTAAGGATTTAGCCCAGTTCACCTTGAGTCCCATCAACACTAAAAAATTATTTAGGACATGCAAGGTGCCACGTGAGAGGGGCCAGCATCATTCAGAAACAATAAAAGGTCACCTGCATAAAGGGCAACCCTCTCCTCCAGCCACGCCAACCTCAGGCCTTTAATAAACAGGGATACTCGGAGCACCTCAGCCAGTGGCTCCATGGCAATAGCAAAGAGTGCCGGAGAGAGAGGGCAGCCCTGTCTAGTACCCCTGAACAGAGTGAATGTAGGAGAGAGGAGACCTCCCAAATGGATGACAGAAGTTGGGGAGCGGTATATTCTCTGTAGCCATTTGATGAAAACCGAAGGGAATCCCATCCTCCTAAGGATCTCCCATAAATATGGCCATTCTACAGTGTCAAATGCCTTTTCGATATCCAGTGAGGCAATCACTCTAGAACCCTGATTAAGATGTTGGGCATGACGGTTTGTAAACAGTACACACAAGTTAATGTCAGTAGATTTGTGTGCCATGTACCCAGTTTGGTCTGAGTCAATTATCAAGGGTAAGAGGGGATTAAGCCTGTTAGTTAGAAGTTTTGTCAGCATTTTCAGGTCATTATTAAGGAGTGCTATCGCCCTGTAAGAGGCACAGGATTTGGGATCTTTATGAGGTTTGTATACAAGAACTACATGTGTGTCTGCCATGGAGCAAGGAAGGACACCCATATGGAGATGTGTGTGTATAGAGTAGCCAGGAGGGGAGCCAGCATCTCAATGTGTTCCTTATAAAATTCTACGGGTAAGCTATCTGAGCCAGGTGCCTTACCAGAGGAAAAGAACTGAATCACCACCAGAACCGGCTCTGAGGTAATATGGCAGACCAGGTGTGACCTCTCAGTATCTGAAAGCCAATCAAGGGCAATAGGATTCAGCAGAGATGAGAGGTTCACCGAGGTAAGTGCAGCTGATAAAGTGTATCTATAGAGGTTTTGATAGTAATCATGAAATTCCTTGAGAATAGCCTCTGCATCAGCAATTGTTTTGCCAGTTGAGGAGGCAAGCTCAGAGACTACTGTAAGGGGGGCATCATGATGGGATAACATGGCCATTAACCTACCATTCTTGTCCCCCTGTTCAAAAAATTTTTGTTTAGAGGTGTACAAATCCAACCTAGTAACCTCCATCAGGTGTAGATGTAGGTCGCACTTGGCAGACATAAGCAAGTCAAAATTTGGGTCAGAGGGTTCCACTCCATATTGAGTGGATCTGTCAACACCTGAGTATGGAGGGAGGTCATGGTAGCTGTCTGATGTGTCTTAACCGCTTTTATGGTAGAAATATAATGTCCCTGAGAATATGCCTTAAAGCGGAGCTCCACCCAAAAGGGAACGTTCCTCTTTAAAGACTTGAATACTTGGTACTTGAATTTGACAGGTACCCGCTCCCACTTCCGTTCCAATCGCCTAGGCGATCGTAAGTGGAAGGTGTCCTCCCTTCCTCCCTCCCCGTAGTCTTTTGGGACATGTGACAAGTCCTAGACTACAGGACCATTCAGGAAGCGCAACGCTACTCGCATATGCACAGTGGGTACCGGCTGTGAAGTCACAAGCTGTTACAGCTGGGTGTCCACACTGAAGATGCTGGCGCCCAGGGAGAGAAGACAACCAGTAAAACGGGCTGCAGGGGACACACCGAGGGACCAAGGGACAGGTAAATGAGTGTTTTTTTAAAAGTCAGCAGCTACAGTTTTTGTAGCTGCTGACTTTTATTTTTTGACAGTGTGAGTGGAACTCCTCTTTAAAGGTGTCTCACACCATTTCTGGAGAGGAAAACCCTGTGTTGACATCCCAATATTCTTGTAATGCCGCGGGAGCACCTTCAGAGATTTTTGGATGTGAAATCCAGTGGGCACCAAGGCGCCATAGGGAACCATTGCTGCAATAGCCAATTTTAAATGTAATCGCCATGGGACTATGATCAGACAGGCCGCTAGGGACCTCTAGCATATGTGGAGTATGAGGCGTGAAAGGTCCTTTGAACTAAAATGTTCTTTTTATATATTTTGTTGAGAATCCTTTACTGGCAATGACTGCCTGAAGTCTGGAACCCATGGACATTACCAAAGACTAGGTTTCCTCCTTTCTGATCCTTTGCCAGGCTCTAACTGCAGCTGTCTTCAGTTGTTCTTTGCTTGTGGGTCTTTCTGCCTTTAGTTTTGACTTCGGCAAGTGAAATGCATGCTCAGTTGGGTTGACACCAGTTGATTGATGCGGCCATTGCAGAATATTCCACATCTTTTCCTTCAAAGGCTCCTGGGTTGCTTTTGCAGTGTGCATTGGAACATTGTCCATCTGTACTGTGAAGCGCCGTCCTTTGCTGTCCTTTACAACTTTGCTGTATTTGGCTGAATCTGGGCTGACAGTATATCTGTAAACACTGCAGAATTCATGCTTCTGTCTTCTGTCACATCATCAATAAACACCAATGACCCAGTGACACTGGAAGACATGCATGCCCATGCCATCACACTGCCTCCACAATGTTTTGCAGATGCCGTTGTGTACTTTGGATCATGAGCTGTTCAAAGCCTTCTCCACACTTTTTTCTTCCCACCATTCTGGTACAGATTAATCTTAGTTTCATCCGTCCAAAGAATGCTTTTCCAGAACTGGTCTGGCTTTTTTAGATGTTTTTTTCACAAAGTCCAATCTGGCTTTTCTATTCTTCAGGCTTATGAATGGTTTGCACCTCATGGCGAACCCTCTGTACTTGCTCTCCTGAAGTCTTGTTTTGATTGTAGACTTGGACAATGATACACCCATCTCCTAGAGAGTGTCCTTCCCTGGTATGGATGTTTTGAATGGGTTTTTCTTTAAAATAGAGAGGATTCTGCAATCATCCACCACTGTTGTCTTTCGTGGACGTCCATGCCTTTTTTATGTTTCCAAGCTCACCAGTGCATTCTTCTTTCCTCAGAATGTACCAAACTGTTCATTTGGCCACTCCTAATGTTGCTGCTTTTTCTCTGATGGATCTGTTTAATTTTTGAAGCCTTACAATAGCCTGTTTCACTTGCATGGACAGCTTCTTTGAACGCATGATGTAGGTTCACAGCAATAGATTCCAAATGCAAATACCACACTTAGAATCAAATCCAGACCTTTTGCCTGCTTAATTGATGAAAAAATAATGGAGTAGCCCACACCTGGCCATTAAACAACTTTTGATTCAATTGTCCAGTTACTTTTGCTCCCTTGAAAAAGGGGGGATGGCTACTCTTAACAGCTGTAATTCCTAAACCCTTCCTCCGATTTGGATGTACATACCCTCATTAAACCTGAGGGTGTGCACTTTCAGCCAATATTCTTGTGCTGGGGCCTTGCCCTTTCTCAGTCACTCGATGATTGGGTCACTAAATTTTTACTGTCACCCAATCATCGAGTGACTGAGAAGGGTAAGGCCCCAGCACAAGAACGGAAACACCAGCAACTACACCCTTTGCATGAGATCTGTATCTATCACCTTAAGAACCAGAAAAGGGACCTTTCATTCATAGGTGTCAGCTCCATGCCAGGTTATTGGACCTGTTTCACTCCTACCAGGACTCCAGTAGGATTATGGTTGCAGAACAGTCTCATATCCAGAGGAGGGAGTCTCTTCCCATGCTATCTGTCTGGTCCCTGATGAAAAAGAACAGACAAGGGTGCACTCTCATCGTGCATTACCGTGGTATACCACGTATTTATTAAATAGACAAAAAGATGTATACTCACAAACCAATGATAATAAAAGCAGTGTGTATGGACCACAAAAACAGTCGCAAAAAAGCTGTGTCTAAATTGCGGATAACTAACGCGTTTCGGGAACTGAACCCCCTTCCTCAGAGCTGGAAATGAACCTGCTGGCCCCAAGCCTATATACCAAAGAAATGTCAAAAGGAGGGTGGAATAGACCCTCTCACCTCTATTCCACACTGCTTTTATTATCGTTGGTTTGTGAGTATACAGTACATCTTTTTGTCTATTTAATAAATACGTGGTGTCTTGGAAATTCGCTTTAACGAATTTCTCCTTACCGTGAGTACTCGCAGTTGGATGCGCAGAAATCCCCCATAAAGCTGTGCGAATCTCGCTTACCACGACTGCAGCCAAACTACACGATTCCTGCTCATCCAACTACTTTTAGCTTCTGTTGAGATGTAGGTGATGGAGCTCCGTTACCCTAGAATGATCACACGACACTCTTAGGATGGTTGCAATCCACATAAGGGCCAGCTTCAGGCTCAGCTCTCTGTTTTATTAAAAATACACACATGCCCCCCACATGAATAAAGTCAATCCCCTCCCACCGAACAATGCAATGGGGAGTACCTATACAGAGGATGTACATTCCAATTGGAGCATAGCCTTTGCTATTATCTATCACTGGTCCTCCCCCATGAGTCTTCTGAGGTCAGCAGACTTCCTCCCCTTCCCCCCTATGAGCCATCTGAGGTCATATTTCCTGTCCTACTAGCTTCTATTGGTATGTAAATCCTCTGCACAAGCATCTCCTAAAAATACCAGTCTGTACCTGGATGGGCCCGATACGATCTTTATTAAAACACATCCATCCAAGATACAGTTCAGATTAGTAATGGGTTGTAAGATATGCATAAGCCTACACGTGGAGTTCACACCGCTTGCGCATTGCGTTATGAAGCCCACGTGGTACTATGCTGCTGATATGTGGATACAGGCCCACGGTCTACTGACAGCAGCATTCACATGGAATGCCGTGGTGGTATACACGCCGGTCTATAAGCGCAGATCTGCCATCTCATCCATTACCAAGCTGAGTACTGTAATACATACATTGTACATGTGCATGGCCCAATTGCAGCCTTCAGAGCTTTAATTAAGCCACACGAGAGACATATGAATAACACGAATATATGACACATTTAAAGTTCGACCAATAATACAAAATTTCCATGACATTCCCTCCTGTTTTATCATATTCTCCTCGTGTCCCTTCTTGATCTTCTTCAGCTTGATGGGTGTAGTCTCAAACTTCAAAGAGTTCCTGTAGTTGTCCCTGAGAATAAAGCTCCACGGGGTACCTGAAACAACAAGACCCGACGCAGACTCGACGCAAACAGGCTTGATTGAAGCGATGATCCTCAAGAGCGTTGGAACCTTCACTACAGGAAGGCTCTTGCAAAAACCACAAACAGACTTGTGGTATGAATAAAGCTTGTGATCCCACGGTGGTCTGGGGAGATCCAGCAATAGATTCTCAAATTGCCCCTGCAGACGGGGCCACACAAGGCTGGTCTCGACCCAGACGGTTTTCCAAATCGCAGACACAAACCATGATGAGGCTTGAAGCTTGCTTGAAGGTCTTGGAGAATGTGGTCTTCAGAGAGATAAATTAGAGGGAAGCCAGGACGTAATCTGTAGAGAAGGTGGATGGTTGGTGAGGTCTTCCTCCGATCAGTGGTTGGAGTGGGATCCCAGGAGCGGGCATGGAGATGTGGTCGTCTGCCCGAGCTTGGTTTACACGGTCGATGAGGCAACAGGAACATCTCACCGCGGCGTATAAAAGGCAGATGAAAAAGAGAAGCATCAGGATATACACTCCCACTTCCTTCAACCAAGATCCGATGGAGAACAGGAAATCTCCCAATCCTCCCAAACCCTTGAACGGATTCCAACCCTCACTAGCTATAGCTCTAGCTTTTCCCTGTAGTTCACTAACTTTGTCCATATGGGCCTGGACCTTGTCATCGGTGTCTTCTATCCAAGTACAACAATCCTCTCCGATGAACTCACAGAACCCCCCTTTGGCGGCTAAAAGATAATCAAGGGCCATCTTCTCCTGAAGCACTAAAATTCCCATCTGCCGTTGTTCTTGGGCAATTTCTCTGACAGCCTCTACGGTCTCGTTAAACATACTATCCACGATGACAGAAAAATTGTTCAGGCGCTTCATAAGTTCTATTCCCCATCCTGTCCATGAGGGGAACCAAGCCCATGCCTGGTCGCCCTCAGAGAACAGCTCTCTGCGAACTCTCCCTGCCATCCTTACCTTCTTGTGGACCATCAACTCTTCATGATCCATCACTACATAGGATGCGGGGACTAGCTTTATGAGGGCACACGAACCTTTCGCGTTCTGGGGAAATGTTCTATAGGCTGCCGAACCACACAGAAAATAGTATGGACCTGTCAGAGCAGAGCAGGAGGAGTTCCTCGTTCGGCCTCTGGCACTGAGCAACAGTTGCACAGACTGGGGGATTGCTCCCTCAGTCTGCACATCACATCCGTCCTTCCAACAAACGTGGTCTGGTCGGTCAGTGTGGTTACTCAGAAGGGAAGTCTGGTTAGTCAGATTGACAGTTATACCTCCCTCGCAGGTGGTAGTCCCAACAAACTTGTTACCTGTGCCAAAGCTGATGTTAAAGCACACCTGAGGGCTGCCTAGCTGCCCAGTTACCCATAATGGACTGGTGAGGGCCCTACAGGAGCTAGAGCTAATATTGGTGCTGAAACTGATGTTACCTGCTAAAAATGTGTCATTAAGTTCTACCGATAAATGTCTACGTGGGGGCTGACCAGGGGTCCCTTGCTTTTTCATGCCGACGCGGATGTCATATAGGGCATGAACAGCGGCCATTGCGGACATGTGATGACTGGGTGGGGGCTTAGAGCATACCCAACAGTTGGTTTTGTTGGCGGTTCTGGCTAAACGCAGGTGCATTTTAAATAAAAGGTTGGGGTATCTGCCGTCTTTTCCTCCGTTCACACACATGTATGACATACAAACAAAAAGAAAAAGGAAAATGACACCCCTCATTCTCTGGTGTAGCTGAAAAGCTTCTTGCAGTGGCTTGCGTGCACCCAGTTGTCTCGTCCCTCGAGTTTGAGTGAGGTAGGTGTCGTCAGCTGGACTTGGTATGGTCCGGTGAACCGTGGCTCGAGTCCGGTTCTTTGATGTTTCTTTAGGACGACCCAATCACCTGGCTCAATAGAAAGAACACCTGTTATTGTATTTGGATCGGGGAGCGATTCGCGGACCCGATGGTGTATCTTCTGCAGCTCCCGTTGCAGAGATTGCACATAACCTGTAAGCTGTGAATGCAAAGACGACAACTGTTGAGGAAAGTACAACCCTGTTTTGGGAGGTCCCCCAAACAACACCTCGTAGGGTGACAGCCCATGTGGTTGCCGAGGGGCATTCCGGATGGAATAGAGGGCAATGGGGAGACACTCAGGCCAAGGTTTTTTGGTATCGACCATGATTTTGGAGATCCTGTTTTTAAGGATTCCGTTGAGACGTTCAACCTTACCGCTACTCTCGGGGTGATACGGGGTGTGTAGCCCTTGGTTGATGTGAAGGGCTTTACATACCTCTGCAAAGATCTGTCCAGTGAAGTGTGACCCCCTATCGGACTCGATGGTTTCAGGTAGACCCCAGCGGCACACAACCTCAGACAGGATTTTCTTCGCCGTGGTACTAGCGTTGGCACATGTGACGGGCCACGCTTCAGGCCAGCCTGAAAACATATCTACACAGACCAAGGCGTATTCGTACGGCCCACTCTTTGGTAACGAGATGTAATCGATCTGGATGCGTTGGAAGGGGCGTTCAGGTTTTGGTGAGTGCCTTTGGGGCGTTACTACCGTTCTGCCAGGGTTGTGTAGGGCACAGACTAGGCAAGAAGCTGCAAAGGTAGCTGCAGCAGTACTGAACCCAGGTGCAATCCAATGCTCGTCTACCAACGCACACATAGCCGTCTTAGATTGGTGCCCAGGGTAGTGAGCCAAGTGGGCCATCATGGGGAAAAGGGACTTTGGCAAACACCGTCTTTTGTTCAGGCACCAAATGTCATTCGACCCTTGGGAGGCTCCTGCTGCTGTCCATCTAGCCTTCTCCTGCAAACCCGCCTGTGATTGCAGTTTTTTAAACTCGTCTAACGAAACCTCTGAAGGGATGGCCAGCATCAGAACCCCCGTTTCCTGAACCAGTGCACCGGCCTTTGCGGACCGATCTGCCAAAGCGTTTCCACATGCCTCCACACTAGTCTCAGTGGTATGAGCTTTCACCTTAAGAACAGCAATCTCCCGTGGCAGGCCGAAGGCAATGAACAACCTGTCAATCAGTTCTGCATGCTTCACCGGTTTACCTGAACTTGTGAGAAATCCCCTCGCTTTCCAGATGGGACCAAAGTCATGTGCAATACCAAACGCGTACCTCGAATCCGTATAAACATTAATCCTCTGACCTTCATGTAACTCACATGCCCTGGCCAGTGCCCACAGCTCAGCTTCCTGAGCTGACATATGTGCGTTCAGAGAGCCCTTTTCCACAACGTCACTTTCCGTCGTGACCGCGTAACCAGTGTGTGGCTTACCGTCTTGGGTGTAGTACCTGGACCCATCGACAAAAAGATTTTTCGCTTCCGGTATTGGCGTTTCCTTCACTGGGCTGATCGCCGCTGACTCCAGTTCCATCAAAGAAATGCAGTTGTGTCCTTTGGAAGAGAGGTTAGTAGTGGACAAAGAAGACATGTTAGCAGAAGAGGTGTTAGTATTGTTAGTCGGGTTGCAAAATTCAGCACTGTCGTTGTTGTCCTCCCCCCCTTTCTCGTCTTCCAACACAGGAAGAAGAGAAGCTGGGTTAAGAATAGTGCATCGTTTGATAGAGAGGTTAGTAGGAGTTAGGAGGGCTACCTCGTATTTGGTCAATCTTGCTGCAGAGAGATGTTTAGTTTGGACCTGGTTTAGGATCTCTTGCACCGAGTGCGGAGTGTAGAGTGTGAGGGGTGAATCCAAAACGATGTCACCCACTTTTTGGACAAGGACAGCACAAGCAGCCACTGCCCTCACACAACCCGGAGACCCTTTGATGACTGGGTCCAGAGCGGTCGATAGGTACATGATGGGGCGGTATTTGGTTCCGTGAAGTTGGGTTAGTACTCCGGTTGCATGGCCCTGACTTTCGTGACAGAAAAGGTAGAAAGGTAGGTCATAGTTGGGTAGACCTAGGGCTGGTGCTATTGAGAGTTCCTGAGTCAAATCTTGAAGAGTTGACCAGTCGTCATCTGACATTTGAAATGGTGTTTTGGATGTCAGCTCATACAGGGGACCAAGTTTGCCCGAGATATTGGGGACCCAATCTCTGCAGTAGTTGATAAGGCCGAGGACGGCTCTCAGCTGACGGTGGTTTTTGGGTCTCTTTAGGTCTTGCAATGTCTGCACTCTTTGGGTTGTTAGGTGCCTGGTGCCCTGAGAAATACAATGCCCCAAGAAGATGACTTTCTCCTGGCAGAGTTGTAATTTCTCCTTGCTGGCCTTGTTGCCCGTTGACGCCAGATGGTTGAGTAATGAAACAGTATGTTGATAACAATCCTTTTTAATGGGACAGCAGAGGAGCAAGTCATCAACATACTGTAACAACACCACCTCTGGATTCATTGGGGTCCACTGATCTAACACAATTTTCAGCTTGCAGCTGTATTCCGAGGGACTGGTTACTGCTCCCTGGGGGAGACGGGTCCAGGTAAGTTGTCGGCCCTGGAAGGAGAAGGCAAAAAGGTACTGACACTGGGGATCCAGGGGTACCGAGAAAAACGCGTTTGACAGATCAATGACGGTAAAAAATTTTGCATTGGGTGGTACGGTTGCCAGCAGGGTGTGTGGATTGGGCACCAAAGGGGCATCACTGATGATGATTTTGTTTACCGCTCTCAGGTCATGTACCAGCCGGTAGGTGGTCGGTTGACCCGGTGCTGTCTTTTTTGCTACTGGGAATAATGGTGTGTTACATGGCGACTGGGTTGGGGTGAGGACCTTTATCTGTAGATAATGGTCGATCTGGGTTTTTAGGCTGTCCATTTGAGCTACACTTAAAGGATATTGTGGTAGTTGTGGTAACACGCTTCCTGGTCTGATGTTGACTGTAGTTGGAGGTACCGGCAAGAGACCCACATCATATTTATCTGCTGCCCAAACTTTGGGGTCAACTTCAGCCAATATGTCCAACTCCAGACAATATGTAGCCTCGGTGAGATAAGGTAGGGCCAACAATGTGCACAGTCTTTCTTCCGACAGGGCACTACTCACCACAACACCCGATGGGGTGAACTCAATGACAGCTTGAATGTCTGACAAGATGTCCGCTCCCAAAAGATTGATGGGGACGTTATCTGAGACCAGCACTGACCTGACAGCCTCAGTGTGCAGACCTAACCTGCAATGGAGTGGTTTGGTGGACTGTAGAGACACTGTTTGACCTGTGAGACCTACCGTCGGTGTGCTTGCCCCTGAGAGGGGTACCTTGCCTTGGATGTCCTGTTTTCGCAAGACTGTTCTGGCTGCACCGGTGTCGATGAGGCAAGGGAGGGGATATTTTAATTCCTCGAGAAAAAGATGGATCTGGGCCGACACCGATTTGCCAACTTCCTATGAGGATTCATAGGAGTTACTTACCATGGTGGTCATAGGGGCGGAGGACTCATCAGGAATGAACTGCCACCGACCTTTAGGTAATTGGGGACAGCTCCTCCTCATGTGCCCTGTTTGGTGGCACTGGAAGCACCTGGGTGGGGGCCTATCCTTCCTGTGACCCAGATCCCTTGGTTTTTCGTGTGGGGTCTGGGACATAAGAACTTTGGCCTTGTCTTGTTTTCTTCTATCCATTTCCCTCTCTATTGCCGCAAGAGTGGAAAGGATAGCAGGGATAGACATCTCATTATATTCGGGTCGGGCCAGAACCAGCCTTTCCCGAATTTTAATATTGATGCCTTCCAAAAATTTGGCCCGCAACAGAATGTGCGTCGCGGTCACCTTTACCCCTTCAGTTGGAGCATCAGGTCCAACTTCCAGATCCGCATCCAGTGCCGTCTGCTTGAGACGGCGCCAGAAGCAGGCGCTTTCCTCATTAGGACCCTGGGTGAGCTTCATCATGTCCGTAGTAGAGGTAGCACCATACATTTCTGGAAGCTTTGCCTTTAGCTGTGTACAGAACTCTTTGCCCCCTGAAGTCATCTCCTCATGCGTGGTTATAGAGCACCCTGCAATCACTGTACTGGCCACTTCCATGCCCACCTTTGCCCGTAGGATCTGTGCACAATCTGACCCGCTCATACCATAGCTGAACTGGTTTTGTCCAAACATTCGAGCAAATCCTCTCGGATTGACTCGATAGTCCGGGAGCTCAGCCAGAATAGTGCGGATCTCTGCCGGGGTGAAGGGGACATGCCAAACTACCCGTTCCCCTAAAGTCCGTTCCCCCCGTGCATTGGGAGGACCTTCAAATTGCTGCACCCTGACTGGATAGGCCTCGGTCCGGGAAGAGTGCAAGGGCTGACCCAGCTTCATCGGTGGGCTTAGATTAACCACCTCGCTTACTGCACCTTCAGGTTTGAGGTCCCTCAGATCAGGGTATAGCTGGGGGGCAGGGGTCTGATCAGTGGTTCGTAGCGCTTTGATGCAATCCGCCCTGTTTCTTAACCGGGTGTCTATTCCCCTTGATTCACAGATAGTCTGCAAATCGGTTGTTGAGAAGGCTTCATAGTTGGAAACAGAAGGAGCTGGGGTGAAGCAGGGAGAAGGGAGAGGTAGAGGCAGAGGCTGAGGCATAGAGACAGAAGACACAGAAGGTATGTCAAGAGTGACGTCACTAACAGAAGAGACAGGTGCAGTTATACTTATCTCAGCCACTGTTGGTTGTTGGGGAACCCCAGCAGACCCTGATCCTGTCTGCCTTAGTAGAGTCAGCCCTGAAAGAGCTTCCTCCACCTCTGACACCGGATCTTCCTGTTTTATTCCCTCTGGAGGCCAGGTATACATCACCTGGTTCTTCCGGACAGACACCAGTTTATGTATGCCCTGCTTCCCTAATCGGATTGACCTGTGAAGCCATAGCTGTGCGATCTCTAGTTCTGACGCCTGCATCCGTGGTTCAAATTCAGAGATGAATTTTTCCCACCTCCATGCGTCAAATGTACCTTCCCGGGGAATTTCCCATCTGGTACCCTTCGACCATTTATTCCACCTTTTGAGGGGTTCTGTAGACTTCCCCCCCAAACTCACCTTCATCAGTTGTGCAGCTGTCCTTACCCTGAAGAGGGCTGCTTCCCCCTCTCTCTTCATGGACTGACTACTGCCCATCGTGACTAGTCACTGGTATATATCCCGCGTCCGGGTACCTGTTTACCCCCTGGAGCACTCGGTGGGATCCTACCGAGAGGCCTGATTCCACCACTTTCCCAGCACAGCGTAATTTATGTGATACTTATCGATCACCCGAAGCGCATCAAGTGGCGGTCAGACTGAGAGCACACCTCCCACTCCCACAGCGCAATTTATGCGATCCTGACCACCCGAAGTGTTTGTGGTGACCAGGCTAAGCGTTACTTCCCTGGACCGCCCACTCCCACAGCGTAATTTATGTGGTTCTCATCACCCACTGTGTTTGGCAGGCCACACCGCACAATGATGAAAGTGGCTTTTCTCTCCCTGCACACAGTAGCTAACACAAGTCAAAACAAAAAGAGGGGTTCTTGGATGTTACTTAGGGGTCACTGGTTGGGCAGAAACCTACTAACTGACCTTTAGGAAATTTGTGTAAAGAAAAAAACTTTCCTAATACACACAGAAAAAAACCCTTTTCAACCTGAAAAACTGTTAAAAAGGACAAAGTGGATCCTTATGAAAAACACGGGACGTTTCACAGTAAAACAATTACACAGAGGTGAACCTAAAAACTGCGCCAAAAGTAACCTTGTTGCTGACGCAAAAATCACTCCTATCAGCACCGCTAAACGATCTGCGCTACACACGCAATCTTCACTGCAACCACCTAGAACCGTTTACACAAAAAGTCTGCTGGACGTGAAACACGCGACACAGCAGCTTTAAAACAAACCCGCTTTACAATAAGGAACTACTTTTAACAGGAAAAACACAAGAAAAACATAATCACTATACAAGAAATCTATGTGCAAAAACCCAGACTTCACCGCGCTCACTAAATGTGGAACACGTGAAGGGAAAACTCGCTTAACACACTTTAAATTGGCTGGCAATACGCAAATTTAAAGCTAAAAGCAAACAACTTAAACTGTAAAAAATTTGGATTAAAAACACAATATGGGTCAAATGCATATAGGAAACTTCATGCACATTGCATAGAGATTACTGCACATATGGTAGTCAACAAAATGGCCACCAACAGGGAAAGCACATGGCAGATACTAGAATGACCCCCCACAGGGAAGCACATGGTAACACTAGAATGGCCCCCCACAGGGAAGCACACGGCAGACTCTAGCCTCAAAATTGCCTCTTACATAAAACAGACGTTTGGACAGAACATACACTGGACAATTACACAACAATATGAAGTACACATACAACACAATTTGGGCACAATCACAGAACGGACATAAAACACCAACATATCACACTAACATGCACATATAACAGAAAGGACCCCCTGCTGCATGCTTGCTGGGAGCAGTAGTACCACAAAACATTGTACAGACTACATACAAAGATCTTACAACAGTTAACAATTAACCTAAGCCTTTCAGCACTGTAATAATTACCTCACGTGGAGAGGGTAAAGCAATCACCACAGTACCTACAACCCACAAATACTTACCTAACACTATGCAACAACTTTTACCCGCTAAAACATATACCCGTTTAATTTTTGGTTGGAAGATTTTTAAACTTGACCAAATCCAGCCAACCAAACCCACCCCTCTGCTGCTCTCCGCAGAGACAAACCCTTGTCTTTCACCCACAAATCAAGAGTTTAGGACAAAAAACGAGGTCCTTGTTAAGCGGTATTTCTTGTTAGCTAACAGAGAGCGAAATCAGCCACACGAACACGCAAAAAGCGATCCTCTTAATGGCAGAGAGACCTGAAATGTGCCGGCATACTTTTTGCTAGTTCATGATAGTTCATTCCCCCCTCGTTCTTGGTTAGCTACGCAAGAATACGCGTTAGTATCCACCAGGCTCGCCAAACTGTCTTGGAAATTCGCTTTAACGAATTTCTCCTTACCGTGAGTACTCGCAGTTGGATGCGCAGAAATCCCCCATAAAGCTATGCGAATCTTGCTTACCACGACTGCAGCCAAACTACACGATTCCTGCTCATCCAACTACTTTTAGCTTCTGTTGAGATGTAGGTGATGGAGCTCCGTTACCCTAGAATGATCACACGACACTCTTAGGATGGTTGCAATCCACATAAGGGCCGGCTTCAGGCTCAGCTCTCTGTTTTATTAAAAATACACACATGCCCCCCACATGAATAAAGTCAATCCCCTCCCACCGAACAATGCAATGGGGAGTACCTATACAGAGGATGTACATTCCAATTGGAGCATAGCCTTTGCTATTATCTATCACTGGTCCTCCCCCATGAGTCTTTTGAGGTCAGCAGACTTCCTCCCCTTCCCCCCTATGAGCCATCTGAGGTCATATTTCCTGTCCTACTAGCTTCTATTGGTATGTAAATCCTCTGCACAAGCATCTCCTAAAAATACCAGTCTGTACCTGGATGGGCCCGATACGATCTTTATTAAAACACATCCATCCAAGATACAGTTCAGATTAGTAATGGGTTGTAAGATATGCATAAGCCTACACGTGGAGTTCACACCGCTTGCGCATTGCGTTATGAAGCCCACGTGGTACTATGCTGCTGATATGTGGATACAGGCCCACGGTCTACTGACAGCAGCATTCGCATGGAATGCCGTGGTGGTATACACGCCGGTCTATAAGCGCAGATCTGCCATCTCATCCATTACCAAGCTGAGTACTGTAATACATACATTGTACATGTGCATGGCCCAATTGCAGCCTTCAGAGCTTTAATTAAGCCACACGAGAGACATATGAATAACACGAATATATGACACATTTAAAGTTCGACCAATAATACAAAATTTCCATGACAGTGGTATACCACGGTAATGCACGATGAGAGTGCGTCCTTGTCTGTTCTTTTTTATCAGTGGTCAGATTTCCCGATCTTTGAAGGGCAGCACCTCTTCGTTTGGCATCCTGACATTTTTCCAGTTTGCATGAGGATTGGAGCGTTGGTTTCTATTGTTCATCTTTTATTGTCTGTCTGGTCCATCTAAAGGGGCTTCCTGCAGATCCTTGGTCAATATATGGTTCAACACATTGCGCTTTTACTATGAGCATCTGGTGAGTGCGCATTTTTATCAATCTCCTGCACGGATAAAAATCACATGAATTAATCTGATACCACCTGTGCAATAGGATTCGTTTGGAGCATGACTTTCTGACTGGTGTTTGTCAGAGCCTCACCATCATATCACACTATCACATTTGTTTAAGACTTTCACAGCCGCACTTGTTTCATTGCGCCAATCGCAGCACTTCATTCATTTTGTTTATATCACCGACCTATACTTACTACTTATTATTGTTTTCATATTATTATTAGAGATGAGCGAAGTATTCAAAAATTCGATTCGACTGATTCGGCGAATTCGTGGAAAATATTCGATTCGAGTCGAATATATTCGCTGTGAATTTAACTTAAAAAAGGGTGTTTCTAGGCTTCAGAGAGACTTAATATTAGTGCAGAACACTGTACCTTTAATTTAAATGCCCTTGGAGTCTGCTGGGGAAGAGAAATAATACTGTCAGTCAGTATGACATGCAGATGAGTGCCGTCGATCTTAGAATCACCGCACACTTCACTCATTTGGCCAGTCACGGGGCCAAAACCAGTGTTTGGAGCCACAGTGTGGCGGTGGAGGCAGCAGCAATGGGAGGCCATACAGCAACCTATGACAAAATGGAAACCAGCAGGAGTGTGAGGAGACCTGAAAGTGGCACATGGCAGAGTGGGAGCAATGGGAGGCGGTACAGGGACCCATGTCACACTGTGGACCCAGCAGCAGCGTGACCAGGCGGTACGGGGGCCCATGGCAGATTTGGGGCCTGGCAGCACCTATGGGAGGCCTGTAATCTGCCAGCAACCTATGACAAAATGGAAAACCGCAGGAGTGTGAGGAGACCTGAAAGTGGCACATGGCAGAGTGGGAGCAATGGGAGGCGGTACAGGGACCCAGGTCACACTGTGGACCCAGCAGCAGCGTGACCAGGCGGTACGGGGGCCCATGGCAGATTTGGGGCCTGGCGGCACCTATGGCAGGCCTGTAATCTGCCAGCAACCTATGACAAAATGGAAAACCGCAGGAGTGTGAAGAGACCTGAAAGTGGCACATGGCAGAGTGGGAGCAATGGGAGGCGGTACAGGGACCCAGGTCACACTGTGGACCCAGCAGCAGCGTGACCAGGCGGTACGGGGGCCCATGGCAGATTTGGGGCCTGGCGGCACCTATGGGAGGCCTGTAATCTGCCAGCAACCTATGACAAAATGGAAAACCGCAGGAGTGTGAGGAGACCTGAAAGTGGCACATGGCAGAGTGGGAGCAATGGGAGGCGGCACAGGGACCCAGGTCACACTGTGGACCCAGCAGCAGCGTGACCAGGCGGTACGGGGGCCCATGGCAGATTTGGGGCCTGGCGGCACCTATGGGAGGCCTGTAATCTGCCAGCAACCTATGACAAAATGGAAAACCGCAGGAGTGTGAGGAGACCTGAAAGTGGGACATGGCAGAGTGGGAGCAATGGGAGGCGGTACAGGGACCCAGGTCACACTGTGGACCCAGCAGCAGCGTGACCAGGCGGTACGGGGGCCCATGGCAGATTTGGGGCCTGGCGGCACCTATGGGAGGCCTGTAATCTGCCAGCAACCTATGACAAAATTGAAAACCGCAGGAGTGTGAAGAGACCTGAAAGTGGCACATGGCAGAGTGGGAGCAATGGGAGGCGGTACAGGGACCCAGGTCACACTGTGGACCCAGCAGCAGCGTGACCAGGCGGTACGGGGGCCCATGGCAGATTTGGGGCCTGGCGGCACCTATGGGAGGCCTGTAATCTGCCAGCAACCTATGACAAAATGGAAAACCGCAGGAGTGTGAGGAGACCTCAAAGTGGCACATGGCAGAGTGGGAGCAATGGGAGGCGGTACAGGGACCCAGGTCACACTGTGGACCCAGCAGCAGCGTGACCAGGCGGTACGGGGGCCCATGGCAGATTTGGGGCCTGGCGGCACCTATGGGAGGCCTGTAATCTGCCAGCAACCTATGACAAAATGGAAAACCGCAGGAGTGTGAGGAGACCTGAAAGTGGCACATGGCAGAGTGGGAGCAATGGGAGGCGGTACAGGGACCCAGGTCACACTGTGGACCCAGCAGCAGCATGACCAGGCGGTACGGGGGCCCATGGCAGATTTGGGGCCTGGCGGCACCTATGAGAGGCCTGTAATCTGCCAGCAACCTATGACAAAATGGAAAACCGCAGGAGTGTGAGGAGACCTGAAAGTGGCACATGGCAGAGTGGGAGCAATGGGAGGCGGTACAGGGACCCAGGTCACACTGTGGACCCAGCAGCAGCGTGACCAGGCAGTACGGGGGCCCATGGCAGATTTGGGGCCTGGCAGCACCTATGGGAGGTCTGTAATCTGCCAGCAACCTATGACAAAATGGAAAACCGCAGGAGTGTGAGGAGACCTGAAAGTGGCACATGGCAGAGTGGTAGCAATGGGAGGCGGTACAGGGACCCAGATCACACTGTGGACCCAGCAGCAGCGTGACCAGGCGGTACGGGGGCCCATGGCAGATTTGGGGCCTGGCGGCACCTATGGGAGGCCTGTAATCTGCCAGCAACCTATGACAAAATGGAAAACCGCAGGAGTGTGAGGAGACCTGAAAGTGGCACATGGCAGAGTGGGAGCAATGGGAGGCGGTACAGGGACCCAGGTCACACTGTGGACCCAGCAGCAGCGTGACCAGGCGGTACGGGGGCCCATGGCAGATTTGGGGCCTGGCGGCACCTATGGGAGGCCTGTAATCTGCCAGCAACCTATGACAAAATGGAAAACCGCAGGAGTGTGAGGAGACCTCAAAGTGGCACATGGCAGAGTGGGAGCAATGGGAGGCGGTACAGGGACCCAGGTCACACTGTGGACCCAGCAGCAGCGTGACCAGGCGGTACGGGGGCCCATGGCAGATTTGGGGCCTGGCGGCACCTATGGGAGGCCTGTAATCTGCCAGCAACCTATGACAAAATGGAAAACCGCAGGAGTGTGAGGAGACCTGAAAGTGGCACATGGCAGAGTGGGAGCAATGGGAGGCGGTACATGGACCCAGGTCACACTGTGGACCCAGCAGCAGCGTGACCAGGCGGTACGGGGGCCCATGGCAGATTTGGGGCCTGGCGGCACCTATGGGAGGCCTGTAATCTGCCAGCAACCTATGACAAAATGGAAAACCGCAGGAGTGTGAGGAGACCTGAAAGTGGCACATGGCAGAGTGGGAGCAATGGGAGGCGGTACAGGGACCCAGGTCACACTGTGGACCCAGCAGCAGCGTGACCAGGCGGTACGGGGGCCCATGGCAGATTTGGGGCCTGGCAGCACCTATGGGAGGCCTGTAATCTGCCAGCAACCTATGACAAAATGGAAAACCGCAGGAGTGTGAAGAGACCTCAAAGTGGCACATGGCAGAGTGGGAGCAATGGGAGGCGGTACAGGGACCCAGGTCACACTGTGGACCCAGCAGCAGCGTGACCAGGCGGTACGGGGGCCCATGGCAGATTTGGGGCCTGGCGGCACCTATGGGAGGCCTATAATCTGCCAGCAACCTATGACAAAATGGAAAACCGCAGGAGTGTGAGGAGACCTGAAAGTGGCTTATGGCAGAGTGGGAGCAATGGGAGGCGGTACAGGGACCCAGGTCACACTGTGGACCCAGCAGCAGCGTGACCAGGCGGTACGGGGGCCCATGGCAGATTTGGGGCCTGGCAGCACCTATGGGAGGCCTGTAATCTGCCAGCAACCTATGACAAAATGGAAAACCGCAGGAGTGTGAGGAGACCTGAAAGTGGCACATGGCAGAGTGGGAGCAATGGGAGGCGGTACAGGGACCCAGGTCACACTGTGGACCCAGCAGCAGCGTGACCAGGCGGTAAGGGGGCCCATGGCAGATTTGGGGCCTGGCGGCACCTATGGGAGGCCTGTAATCTGCCAGCAACCTATGACAAAATGGAAAACCGCAGGAGTGTGAGGAGACCTGAAAGTGGCACATGGCAGAGTGGGAGCAATGGGAGGCGGTACAGGGACCCAGGTCACACTGTGGACCCAGCAGCAGCGTGACCAGGCGGTACGGGGGCCCATGGCAGATTTGGGGCCTGGCGGCACCTATGGGAGGCCTGTAATCTGCCAGCAACCTATGACAAAATGGAAAACCGCAGGAGTGTGAGGAGACCTGAAAGTGGCACATGGCAGAGTGGGAGCAATGGGAGGCGGTACATGGACCCAGGTCACACTGTGGACCCAGCAGCAGCGTGACCAGGCGGTACGGGGGCCCATGGCAGATTTGGGGCCTGGCGGCACCTATGGGAGGCCTGTAATCTGCCAGCAACCTATGACAAAATGGAAAACCGCAGGAGTGTGAGGAGACCTGAAAGTGGCACATGGCAGAGTGGGAGCAATGGGAGGCGGTACAGGGACCCAGGTCACACTGTGGACCCAGCAGCAGCGTGACCAGGCGGTACGGGGGCCCATGGCAGATTTGGGGCCTGGCGGCACCTATGGGAGGCCTGTAATCTGCCAGCAACCTATGACAAAATGGAAAACCGCAGGAGTGTGAGGAGACCTCAAAGTGGCACATGGCAGAGTGGGAGCAATGGGAGGCGGTACAGGGACCCAGGTCACACTGTGGACCCAGCAGCAGCGTGACCAGGCGGTACGGGGGCCCATGGCAGATTTGGGGCCTGGCGGCACCTATGGTAGGCCTATAATCTGCCAGCAACCTATGACAAAATGGAAAACCACAGGAGTGTGAGGAGACCTGAAAGTGGCACATGGCAGAGTGGGAGCAATGGGAGGCGGTACAGGGACCCAGGTCACACTGTGGACCCAGCAGCAGTGTGACCAGGCGGTACGGGGGCCCATGGCAGATTTGGGGCCTGGCAGCACCTATGGGAGGCCTGTAATCTGCCAGCAACCTATGACAAAATGGAAAACCGCAGGAGTGTGAGGAGACCTGAAAGTGGCACATGGCAGAGTGGGAGCAATGGGAGGCGGTACAGGGACCCAGGTCACACTGTGGACCCAGCAGCAGCGTGACCAGGCGGTACGGGGGCCCATGGCAGATTTGGGGCCTGGCGGCACCTATGGGAGGCCTGTAATCTGCCAGCAACCTATGACAAAATGGAAAACCGCAGGAGTGTGAGGAGACCTCAAAGTGGCACATGGCAGAGTGGGAGCAATGGGAGGCGGTACAGGGACCCAGGTCACACTGTGGACCCAGCAGCAGCGTGACCAGGCGGTACAGGGGCCCATGGCAGATTTGGGGCCTGGCAGCACCTATGGGAGGCCTGTAATCTGCCAGCAACCTATGACAAAATGGAAAACCGCAGGAGTGTGAGGAGACCTGAAAGTGGCACATGGCAGAGTGGGAGCAATGGGAGGCGGTACAGGGACCCAGGTCACACTGTGGACCCAGCAGCAGCGTGACCAGGCGGTACGGGGGCCCATGGCAGATTTGGGGCCTGGCGGCACCTATGGGAGGCCTGTAATCTGCCAGCAACCTATGACAAAATGGAAAACCGCAGGAGTGTGAGGAGACCTCAAAGTGGCACATGGCAGAGTGGGAGCAATGGGAGGCGGTACAGGGACCCAGGTCACACTGTGGACCCAGCAGCAGCGTGACCAGGCGGTACGGGGGCCCATGGCAGATTTGGGGCCTGGCGGCACCTATGGGAGGCCTGTAATCTGCCAGCAACCTATGACAAAATGGAAAACCGCAGGAGTGTGAGGAGACCTCAAAGTGGAACATGGCGGAGTGGGAGCAATGGGAGGCGGTACAGGGACCCAGGTCACACTGTGGACCCAGCAGCAGCGTGACCAGGCGGTACGGGGGCCCATGGCAGATTTGGGGCCTGGCGGCACCTATGGGAGGCCTGTAATCTGCCAGCAACCTATGACAAAATGGAAAACCGCAGGAGTGTGAGGAGACCTGAAAGTGGCACATGGCAGAGTGGGAGCAATGGGAGGCGGTACAGGGACCCAGGTCACACTGTGGACCCAGCAGCAGCGTGACCAGGCGGTACGGGGGCCCATGGCAGATTTGGGGCCTGGCGGCACCTATGGGAGGCCTGTAATCTGCCAGCAACCTATGACAAAATGGAAAACCGCAGGAGTGTGAGGAGACCTCAAAGTGGCACATGGCAGAGTGTGGCGATGGAGACAGCAGCAATGGGAGGCCGTACAGGGACCCATGAGAGACTGTGGACCTGGCAGCAGCATGAGGAGGCGGTATAGGGGCCCATGGCAGATTAGGGGCCTGGCAGCAGCTATGGGAGGCCCGTAATCTGCCAGCACCCTATGACAAAAAATGGAACACACCAGCAGTGTGAGGAGACCTGAAAGTGGCACATGTTTGGGGCATGATTCATGGCGGATTTAGTCAGTTGTGTCAGGAACTGGTGGTTTGAAATCCAGACTAATCCACGCCTGATTCATTTTCACAAACGTGAGTCTCTCCACACTTTGGGTGGACAGTCGTGTCCTCCGCGGAGTTACAATACCTCCTGCCGCACTAAACACGTGCTCCGATGCCACGCTACTGGCCGGGCATGACAGCCTTTCAAGGGCAAATTCAGCTAGTTGGGGCCAAAGGTCAAGTTTCGTTGCCCAGTAGTCAAGGGGATTGTCCCCAGCTGACCAGCTGACTACATAGGTGGTTTTTATAGTACGTTATTTTGGCCTCCCTCTCAGCAGGTGTTAAAAAGGCCACCATTTTTGAACGGTAGCGAGGGTCCAACAAGGTGGACAGCCAAAAGTCATCCCTCTGTCTGATGGTTATTATTCGGCTGTCGCTACGCAAGCAAGCGAGCATGCTATGGGCCATTTGTGCCAAGGAATGCGAGGGACTCCCTGCCTCCATCTCCACAGCATACTGCCACGGTGCGTCTGGGTCCTCTGTCTCCTCCTCCTCCTCCTCTACCAGATGCTCCTGCTCCTCCACTCCTGTCCGCTGAGTGGAAAAACCACCCATTTCACTCAATAATTCCTGAGCACCAATGTCCTCCTCTACCTCCTCCTCTTCTTCCTGTCCTGCCCCCACAGGGGTCATGTGGCGTTGAGATCTGTGCGCCACGTCTACCGCACCCTGACCAGCCATTGTTAACAGCATTTGTTCCAGGACGTGCAACAGAGGAATGACGTCGTTCATCCCATAGTCCTGCCGACTCACGAATAGCGTGGCCTCCTCAAAGGGCCTGAGCAAGCGCAGGTGTCACGCATGAGCTGCCAATGGCTGACATCTAAGTTACACAGGGAGTACCTTTATCCGCTTTTAACATCAGGAAATCTGTGATGGCCTTTCGCTGTTCGTAAAGGCGGTCTAACATATGTAGGGTTGAATTCCACCTTGTTGCAACGTCACAGCATGAGGAGTCGGTACGGGGGCCCATGGCAGATTACGTGCCTGGCAGCAGCAATGGGAGGCCCGTAATCTGCCAGCACCCTATGTCAAAAAATTGAACACACCAGCAGTGTGAGGAGACCTGAAAGTGGCACATGGCAGAGTGTGGCGATGGAGACAGCAGCAATGGGAGGCCGTACAGGGACCCATGACACACTCTGGACTTGGCAGCAGCATGAGGAGGCGGTATAGGGGCCCATGGCAGATTAGGGGCCTGGCAGCAGCTATGGGAGGCCCGTAATCTGCCAACACCCTATGTCAAAAAATTGAACACACCAGCAGTGTGAGGAGACCTGAAAGTGGCACATGGCATGAGAGACTTTGGACCTGGCAGCAGCATGAGGAGGCGGTATAGGGGCCCATGGCAGATTAGGGGCCTGGCAGCAGCTATGTGAGGCCCGTAATCTGCCAGCACCCTATGACAAAAAATGTAACACACCAGCAGTGTGAGGAGACCTGAAAGTGGCACATGGCAGAGTGTGGCGATGGAGACAGCAGCAATGGGAGGCCTTACAGGGACCCATGAGAGACTGTGGACCTGGCAGCAGCATGAGGAGGCGGTATAGGGGCCCATGGCAGATTAGGGGCCTGGCAGCAGCTATGGGAGGCCCGTAATCTGCCAGCACCCTATGACAAAAAATGGAACACACCAGCAGTGTGTGAGGAGACCTGAAAGTGGCACATGTTTGGGGCATGATTCATGGCAGATTTAGTCAGTTGTGTCAGGAACTGGTGGTTTGAAATCCAGACTAATCCACGCCTGATTCATTTTCACAAACGTGAGTCTCTCCACACTTTGGGTGGACAGTCGTGTCCTCCGCGGAGTTACAATACCTCCTGCCGCACTAAACACGCGCTCCGATGCCACGCTACTGGCCGGGCATGACAGCCTTTCAAGGGCAAATTCAGCTAGTTGGGGCCAAAGGTCAAGTTTCGTTGCCCAGTAGTCAAGGGGATTGTCTACCTCGGTTGGCAGGGTGCTGTCCAAGTAGGCCCGAGCCTGTTGTTTGAGCTCCTGCTCCAGGTCCACCCGATGCTGCTGCTGCTGCTGCGGCTGGTTAGTAGTTTCCTCACTGCGCTGGTGAAGAAAGCTACTCATCATCGACTGCAGACTGAGGCAGCCACTGCTGGTGGAGCTGCCACTGCTCCTACCACCCCACCCCTCCCCTGCTGCCATGGCAGCGGAACGCGAGCGCACAGGGCCCACAGTGTCTGAGGATGGACGTTGGCGCAGAAAGGCAGAGACCAGCTGACTACATAGGTGGTTTTTATAGTACGTTATTTTGGCCTCCCTCTCAGCAGGTGTGAAAAAGGCCACCATTTTGGAACAGTAGCGAGGGTCCAACAAGGTGGACAGCCAAAAGTCATCCCTCTGTCTGATGGTTATTATTCGGCTGTCGCTACGCAAGCAACCGAGCATGCTATGGGCCATTTGTGCCAAGGAATGCGAGGGACTCCCTGCCTCCATCTCCACAGCATACTGCCACGGTGCGTCTGGGTCCTCTGTCTCCTCCTCCTCCTCCTCTCCCAGATGCTCCTGCTCCTCCACTCCTGTCCGCTGAGTGGAAAAACCACCCATTTCACTCAATAATTCCTGAGCACAAATGTCCTCCTCTACCTCCTCCTCTTCTTCCTGTCCTCCCCCACAGGGGTCATGTGGCGTTGAGATCTGTGCGCCACGTCTACCGCACCCTGACCAGCCATTGTTAACAGCATTTGTTCCAGGACGTGCAACAGAGGAATGACGTCGTTCATCCCATAGTCCTGCCGACTCACGAATAGCGTGGCCTCCTCAAAGGGCCTGAGCAAGCGGCAGGTGTCACGCATGAGCTGCCAATGGCTGACATCGAAGTTACACAGGGGAGTACCTTTATCCGCTTGTAACATCAGGAAATCGGTGATGGCCTTTCGCTGCTCGTAAAGGCGGTCTAACATGTGTAGGGTTGAATTCCACCTTGTTGCAACGTCGCAGATCAGGCGATGCTGTGGAATTCCATTCTGCCGCTGCAGCTCAAGGAGGGTGTGCTTTGCGGTGTAGGAATGGCTGAAATGCATGCAAAGTTTACGTGACATTTTAAGGATGTCTTGCAGTGGGATGGTGGATTTTAGGAACCGCTTGACAACCAGATTGAACACGTGAGCCATGCATGGCGCATGGCACAACCTTCCTTGACGCAGAGCAGACACCATGTTCTTTCCGTTGTCGGTCAACATGGTTCCGATTTTCAGTTTGCGCGGAGACAGCCATCTGTCGATTTCTCTGTTCATTACACTCAGAAGTTCCTCCCCTGTGTGACTACGTTCGCCAAGGCATACCAGGTGCAGCACAGCGTGACACCGTTGCGCCCTGCACATGTGATATGCCGGTCGGGTAATGGGACTTGGCACGGGGGTGGCGGCTGAGGACACGGCGGAAGAAGAGGTGGTAGAGGCGGACATGTTTGCTGGACCAAGGACGTGCAACCGTGGAGGCAAAAGCGTCGTGACCTGTCCAAGTTGCTGGTGCGGCTGTGCCGGCACCACGTTCACCCAGTGGGCCGTAAATGACATGTACTGTCCCTGACCGTAGTTACAGCTCCACACGTCGGCGCTGCCGTGCACTTTGGCAGAGACCGACAAGCTCAAAGACTGGCCCACCATCTCTTCTACATGTGAATGCAGGGCTGGCACTGCCTTTTTGGCGAAGAAATGACGGCTTGGCACTCTCCACCGCGGCGCGGCACAAGCCATCATTTCTCGGAAAGGTGCTGAGTCCACCAGTTGGAAAGGGAGGGACTGCAGCACCAGCAACTTGGACAGGAGGACGTTCAGCTTTTGCACCGTCGGGTGCGTGCTCGCAAACTGTTGTCTCTTGGAAACGGATTCCAAGAAAGACTGCTGACGGAATCCGAGAAGAGGAGTAGCAGGAGAAGGAGCATCTGAACGAGCGGAAGATGCCAATGAGCGACAACTCCCCTCAGCAGAGGTGTGGGAGCCTTGACTGGCTGATAGAGGGCGATTGACGTCGGGTGACGGAGCAAGTAACGGAGCGGGTGATGGAGCGGGGGCTGGGGCGGGCAGAACCGCCGTATCTTTATCACGGTTTTCCCAGGCCACCGAATGGCGATGCTGCATATGCTGACGCAACGCTGTAGTCCCAACATGGGCCTCCTGGCCACGCTTGACTTTCTGGCCACATAGTCGACATACGGCTACGTTTACTTCCTCGGGCGGCTTGACGAAAAATTGCCACACCACCGAGTAGGAAACTTTGCCCCCGCTACTCCTCACTGGCTGACTGCTACTTCCTCCGTGCGCACCGGCACCACTACTGGCCGTGGTGGTAGGCTGCAGTGGAGCTGGTGCTCTACTCCGTGGCCGTTTGGCTCCACTGACACTGCTGCGACCCTGCTGCCTCCTGGGCAACCCACCGACTGTTTCGCTCGCTGCCAAGCTGGCACCCTCTTCTCCTGATGATGCGGAAGAAATTACCTGATGACGACGAGGCTGCCAAGTGCGATCAACCTCCTCATCATCAAGTAGGGTCTCCGCCTCACTACTAGCCCCCTCGGCTGCGTCTGGGTCAGGAGACAGACCTGTCTCTAGACCGGCTACCGAGCCACTCTCCTCGCCAGTACTTCTTCGCCTGGCTGCTGAAAAGGCGGATGTCTCCCCCCGTTCCTGACCGCCCTCTGTTAGCTCTTCCTCACTGTACAGTGGGGCTGAGCCCACAGCATGCGATACTTCGCTTGGTGAGGGAACAGCAAAGGACAGGGGCAGGTAGAGGACACGTGATTTCAGTGGGCTTGCTCCCGGGCCATGCCAACTAACAGTTGTGTCTGACGTACCCACCGACCGTTGGCTGTAGGTGTCAGAGGTGACCTGGGAAGAGGAAGACGACCGAGCCAACCAATCGATGGCGGCAGAGTTGTCGGTGGAGACACGACCGCTGGATGACACCGGGAGCACTGGCCTCTGGCTGCGAATAGTGCTGCCTCGACCCCTTCCTCTGCTGCCACGTCTGCTCGCTCCTAAAACATTGCCTCCTCTGCCACTCCTCTGCATGTTGTCTGACATACTCTTTAATTCAACGATTCTGTGTTCCTGAGTAACAATTCTGTGTCCCTGAGTAACAATTCTGTGTCTGTCCCTGAGTAACAATTCTGTGGCCCTAAGTAACGGTTCTGTGGCCCTCAGTAACAATTCTGTGTCCCTGAGTAACGTTTCTGTGGCCCTAAGTAACGGTTCTGTGGCCCTCAGTAACAATTCTGTGTCCCTGAGTAACAATTCTGTGTCTGTCCCTGAGTAACAATTCTGTGGCCCTAAGTAACGGTTCTGTGGCCCTCAGTAACAATTCTGTGTCCCTGAGTAACAATTCTGTGGCCCTAAGTAACGGTTCTGTGGCCCTCAGTAACAATTCTGTGTCCCTGAGTAACAATTCTGTGTCTGTCCCTGAGTAACAATTCTGTGGCCCTAAGTAACGGTTCTGTGGCCCTCAGTAACAATTCTGTGTCCCTGAGTAATGTTTCTGTGGCCCTAAGTAACGGTTCTGTGGCCCTCAGTAACAATTCTGTGTCCCTGAGTAACAATTCTGTGTCTGTCCGAGTAACAATTCTGTGGCCCTAAGTAACGGTTCTGTGGCCCTCAGTAACAATTCTGTGTCCCTGAGTAACAATTCTGTGGCCCTAAGTAATGGTTCTGTGGCCCTCAGTAACAATTCTGTGTCCCTGAGTAACAATTCTGTGGCTCTAAGTAACGGTTCTGTGGCCCTCAGTAACAATTCTGTGTCCCTCAGTAACAATTCTGTGTCTGTCCCTGAGTAACAATTCTGTGGCCCTAAGTAACGGTTCTGTGGCCCTCAGTAACAATTCTGTGTCCCTGAGTAACGTTTCTGTGGCCCTAAGTAACGGTTCTGTGGCCCTCAGTATCAATTCTGTGTCCCTGAGTAACAATTCTGTGTCTGTCCCTGAGTAACAATTCTGTGGCCCTAAGTAACGGTTCTGTGGCCCTCAGTAACAATTCTGTGTCCCTGAGTAACAATTCTGTGTCTGCCCCTGAGTAACAATTCTGTGGCCCTAAGTAACGGTTCTGTGGCCCTCAGTAACAATTCTGTGTCCCTCAGTAACAATTCTGTGGCCCTAAGTAACGGTTCTGTGGCCCTCAGTAACAATTCTGTGTCCCTGAGTAACAATTCTGTGTCTGTCCCTGAGTAACAATTCTGTGGCCCTAAGTAACGGTTCTGTGGCCCTCAGTAACAATTCTGTGTCCCTCAGTAACAATTCTGTGGCCCTAAGTAACGGTTCTGTGGCCCTCAGTAACAATTCTGTGTCCCTCAGTAACAATTCTGTGTCTGTCCCTGAGTAACAATTCTGTGGCCCTAAGTAACGGTTCTGTGGCCCTCAGTAACAATTCTGTGTCCCTGAGTAACGTTTCTGTGGCCCTAAGTAACGGTTCTGTGGCCCTCAGTAACAATTCTGTGTCCCTGAGTAACAATTCTGTGTCTGTCCCTGAGTAACAATTCTGTGGCCCTAAGTTACGGTTCTGTGGCCCTCAGTAACAATTCTGTGTCCCTGAGTAACGTTTCTGTGGCCCTAAGTAACGGTTCTGTGGCCCTCAGTAACAATTCTGTGGCCCTCAGTAAAAATTCTGTGTCCGAGTAACAATTCTGTGTCTGTCCCTGAGTAACAATTCTGTGGCCCTAAGTAACGGTTCTGTGGCCCTCAGTAACAATTCTGTGTCCCTGAGTAACAATTCTGTGGCCCTAAGTAACGGTTCTGTGGCCCTCAGTAACAATTCTGTGTCCCTCAGTAACAATTCTGTGTCTGTCCCTGAGTAACAATTCTGTGGCCCTAAGTAACGGTTCTGTGGCCCTCAGTAACAATTCTGTGTCCCTGAGTAACAATTCTGTGGCCCTAAGTAACGGTTCTGTGGCCCTCAGTAACAATTCTGTGTCCCTCAGTAACAATTCTGTGTCTGTCCCTGAGTAACAATTCTGTGGCCCTAAGTAACGGTTCTGTGGCCCTCAGTAACAATTCTGTGTCCCTGAGTAACAATTCTGTGGCCCTAAGTAACGGTTCTGTGGCCCTCAGTAACAATTCTGTGTCCCTCAGTAACAATTCTTTGTCTGTCCCTGAGTAACAATTCTGTGGCCCTAAGTAACGGTTCTGTGGCCCTCAGTAACAATTCTGTGTCCCTGAGTAACGTTTCTGTGGCCCTAAGTAACGGTTCTGTGGCCCTCAGCAACAATTCTGTGGCCCTCAGTAACAATTCTGTGTCTGTCCCTGAGTAACAGTTCTGTGGCCCTAACTAACGTTTCTGTGGCCCTAAGTTACAGTTCTGTGGCCCTTAGTAACAATTCTGTGTCCCTGAGTAACGTTTCTGTGGCCCTAAGTAACGGTTCTGTGGCCCTCCAGTAACAATTCTGTGTCTGTCCCTGAGTAACAATTCTGTGGCCCTAATTAACGTTTCTGTGGCCCTAAGTAACAGTTCTGTGGCCCTCAGTAACAATTCTGTGTCCCTGAGTAACGTTTCTGTGGCCCTCAGTAACAATTCTGTGTCCCTCAGTAACAATTCTGTGTCTGTCCCTGAGTAACAATTCTGTGGCCCTAACTAACGTTTTTGTGGCCCTAAGTAACAGTTCTGTGGCCCTCAGTAACAATTCTGTGTCCCTGAGTAACGTTTCTGTTGCCCTCAGTAACAATTCTGTGGCCCTCAGTAACAATTCTGTGTCTGTCCCTGAGTAACAATTCTGTGACCCTAACTAGCGTTTCTGTGGCCCTAAGTAACGATTCTGTGGCCCTCAGTAACAATTCTGTGTCCCTGAGTAATGTTTCTCTGTCCCTAAGTAACGTTTCTCTGTCCCTAAGTAACGTTTCTGTGGCCCTAACTCTGTCCCTAATACAGAGCGGTCTGCCTCTCTTGAATGACTGGAGGCAAATGGAGAATTCTAAAATGGCCGCCATTTATAGCTCGACCATTACACAGTGCTGGCTGGCTGGCTGCTCATTGGCTAATGCGATCACATGTCATTAAGGAATGCATTATGGGTCAGCGCGCCTTGTCTGCGTGCCTTCCCAGACATCCCCGCTCCGTCGCCGCACATGTCGCCACCATTTTAGGAAAAATTTCGATTCGCGCATCCGAAGTATGCTATTTTTCAATATTCGAAACGAATTCCACTTCGCCTACTTCGATTCACTCATCTCTAATTATTATCACTAATAATTAGTATGTATTTTTAAATTTGCACTGTATCATAATAATTTTTTTCAGCGCTGCACCATTTTTGTTTGTAATGTCAACAAATGTAAGGATTATCTGTATGGGCTTTTGAAGTAGAGATAGATGCCAACAGCCAAGCTAGATGCCACTACAAACCATTGGCTAGCAGCCTTGTCGGGATTCAATTCAGTTTGAACGTGATCTTGATCAGAAAGTTGGACTCATGTGCCATCTGAGGGAGTCCAGGCTTTGTGTCATGGCATTGATGATCACCACAAAGGAGCTGAGGCCATTGGAGTCACCCCATCAGGAGTGCCTAAATACTAATGCAACCAGGTGAGAAGCAAGAGGCTCCCACAGTTGTCAAAGAGACCCAAAGGCAGATCAGAGTGAGGACCTGCTGTACAGTTTAACTTTGAAAGCTTTGACTAAACAAGATCCCAGCCTGCTAGTAAACAGTTCCATCATAAATTCCATGTTAGTCTACAAAGAATGGGATGGCACTCTATTGAATATGCTAGGAACTTTGCCCTCAGAGAAGAAACAACATTGGGGAAATCATATTGCAGCTGTAGTTCATGCCACAACACAACTAATGATGCCACAGGGTATTCCCTGTACTGAAAAAAGTTTGGGAGAGAAGCTCGACTGCTGGTTGACCTAGCTTTCAGAACTTCGATGGAACACACTTCCCTGATTTCATACAAGGGATATGTTGACCGACCATGGAAAAATGTGAAGCAAACCTATGAAAAGGCGAGAGAGAGACTGCAACCACACAAGAGCAAAGAAAAAAAAGGAACTTTGACCTCAATGTAAAAGTACAATACCTTCAGCCAGGGGATCATATGCTGTAAATAAACTTTGGAGCACCCAGGGAACACAAACTGGCTGATTGCTGGTGTTCCCAACCATATATCATCTGAAAGCAACTGCCCGGGCTGCCAGTTTTTCAAATCCACCCTGAAAATGTGGCACCAAAATCACTAGCTGCCCATTTCAGATACCATCTGCATACCTCAGCCTCCTGACTCCAAACCAATCAAACCATGTAACCTTTAACGCTAGATCACGCCAGCAATGTCAAACTAGCATTCACACAGAGGAAGAGAATGAAGGTGATGGAGAAGAGATGGTGCCTGATTGGTTGTGACTACAGCTTCAGGAGCATAACGACACCTCTACATCAATTAGGGAAACAGGAGGAGAGGTTCACCCTCTGACACTACTGGGTGGGCCACTGCAGTCACACTGACCTGTCAACATAGTAATCACTCTCTAACTGATGAGTTAGGCAAGTTAATACACATGAACCCTGATGTTAGTAAATTACTTATGAATATGAGTTATGGTTGATTTCTCATTTACAGTTAATGATCAAATGTATAATTGTACAGTATATTAAGTAATTAGTATTACAGAGTTCCACTACCTTTACATGGACAAAAATTTAAAGTGTGGAGAGGGGGTGTAGCCAGGTGCTGACTATATCATGATACCATTCAGGAACATTTACAGATGAGACTATGATTAATCTTTTTTCTCTCTAATGCCTAGTACCTGGACTGCTACATCACTTCCTGTTAGCAGAGTGGATTCAGTTTTTCTGACAGCAGAGGATCTTGGGAGCTGTAGTCCTAAAGCCAATACATTCCTGAGTGCTGATTGAACTACAAATACCAGAGAGCTAGCAAACCAGAAATATGCTGGGAAAGCAGATATATTCTACAGCAAGGGAGTGGTTCGCTCTCTTGGTGCAGGATTCAGAGCTGAACACAGGCTAGCTGCTATTCTCCTTCAGAGACAGATTTATGGCCTACTGCTGTGGATCTCTGCACATCAGTTCAGCACAGTGGTGACACGGATCCCTACATAGGGATCGCACCAGCTTCTTTGCATTGGAACTGTCACTATCCAGACTTCACACAGACATCTCAGGTTGCCGAGCTGACAGACCATCAGGTGGTAACTTTGCACTTCCCTACAAGCAGCCAAGAGCCTGTGCAAGAACTCTGTTCATAGGAGGCTGTGCTATCCATAGGATTGGTGAGCGGATGGATAGCCAACCTCTTCCTGTCATCACTTCTGTGAGACACTCTATGCAGACACCTTTACACCTCAGTACCAGGAGATCTTTGCTTTGAGAAGTTCCATGGCTTATCTGTTTAACTTAATTGAATTACTAGTTGTCAGGAATGGACTTGCCAGTGGTGGTGAGACTCACTTGCCTTGTGGGCTGCAGTACCAGGGCTGGCCAGCAGGTGCTCTCAGCAACCAGAGGCTCACTCCTGCAATGAGTCATCACCTGAGGCTCATTACAGCAGGTGTATTTAAGGAATGGCTAGGCCTGTGATCAGGGCCTTGGTGTATGTTTCCCATGAGCCCCTGTACCTGCATCCTGTCTGCTTCCTGCCTGATCCTGATTCTGCATTAATCCTGACTCTGCATGAACTCTGCCTGTCCTGACCTCAGCTATTCCTGACTACGCTTCCACCTGCTCCTTGTACCTTGCCTGCCCGTTTGCTACCGACCCGGCCTGCCCGACTACGTTTAGTATTGTTCCTATTGTTATCTGTTGGAGGTTTGGTTTCACTGTGTTTATGTTTAGTCTTGCACTGCGTTTATGTATTATTTAGTCTTTAATAAATTGTATTGTTTATACTATACCTGGAGCCTGTGTTTCCCTGTGTAAGTCCACACATTTCTGGTCATACCCGGATCCCTAACACAACACCAAGGCCATTCCTGACCAGAAGTGGCTGCACAGGGAAGCCATCTTGGCTTATTGTTGCTGGGAAGGATGCATCTTGATGAGGTGGTGTATTTGTCTCTGCTAGTCTTTGAAGACAGAGATTATGCTTATCAGACTCTGAAGGAGTATACCAGGGATCAACTACTAGAATGCATAAGGATCGCTCATTGCCTAGTAGATCAGGGCACAGAGTTCTCTGAGGTGCAACCATTGATTCAGATTTGTGCAGAGTTGGCTTCGTCTGGTACCCCCGAATGCAAGGATGAATTTTTGCCGCCATTTAGTGCCGACCAGGTAGAGTCCCTGGTGTGGTTATTGGAGGATGATGTGGATTACTTCTTGGAGCATTATTCTGCATGTTCACAACAGGCGCTAAGAGATTGTATAAACGCAGTGCAGTCTTTGACCAGACAGGCTTTGTGTAAGCTGAGTTTTGTTCAACCCATACTGCAGACATGGTCAGACTTGTTGCACCCAGCCTCAGTCAGCTTGCAACGTCATTCCTCTGCTCAAGGCACTCTTCCTGCATCCCCGACAGCCCCCTCAGTGACGGCCCAGTATACTCTGCTAACTACCACATATCAGTCCCCTGCTCCCACTCGCTGCACCTATCCTATCTTTAACCCTGTAAAGAAGTCCTCTGTAGCAACTGCTCCCTCCTTTGTTCCATCCCTCAGCTCTTCTCTGCCTACAGCTGCTCTATCCACTTACAAACCTGCGCTTACTTCCTGCTCTCCAGTAACTAAAACCAGGAAAAAGCAAAAATTCTTTCCAACCAGTATCCTGCCAGTATCCAAACCGGTCAGCCTGCCATCTGAGAACCCACCTTCCGTGGTTCAGCCTGATACCCTGATGCCCGATGACCCAGTGTACAGTACCCAGCTTGATATGTCTACCCAGCCTGATGGTCCTATTATGCCAGATGACTCGGTGCCCGCTGTCGATCCAGACAATCCAATGCCTGATGACCCGGTGCCCACTGTCGAGCCAGATGACCCGATGCCTGATTACCCGGTGCCGCTGTCGTGCCTGGTGACCCGATGCCCGCTGTCGAGCTAGATGACCCAGTGCTCGCTGTCGAACCAGATGACCAGGTGCCCACTGTCGAGCCAGATGACCTGATGCCAGATGACCCGATGCCCGCTGTCGAGCCAGATGATCCAATGCCGGATGACCCGGTGCCCGCTGTCTTGCCAGATGACCCGGTACCCGCTGTCGAGCCAGATGACCTGATGCCAGATGGCCCGATGCCCGCTGTCGTGCCTGGGGACCCGATGCCCGCTGTCGAGCCAGATGACCCCGTGCCCGCTGTCGAACCAGACAATCCAATGCCTGATGACCCGGTGCCCGCTGTCTTGCCAGATGACTCGGTGCCCGTTGTCATGCCAGTTGACTCGGAGCCCGCTGTGGAGCCTGGTGACTCGGTGCCCGCTGTCTTGCCAGATGACTCGGTGCCCGCTGTCTTGCCAGATGACTCGGAGCCCGCTGTTGTGCCAGATGACTCGGTGCTCGCGGTCTTGCCAGATGACTCGGTGCCCGCTGTCTTGCCGGATGACTCGGTACCAGCTGTCGTGCCAGATGACTCGGTACCCGCTGTCGTGTAAGATGACTCGGTGCCCGCTGTCGAGCTTGGTGACCCGGTGCCCGTGGTTCTGCTAGATGGCTCGGGACCCGCTGTCATGCCAGATGACTCGGTACCCGCTGTCGTGCCAGATGACTCGGTGCCCGTTGTCGTGCCAGATGGCTCGGTGCCCGCTGTCGAGCTTGGTGACCCAGTGCCCGCGGTTCTGCTAGATGACTCGGTGCCCACTGTCGAGCTTGGTGACCCAGTGCCCGCGGTTCTGCTAGATGGCTCGGTGCCCGCTGTCATGCCAGATGCTCGGTGCCCGCTGTCGAGCTTGGTGACCCAGTGCCCGCTGTCGTGCCAGATGACTCGGTGCCCGCTGTCGTGCCAGATGACTCGGTGCCCGCTGTCATGTCAGATGACTCGGTGCCCGCTGTCCTGCCAGATGACTCGGTGCCCACTGCTCCGCCTAATAACCCGGTGCCCACTGCTCCGCCTGATGGCCCGGTACCCGCTGCTCTGCCTGGTGGCCCGGTGCCCGCTGCCTTGCCTGCTGCCCCACCTGATGGCCCGGTGCCCGCTGCTCTGCCTGATGGCCCGGTACCTGCTGCTCCGCCTGATGGCCCGGTGCCCGGTGCTCCGCCTGCTGCCCCACCTGATGGCCCGGTGCCTGCTGCTCCGCCTGATGGCCCGGTGCCTGCTGCCCTGCCTGGTGGCCCGGTGCCTGCTGCTCTGCCTGATGGCCCGGTGCCTGCTGCCCTGCCTGGTGGCCCGGTGCCTGCTGCTCCGCCTGATGGCCCGGTGCCTGCTGCCCTGCCTGGTGGCCCGGTGCCTGCTGCTCCGCCTGGTGGCCCGGTGCCTGCTGCTCTGCCTGGTGGCCCGGTGCCTGCTGCTCGCCTGATGGCCCGGTGCCTGCTGCCCTGCCTGGTGGCCCGGTGCCTGCTGCTCCGCCTGGTGGCCCAATGCCCGCTGCTCCACCTGGTGATCCGGTGTCCAGCCCGATGTGCCTCTGTCCGGTGTCCAGCCCGATGTGCCTCTGTCCGGTGCCCAGCCCAATGTGCCAGTCTAGTGATATCCCGCCAGTTACTGGACCCGGGCGGTGGAACATTTTGTTTGGAGCGTCCTGAGGCCGCTCCTTGAGGGGGGGGTACTGTCAGGAATGGACTTGCCAATAATGGTGGGACTCACCTGCCTTGTGGGCTGCAGTACCAGGGCTGGCCAGCGGGTGCTCTCAGCAATTAGAGACTCACCCCTGCAGTCAGCCAAACACCTGAAGCTGATTGCAGGGGTTGTATTTAAGGAATGGCCAGACTCACAGTCAAGGCCTTGGTGTGTGTTTTCCATGGGCCCCTGTATCATATATCCTGTTTTCCTGTTCCTGTCTGACTTGTTGCCGACCCTGCCTGATCCTGACCTCTGCTGACTTCTCCTGCTTGATCCCTGGCTTGTGACCCTGACCATTCTCTGCCTGACCCTCTGTACCGCGCTGCCCGTGAGTTACTGAACCCAGCTTGTGACCCCGACCACTCTCCCGCCTGTTCCTGGTACTCCGTTTGCCCATTTGCTACTGACCCGGCCTGCCTGACGACTCTTGCATTGTATGTATTGTTATCTGTGGGTGGTTTGGTTTGTTTGCACTGTGTTTATGTTTAGTTTTGCACTGCGTTTTATATTGTTAGTCTTAATAAATTATATTGTTTATACCATATCTGAAGCCTGCATTTCCCTGTGTCAGTCCACACACCTCTGGTCATACCTGAAGCCCTGACACTGACTTTCTGGCACTTGGCAAGAGGAGCAGGATGCTCCCACAGCAGGGGGGCAGATTGCGGGCAGCAGCAGGGTGAGGGGATGCTGGGGGGGGGGGGGCAAGCAGGAACCAGGGGATGGGGGGAGATTAGCTCTTTGACAGATACATTCATTTTGTGGGTAAAAAAATGTGCATTTGTTATTTGTTGTTTCTGGAACCTCTAAAGCATTGTACCAGTGATCAGCAGGTCGTTGGTGCCATGCAGATCTCCTGCAGACCTGTCAGTGTACCTGTGTGCCAGTACATCTCGTACGGACAAGTAGACACTTACTGACAGGAAGACTGAATGAAGCTCTGCAGCACCGTGGTATTTCACTGAGAACTACAAGATGATAGCTGTAAAGGCTGTGTTCTAATTCACAGAATAACAAGGCCGGGCGGGCTCGTTTTTTAAAAATTGTGACAGCTAGCAGGGAGAAGCGGCGGGGTGCGGGGGGCTGGTCCATTTGTAACTTGTTACACCCTGAATATGGGTGTAAGATGTTACGAAAGGTGAACTTATCCTTTAATACAATTTCTCCCGACTCCTTATTTCCCGAAACAAGCACTTAAGGCTCACATCACACTTTTACCCAAACCATGTAAGGACCCCACTTTATGTGGGAGTTACCATCCTATCTCACTAACGAACATTGATTTCCATTTCTACTCCTATATTATAACCAATAGAATGATGGTGGAATATGCCCAAAAATGTTGTATACTTGCTTGCCTGATCTCGGTCAATACTAAAAAGGCATTTGAGCGGGCTCACTAGGAATTCCTTAAAGGTACGCTCCAACAGATAGGACTTGGATCCAATCTGCTAAACAAACTGTTAGCTTTCTATAACTATCCATTGACGAGAATCCGCTCTAATTGTTTTCTCTGCCCCCCTATGGATTCTTAATGGCACTCAACAGCGCTGCCCTCTCTCCAATCTGCTTTATATGCTCACTATGGAACATCTCGCTATTGCTCTAAGGCAGAACCAAGATATACAGGGTATTCCAATTGGCCAACAACATTATTAGCTGTCACTTTATGCTGATGACATATTGCTTTATTTCATGAACTTACATGTCTCTTTGTTCTATTGTCCAAACATTTGACAAATTTGGCCTTGTGAGCAATTTTAGAGTTATTTATGATAAAATTGAAGCCCTGAGTATATCTTTACCTCCATCATGTCTATCCCAGATCCATACTAATTTTGCATTCAAATGGAAACCAGAAGCTGGTAAATACTTGGGGATCCAGACCTGAACTGCAAATCTGCTTTAAGTCTTACGATAAAGCTAATATCTCATGGTTCAGTCTGATGAATGTAGTTAAGATGGACATCTTACCAAAACTATTCTACGCCTTTCAGGCTGTTTCCATACTTTTTTTCATTTAGTTGACCTTGCTATCAAAGATTTTATATGGCAACAGAATAAATTCAGAATCAAACGGAATATTCTCTCCCTACCCAAACATAAAGTAGGGGACTCATTCCCTCAAATCTCGTACTTTCAAGCAGCGTTCTCTCTTAGGATCATTGATTGGTACAATGGGAAAGCTTCCAAACTTTGGACCAATATAGAATGGAACCTTATCACTTTGAGCCTTACTTCCTTGTCCTGGAGGGACCCCTCTCAATGACCTCTAAAGGCTCTTTTGCCCCTGTTAATTGGGGCTACTGTTTATATCTGAGAAGCATACCTATATAAAGGTTTACTCTCTTCAAGATCAAGCCTGTTGACTTTGATATTTTTGTGGGAGTCTCCTTTCTGCATTCTCTTTACTGTCCTGTTTTCCTCCCCTGGCAAAGGGCAGCTAACCCTTTATTGAGCCTTACCCTCCCTGACAAGAAAATGAATTCCCCTTTCTAGGCTACTTCTGACTTGCCACAACCCTGCAAATATGTGGCTGCAATATTATCAACTAAAACACTACCTAGGGACCTGGCCGTCTACGGACCCAATGACTAGACCCTATACCGACTTTGAGTCACTACTCTTCTAGTCCACTAGACCTGAATTTTGCTAAAAGAAACCAATCTGCATCTACCTCCTTTCCTGGCTAAATGGGAACAGGAACTTGATGTTCCAACTGATGTATTGGATTGGGACAAGATACTGGCACTTACCTATAAAATGTCTGTTTCTTCTCATACCCAAGAATCTAACTACCGTATATTGTCTTGATGGTACCGCTGCCCCACAATCTTGCATAAAATAGATCCTACTATCTCTAACATTTGCTGGAGAAGTTAACAGGCTCCTGGCACTATGACCCACAACTGGGGCATATGCCCACTGATCACCCCTTTCTGGGATAAAATACTACACTTGCATGACAAGTTTGTGGGTGACCAATTTCCCAATGAATCTCAAATTACTGTGTCTGTACTGTAGGATTCCTATAAACATTAAAAAATGCCTGATTAGACTTTTTCAGACTACCGCTCTATCTGTGATAGCTAGACATTTTCGACAAGCTGAACTCCATCGCTGGCAGCATGAGCTTGTGAAATGGATAACATGGAACACCATGATAGTCTGTGATGATGAAAAGTTTGAGTAGTATAAGCTTACATGGACAGTATAGTCCCACTTTCAATTCTCTTTAAATTGTATGTCCTTTTGTATCAGGCAAAAATTAAATACTGGGTTGATCCTGGGAACTCCATGGATACATACCTTTCTCCCCCACCCCATTTGAAAAAGAATGTATTTCCCCTTACCCGCTTTGTATGTGTGACCCCTCTTACCCTCTCTCTTTATGCTACCTATTTATTCTCCAAAATTACATTATGTTGGTACCCCATTTATCTTAGTCCACCTGTGATGTATGCCATACTAGTGATCTGGTTACTACTTGTTTACTGCTGCCCTGACTAGACTGCTGGGTAGCAGAGAGTGAACTGATGCTTTTTTATTTCCTTATGGGTACCCTATGGTTACTGTTTCTGTTTGTAGTTTCAACATGTTATACTACAGTAATAGATGTGTGTTATAATACTGTACTCCCAAACCTTGATGCTGGAGCTGCTGTACTGTATTTTGGGATATATTGTACACATTCTGTTCTGTGTTGCATTTTTGAAAGCTCAATAAAAAGATTAACCATAAAGAAATCAGAATTGTTTGACAACTACCGAACTTTGTAAATCCATGCTGACTATTGCTTACACATTGTTTCCTGGCTCATCATGGCAGCTTACAATGGGTTGTGGCTTCGTCCCTGCAACCTGATAGGACTGGTTAGCTATAAATCAAAGACAGACATTCACAGTATTTTTCTTTTTGTCCTCACCTGACCAAGACTGGCATAGCAAGGTATCCCTTACTGCTTGTCACCCCAGCCAGGTTCAGCCTCTGCTGGGTAGGTCTTTCCTGTACAGCCTTTAAATGAGCTACAGTATATGGTTGGAGCCCAATTCTGGTGGTCTGGGGGAGATGGTTTAGCCTCTCCTGGGTGGAAGTCTTTCTTGCACAGCCTCTAAATGGACTATACGGTTGGAGCTTCCTTCTTGGTGGTCTGGGAAGCATTACCTGACAAAAAAACTTTAAATATGCTTTGGAATAAGTGGCAGCGTTTCCCCTTTGCATTTCCCTTCTTTTTTTCTTTATCAGTGCGTTTCCTGCACCTGTTTGTTTGTGGGCATTTGCAATTTCCAAGATGGATGCAGCAGTGCAAGTACATGCTGAGCATGGATGATAGGAAGTGATACGGCCACTGTGCACAATTTTTCTGGCTTGCCCTTTTCCAAGATGACCCTGGGAGCCAAGACTGCAATGTGAGCATGCTAAGGCATATTTTGGGAAATATTGTTATACACTGTTAAGGTATCAGTTTTAAGTGTTGGCGGCTAATTTGTAGGATATTTCCATAAGCGCAGGAGGATTTCCATTTGTATTTATGCTAAGGCATTGATATCATCGCTGATGGCCAGGGATGCCAGTTTTAAATGGTTTTAAGGCATTTTTGGACAACACGTGGTGGTGTTCTCAACTCATGCATGCTGGATGCTTATGTGGTCATTGTTTGCAGGTATGTTTTCCCTCTTTATGGCATTCAGCTGGGCTCTTCCTATCTCAGGTTCATTCTCTATGCTTGCTCTGGGATCTCTGTGTCATGCTGTTTTCCAATTTAATCTGTTGTTTTACCCTGTCTCTATGGAAAACACTGTCCAATCATACCACCCATTGCCTGTAAGGTAAAGGGATTAGGTTAGTGATGAAGATACTGAGAAAAAGAGATAATCTTTTCCAAATGCTATTGTAAGATCTATAGCCCTGCAAGGACCTCAAGACAGAGGGCCAGAAAAAGTCATCATCTAGGCGCAGACCTCCAGGTAATATTGATCAAGGTCATCATTTTGCCTCTTATTATCATTGCGCCCCATCTACAAAACATCCAATGTTCCCACCATTAATAGTTGCTACATTTATGGTGAAAAGCCATTGCCTTACAAGCTAGTATTTCAAGCTCACTTAGAGGAAGCAACAACAGACAAAGAAGCAGATGTCAGAGAAGTAGCGGCTTTGATTACAAACCAAGGAGTCCATACATGAAGCCTCAGTTGGCGGCTAAATTGCCTAGCACTTCCAACCAGAGCCAGCAGGTGGTGCACAGTTAGAGAGTTTGTTGGAGGATGAAGACATTAAAGGGGCAACAGGCTTTGACTTCTTCCTAACAGAATCCTTTTACAAGGGCAGTTAAAGAGGCAGTTGCCTGGGGTGAAGTGGAGGAAACTTTCCACAAGGTTAGAATATACTTCCCAAATCTCAAGACAGATATGGTTTCATTTCCCTTCTTTGAGGGAAGAGTTAATCCAGGAAAAATGGCATAGGCCAGAGGAAAAGGCCTTTATGAAGGTTGTCAAAACTTTAGCCCCTGAAACAGCCAAATGTCAATCTGCTGTTATCATCTCCAATGGTGAATGCATCATTATTGCGAATGGCAAGATACATCACCTTTCCACTATGTTCAAAGAGGCTCTAGATCAAAAATCTAGATCTAAAGTGGTCTTGTGTAGCATCTGGAGGTGCCTGCAGACCACAGATAACATTTACAGCAACAGGCAGAGCAATATCGAGTCAGATGGCTAACATAAAAAAAAGTCCTCCTGGAGGAAATGGGGAGAGACTAAGTGGTAACAGCTTTGCAAGAGCTTAAATTATTATTATTAATATTATAGTCGGCAGATCCTGCCTCAAAATAAAATTGGTGCATGATGCCAGACAATAGCTGAAAACTGTTTGGGAGTAGACTACTGCATGGGTGACCAGTGGCAAGTTAGGGCTGATACATCTGATAAAATCTGAAGATTTAGAAAGGTCCAGCTTACATGTGGCAACTTCTGGATACATACAAAAAGGCAAAATCCTACAGTTCGTGAAAGGATTATAAAAGTGAATTGGAGAAGTACCCAATCTTCATTGTAGCAGCCTTAAAAATCTAAGGTACATATCTTGGGAGAACAGCATAAAGTCCCATTTAAAGGTTTGCTTATTCAGGGGGTATCTGTGGGAGCCAGAATAAACCTCTGTGCACACACCTGGATGGATAATATTCCGGGTCAGTGGGCCATAATGTCTATTTCGATGTGACATCGATGGAAAAGCAATAACTTCTGGTCCAGTTTGTGGCCAAATTATTTTCAAAATGAGCTATAGTGAAGGCTCCAAGTGCCCAGAGGAGAAGAGGATTCTGTTCATCTCTGTTCCCAGTAAAAAAAAAAAAAAAAAAAATTCTGTCTGTGCCCAATGCTAAACTTGAAAAAACTCAGCAAGCACATACAGCTGGAGTCATTCAAGATGGAGAATCTCCAATTAATTCTATTATCAATAAATCTGGGAGACTGGATGCTGTTTGTAGATGTATCAGGCATCTACTTACATGTCGCAGTCCATCCTGCATCTGAGTCCCTTTACCAGTTTCTGTGACTTCCCTCTGGTTTGTTCACTTCCCCCGGGACATTCACAAAGGTCCTACTGTCTGCCATAGTGAAGGGGATGATAATACATTACTACTACAATGGCATCCTTCTTGTAGCCAGCAATCCAGAGATGCTTATTCAGCATCGGAAAAGTCTGCTACACAATCTACAAAATTTTGGGTAGCTATTCAGGTTGGAAGAAGAGCTTCCTCTGCCCAACCCAAAGAATGATGATCTTGGGGGCATTTTTGGATACACAAAAAATTCAGTAAAACCTCCAGGAGGGAAGATCTGTCCTCTGATAAAGTCAAAGGTGCTTTGTGAGCAAAGTCTCTTCCAAAAGAGCAGTGCCTGAGTATCTTTGGGTTGAACAATTGTTGTTTCCAAAAATAACATTTATCACGACAGATGCCAGTCATAAAAACTGAGGGCTCATTTCAAGGAGCGGGTTGCTCAAGGTTTTTCAGCTCAGGAGGCATGGTGTTGAATGCTCTTGAAGTGAGAGCAGCATTCAAGGCTCATCTGGCATTCACTCTTTTGATAAGCGGAACAAGAGTTGTACTTTACCTATACAACAAAATGGCAGTTGCATAAATACAGAGACAGAGGAAATGAGGAGCCGAACCCTGTTATTGAAACTGTCACTGTTGGTCGACTCATATTCATTGAGAAGGCCCGAGGTAAGTTATCAGGCTTGTTGAGCAGCTTCTTCTGATCAAAGCACAAACAATCCCTCAGCTTGGGTGTTCAGTTGGTGAACTCTAAAGGGGGGATCTCCCCAGGTGGATCTAGCGAGAACTCCCTGGAATACAAATGGATTCCTAGAGCAGCATACCCAACAATGAAAGGTGGACTTCTTAGACTGCCAGTGGAACTTCCAGTTGAGGCATAGCTATCCCTCAATGCCTATGATATCCAGATTCTTAGCTGTACTCCAGCAGATTCCAGTAACAATATTTGCAATTTCAACATTTTTGTTGAGGAGGCTCAAGTTTCCATCTCTCCTACAGTTGAAAATTGAGTCACCGCTGCTTCTGCCAGTGATGCATTATTTGCTCTCTTAAGGCCAGTTTTTGCCATCCAGTCTCAGGAGACTACATTTGATGGCATGAAAGTTGAGAGGCAAAGACTACCAAGTCAAGGGTGCTCAGTGTAGAGAGTGGCTACCTCGCTACCAACCAGAAAGGTCTCCATAAATAAGACTTACCAAAGAATATGGATAAAATTTGCAAATCTCATGGAGCAAAACGCCAGTCAAGGTTCTGCAATTTTTATAACCGGGGCTTGACAAGGATTTAGATTCGAATACATTTAAAGTTCAAGTTTCAGCCTTTTCTGCACTTACTGGGATTCAGTGGGCCATTAACCCTTTGGTGATGCAATCCTTAAAGGCTTGAATGAAGTTAAGGCCTCTTCGGAAACCATTGTTCCTAAGTGGGAATTGCCAATGATCCTTGAAGCTCTTTCAAGGTTTCCGTTCTATCCTATAGAATTGGTTACACTCTGGAATTTAACCCTGAAGACCATATTTCTGGTTGCAATAATTTCTATGAAAAGGGAGTCAGTACACAAGGAGTCTCACCTAACTTTCTGCCACAACAGAATTGTCCTAAAACCCTCAGACCACTTTATCCCTAAAGTGGCTTCCTTCTTCCACTTAAGCCAGGAAGTCAATTTACCATCTTTCTTGAAGCAGGAGAACCCCGTCCTTTGGATGTTGGCTTACCTTTGAAGGCCTACTTGGCAGCCACCTCTTCTTCAAGCAAGAGGAAATCTGTGCTTGGTCTTGCATGGCTTAAGACAGGGACAGTCAGCTTCAACACGTATAATCACCTCCCAGATTGTTAAGACAAATAAAAGAGCCTACTCTTCACAAGACCTTCCTGTTCCAGAAGACAAAGTGGTTGTAAACCTTACATATACTCAGTGAAGTGACTGGCTTCAGGTAATATAAAGAGATGGAACAAATCCTCCTACATATGCTGTACCTGTTCATCTGCAGTCTTCTCTCCTCTACATCCATTCAAAGTGCTGAATTTATGAAGCTTGTCTGAGTGTTCAGAAAAAAGGGTCAGAGAGCTGAAGTTACACACTGCAGAGCTCTGTGAGGAGAGCTCTAAGAGCTGATTGGAGGGAAAAAACACATCCCCCTTCACACAGCTCACAGGAACAGAGCTGAGACTGTCAATCTTCTGGAGCTCCTCCCCTGTCACCATTTTTCTCTTGGTGTCAGAAAACCTGTCAGAAGTGATTTATGCTGATAGCAGAAGAACAAAGCAGCAGACAGAAATTACTGGACTGAAACAAGTGCACACTATAGAAGGATATGCTAAATTCATATGTAATGTTTGAGGTTTACAGCCAGAACCAGGGCAGGATAGCGCAATACCAAGTGTATCCTGAGGCTATTTTGCAAGTCAGCAACACGAACCTCTCAGAAAAATTTTGTTACGCTTTATTAGGTGAACCCAGCTCAGCTCCCCATATTAGAATTTTGAAAGTTTGTTGTTCAGGTGCATACTTACGTTACTGATCATTACACATTTTTTCTTGCGTCCTCCCATTTAGTGAGTTAGGTTTTATTCATTCTACTGCCATGATGAAAGAAAAGGAAAATTATGGAAAAGTGATTTTACAATTTTTCATTTTTAGAAGGAAATCTGTCATCTTACTGTATTTTTCAAATTCAAACTATCAACTAGTTTCTCGACTATAGAAATTAAATTAACAGGTCTATAATTACTTGGTAAAGACTTGGATCACTTTTTAAATGGATGGCAGAAAAAGGTGAGTATTTTACTCTCTTCCAGGTCTTCCTTTTTTATTTTTTTATTTATTGGTAACAGGCTTTTTACTATTAAAGTCCACAACAGAGTTACAGTCATATGTTTGACTTTCATGTCTATTATAATTATAATATTTTTTTACTTGTAAAAGTATGCTGATTAGCAACATATGTAATCTGAAAAAAACTACTTTAGTTTTTATTTTTCCCCTGTACTCACAAAAAGTTGGAAACAAATGAAGCTCTTTATCACTAGAGTCTGTCAACTCTAAAATAAATAGCCAATCCAAACTGTGTATTGACAATTAATCAGTCATGCAACACTGTATCCATATGAAATTGTTGTCCTTTTTTCACACAAATAAAGCTTTCTTTTGGTGGTATTTAATCAGCACTGAGTTTTTTTATTTTGTTTTGCACTATAAATAAATAAAATTAAAAAAAAAAACAAAATTTGGAAAAAAACAACTTTTTTTTGTGCTGTGTAATCAAAATAGAACTTATTTAAGAGTATAATTAAAGGCAAAACATGTTTTAGTTTTAGGCAGAATGAAGATTCCTTCTCAGGTTTTTAAGGCTGTCTGTGCCCCTATTAAGGAGATTTACTCAATTTTGTCCTGTTTAAGATTGTCATTAAAAATGCAAGTAAATCCCAAATTTTGGGTTGTCCGCAGAAGAGTAATAAAGGGGAAATCTCCCAATAGGGACACTAGTTCTGTTGACTCAGGGGGAAGGAGAGCAAGGGATTCTCTCAATTTGCAGGAATTTCCCCTCACTTCCTGTTTCAGCTATGGGACAGGAAGGGAAGGTAAATCTCACCAATGGGAAACAGATGGCATGAAAACTGACAGAGGTTATAACCTTCCCTTGCTCTATACAAAATGAAAAGAAAGGTTTTGCCTATTGTTCTACTTTAACCACTTGCCTACTGGGCACTTCCTGCCCAGACCAACTTTCAGGTTTCAGTGCTCTCACACTTTGACAATTACTCAGTCATGCAACACTGTACCCATATGAAATATTTTGTCCTTTTTCACACAAATAGATCTTTCTTTTGGTGGTATTTAATCAGCACTGAGTTTTTTATTTTTTGCGCTATAAATGAAAAAAAGACCAAAATGTGGGGAAAAAAATGTTCTTTGTTTCTGTTGTAAAATTTATACTGCTACATTGCTTTGGTAAAAATAACCCAAATCAGTGTATATTTTATGGTTTGTGTGAGAGTTATAGAGTCTACAAGCTATAGTACCAATCATTGAAAATTGAGCATACCTGATCACGCCTGATGTACTGACTGCCTTTCTTATTTCTTGAGACACTAACAAGCCAGGACAGTACAAATACCCCCCAAATGACCCCTTTTTGGAAAGCAGACAGTCTGAGGTATTTAGTAAGAGGCATAATAGTTTTTTAAAAGTGCAATTTTTTTTGCACAGTTCTTTTTAAACCGAAGATTTTTTCCCCAAAATTGTCATATTAACAGGTTATTTCACACAGCATATGAATACTTGCAAATACACCCCAAAACACATTCTGCTGCTCTTTGTGAGTATGGGGATATCACATGTGTGAGAATTTTTCAAAGCCTAGCCACATAGAAGCTCAACATGCAAGGAGCACCGTCAGGTGTCCTAGGAGCATAAATTACACATTTAATTCCCTGACTACCTATTACACTTTTTTTTTTTTATAAATATTTTATTAAATTTTTTCCAATTACAGCTATTTCATACATAAAAAGTAATAGACTCTCTTATCATTAAGTCATTATTGACATTTACATACACAATCCATATACAATTTTTACTGCTCCCCATACATTACATTACATTACATTACATTGAGTTTATATAGCGCCAAAGGGTTTGCTCAGCGCTGTACAATAGAAGGGGGGACAATACATGAAACATTACAGCAACTACGAACAGCACACGAGGGGTAAGAGGGCCCTACTCTTTCGAGCTTACAATCTGGGAGGGAGGGGGTAGTGGTACAGGAGGAAGTGGCTGTGGGGGATGGAGTGGTAGGAGGAATGAAGGAGAGCAGCAGTTAGGTGAGGGTGGGGTAGGCTTCCCTGAAGAGGTGGGTTTTCAGGGAGCGCCTGAAGGTGAGGAGGGAAGGTGATATTTGTTTTGATACAAATAACCCTTCCCTCCCCCCTTTTCCTAGCTCCTCGTTTTTCACCTCACGTGGAAGACCCTGGGATGTCCTCTATTTCTATAATTTCCACATATTGTTTTGATTTCTTAAAATCATCCCATTTTTCCCACCTTTTACGGAATATCTCCATTTTATCTTCATCTATGTGATATAGTTCTTCCATTCTATACATATTGTCTACTCTACCTATCCAATCCTTTATTTTTGGTGCCTATTGTTCTTTCCAGAATTTGGGTATCAAACCCTTTGCTGCATTTATAAAATAATATAACCCTGAGTTTTTATATTTTTCCACTGTATGCTCGGTTCCATGTAGAAGACATGCCACTGGGTCTTTTGAAATTTTTATCCCCGTTATCTCCTGTATCTGGTAAATTATTCCCTCCTAATACGCTTGAATTTTAGGACACTCCCACCAAATGTGTGCCATTGTGCCCCTTATCCCACATCCATGCCAACACAAAGGTGAATAATCCCTACATTGTCTATGTGCTACACTCGGTGTAATATGCCACTTCGCTAAACATTTATAATTCATTTCCACCACCTTCATATTTACAATCCCATGTGTTAATCTAAAAATATTCTTTCTTTTTTTCTCATCTAGTAATACACCTAATTCCTTTTCTCTACATACAAAGGCCCGGTGATGACCTTTATTCTCGTGAGAATTTTATAAATTCTAGAAGTCCCATGTTTCCCATCCCCCCGTGTACTAAGTAATTGTTTAAATGGGTTCCACTCAGCTTTGGTCCTTAATGGCCTAGGGAGCTTTCCTACAAAATGTTTTAATTGAAAATATCGCCACTCATCCAATCTAGCAAACAACTCATTCCTATTTTTCAGTTCCAGAAAGGAACATATTTCTTCCCCCTTCATTATGTCCCTTAATTGTGCGTCTCCTTTCCTTATCCATTTACCCGCAAAACTTTCTTTTCCAGGTGGAAAATAATCTGTGTTCACTATAGGCATCATCATAGAGTTAAATTCCCATCTCATTTGTTTGTGAACTATATCCCATATTTTTAAAACATTTCGTGTATATGTACATGTGCTTTCTGCCAACTTGCGATAGTGCGTTGGCAACCATATTATCCTACTCAGTTGTGTCTCACTTGGTGAGTTTTCTATATTTATCCAACTTTTCCTCATTGCATTATGTGTCCAATCAAAAATGCGTGCTAACACTATTGAGTTATAATATCTCTTAAAATCTGGAACACCCAGTCCCTCATTATCTTTATCTCTACATAGAACTTCATAGCTTATTCTAGGTTTTTTATTTCCCCAGATATATCTTGTTAGCATTTTTTAAATAATTCCTAAATACATTCCTTGAAGCTTTATAGGCATCATATGGAATTTATACAGAATTTTTAGGACAATTACCATTTTTATCAAATTTATTCGCCCTATCCAAGATATAGCACCAGACCCTAATTTCCTTAATTCATCATTGATCTCATTTATTAATGGAATGTAGTTTGCTCTATACAAATTCTTTGAGGGTGCAGTTAAATTTATTCCCAAATATTTTAGTTCTCTTTCTTTCCAGGGAAAGGGAAATTCTCTTTGTACATTTTTTTTCCTTAATTGGAAGGTTAACATTTAAGATCTCTGTTTTAGTTGCATTAATTTTTAAATTTGCCAGCTCACCTTACTCCTTCAGTATTTTCATTAAGTTAGGCAATGTTATCCTCGGGTTACCCACATAAAACAGCATATCATCAGCATATGCTGCTACCTTATGCTCTATTTCTCCTATCCAAATCCCTTTTATGTCTATATTTTTCCTTATCGTTGCTAGGAGAGATTCCAGGCACAGAACAAACAATAAAGGTGACAGTGGGCATCCCTGCCTTGTCCCATTATACATCCTGAAGAACTCTGATAGTTCTCCATTTACTTTTATTGCAGTCGAGGGTTGGCTATACAGCTTCCTTATCCATTCTCTCATTCTGGGGCCTAGTCCCAAGATTTCCAATGTATCTAGCATATACTCCCAGTCTAACCTATCAAAAACCTTTTCTGCATCTACGGATAGTAACAAAGCGAGGTCCTTCTCTCTCTTGTTTTTTTTCATAAGTAGCAAAGATCTCAATCCATTGTCCCTACCTTCCCTCCTGGGACAAACCCCACCTGATCCATATGAATCCAATCCAGCATTAAGTCTTTCAATCTATTTGCCAGGACATTTGCATATAGTTTAGTATCTGTGTTCAAAAGGGATATCGGTCTATAACTAGAGCACTGAGTACTATATGTTCCTTCTTTCTGTATAATTGTAACATTAGCTTGCAGAGACTCCTCCCTCATTTTCATCTCTCCTCCCAGTGCATTCATATATATCTTCAACTTGGGTATTAATTGATCTTTAAATTTTTTATAGTATCTCACAGTATACCCATCGGGTCCCTGGCTTTTCCCTGCTGTTGTACTCTTCAACGCTACCTGAATTTCCTCCTGCGTTATTGGTTTTTCAAGAAATATCAACTGTTCTTCTCTTAATTTGGGTAATCCTACCTCTTTTAGGTATATCTGTTTTTTTTCTCTTATAGTCCTATAGGGAGTGATATTATATAACTTACTATAGTATTTTTAAAAAAACTTTTGCAATCTCTTTAGTTGAATACACTAATTCACCATTCTTATCTCTTATTTTCTCTATATAATTCCTAGTTTTCTTTTTTCTCTGTTTCTCATTAACTATTTTCCTGGTCTATTGATTCATCTTTAAGGTGGAGCTCTGACCATGCACGCTTCTCCAGTTTGCGTGTCCCATCTCCCATGTCCTGCCATTCTCTAGGAACCAGGGGAGAGGATGAAGAGGGGTGAAGAGAAAGAGAAAAAATCCCCCCCCTCCCCTCTCCCCCCCCCACACAGATACTATACAAGCATGGAGCAAATGTGGAGAGAGAGAGAGAGAGAAAAACACACACAGACCCCTCCCCCCCTACTCTTCCTCCTCCCATTATTGTTTCTACTATCTATTCCCCCTAGGAGCTACCTGCCACCTCTCTTTTTCTATACCTCCCATCTCACTCTCCCCTTCCTCCCAACCAGGAATAACTATTTTCTGCAACTCAAGACTTTCACAAAAATCTCTCAAATCCTCTGGGTAAATCAGTCTTGCTGAATGACCGTTTTTCCATCTGATTAAACATGCTGGGAATCCCCAGCTGTATCGAACGTTCTGCTTTCTCATTTGTTCTAACAATGGTTTCACTGTTCTCCTTCTTAAAGTTTCCGCTGCTAAATCAGCAAAGATCTGCAGGTTTACTTCATGATATTTTATTGCTGCACTTCCTTATATCTTCTTCTAAAGCTCTTCTTTATCTCGATAGTAATGGAATTGAACAATCACAACTCTTGCATTTTTCTTTATACCTTCTTGCTGGAATCTTCCAATTCTATATACTTTATCAATTTTAAGAGGTTCTGTTGCAGATCTGTCCATTACAATATCAAGCAATTTCCATATTGTTTCCATCAAATCTTCTCCTTGAGAGATCTCTGGCAGACCTCGTATCTTTAGATTACATCTTCTATCCCTATTCTCCTGGGCTTCCAATTTATATAGCAGATTCATCTGTTCTTTTCTCATTTCCGTTACCCATTTTTTTAAATTCAGTATAACTTGGGCATGTTTATCCAATTTTTCTTCCATCTCCTCCATCCTCGAAAATACCTGCCCCAGATCTTTATCTTTCTTGTTTTATTGATCTTTCTAGTCCTTTAAACATTTCTGCTATTTCTGTTTTAGTGGGCAATTGTGAGGTCTTCTCTTGTTCTTCTACTTTCTCCAAATCCACTTTTTTTTATATATTGCCATCTTCTATATTTTGGCTGATATTAGTCATTCCCAGGGATAGTCTGGAGCATTCTCCGATACTATTTTCCATGTCACATCTTCCACTTATTCCCTGTTGTCTCTCAGGGGTCTGTTTCTCTTGTGAGGGTATATATTTTTTAATTGAGCTTGTTTGGGAGGCCTTTGGCCCTCCTCCTTTTATCGCTTTATTTTTCATACTGTTGGTAGCTATTTTCTTTCTCTTTTTTCTCCTTTTCTCTCTCCTCTCCCTCTTTTCCTTTTTTTCCCCCAGAACCAATGAGGTTAGACAATAAAAATTCCGCCTCTCCAAAGAAATGTCCTTTTAAATCTCTTTTTTTTTCTTCTCTCCCCGCTCTCCTAGAAACATCTATCAATGTCCACAACCCTTTTGGGTAATATTTTAATTTGTCCTCCTTCCACTTCTTCTTTTGATAAGACCCCCTGGATGCCAACCCCCACAATTTTACTACACAGTTTTAATAATTTCCTAATGTAATTAATTCAGTACGCTTCACTTCACTCCTGCCGCTCTCACTTACCCTCTTAGCTCCTTCTTCCTCCACTCCAAGTGAGGCGGCTTCCAATGTTCTCTCCTGGGGGGGGTTGCCAGCTTCAATATTCCTTTGAGATGGCATAAGCCTTCAGGGTTGGTCTCCCTCGGTATGTCTCTAGATGTCCCAGCAGCTCCAGCTACAGTCCGGTGATAGAGAGGGGAGATCCGAGGCTTCCCTCACTCCTCTATGCCGGCCGGCTTCTCTCACCTCCCAGCACTCCTTTGCAGTGGGTCACGTGACTGCTTGGCATCCACTCAGCTCCTTCCAGCTGCCAGGGATCTCTACTGTCCTCCTCTACCTTGGCTCCCTCTTCCTCCACCGCTCAACCCAACATGACAGGGTCCGCAGGACACGCACTCCTCCAAGGGGGACCATACCCGCACTTAGGTAGGTCACAATGGCAGCTCCTCAGGGATGTCTTCCTTTTATCTAGCGGGACATTAGGAGACGCCTGGTACCGGGAGATCTGACATTGATCTCCCGCTCAGCGCCATGTTCAGGCTCCCTATTACACTTTTAAAGACCCTGGAGCACAAGGACAATGGAATTATCCACAAAATAACCCCAGTTTGAGAAGCAAACACCTTAACGTATATTCTATGAGCCATAATGAGTCTTTTGAACATGTAATTTTTTTCCACAAGTTTTCAGAAAATTAAAAGAATATTAAAATCTATTTTTTTTTACACAAAGTAAAAGTATGCAAACATATAATCTAATTTCCTGACAACCTATCATGTTTTTGAAGGCCCTGGAGCACCAGGAAAGTGGAAACACTCACAAGATGACATCATTTTGGAAAACAAACTCTCCAATGAATTTTTTGTGAGGCATAATGAGTTATTTTTTTCCAGAAGTTTTCAGAAAATGTGTAAAGAAAATGAAAATGGTTTTTTTTAATACTAAGCTGTCCATTTATAAGATATTTCTAACACATAGCATGTACATACCAAAACTTACACCCCAAAATTACACATTTAATTACCTGACTACCTATCATGTTTTTGAAGGCCCTGGAGCACTAGGACAATAGAGTTACCCACAAAATTATGCTATTTTGAGAAGAAAACACACAAACATATATTTTATGAGGCATAATGAGTCTTTTGAACATGTCATTTTTTTTCCACAAGTTTTCAGAAAATGGGGAAAGAAATTTTAAATGTATTTTTTTTACACAAAGTTGTCAATTTATAAGATATTTCTAACACATAGCATGTACACAAAATTACACTCCAAAATTAATTCTGCTACTCCTCCTAAGTATGGGGATACCACATGTGTAATACTTTTCCACAGCCTGGCCACATAGAGAGGCCCAACATCCAAGTAGCACCTAGCGTTCTAGGGGCAAAAATTACAAATCTAATTTCTTGACAACCTATCAATTTTTTGAAAGCCCGCCCTGGAGCACCAGGAAAGTGGAAACACTCACAAAATGACCGCATTTTAAAAAGCAAACACCACAACATATTTTCAAAAGGCATATTGAGTCTTTGGAACATTTCATTGTTTTCTGTAAGTTTTCGGAACATGTAGAATGAAGGTGAAAATGTATTTTTTTTAACTCAAAGTTGTCAAATATATTTCTAACAAACAGCATGGACATACCAAGAATTACACCCCAAAATGCATGCTGCTACTCCTCCTGATTATGGGGGTACCACATGTGTATGACGTTTTCAATGTCTGAACAGATTATGTGCCTAGCATTGTAACCAGTGTAACACAAAAATCAACATTTTTGAAAACAATAGAAAACAATGTAAACAAAAGATTACCTGTTGTTTGAAAAAAGCATTGGTCTAGGTCAGTACAGGAAGCAAAGATGACATCTATGCAGCAGGCAGGAACATGGTCCATAAAATGTCCTGGGTCATTACAGGCAGCAGACAGAGATATGGTCAGCACAGCCAAAGTATTGTTTAAGGCAGCAGGCAGGAACATGGTCCATAAAATGTCCTGGGTCATTACAGGCAGCAGACAGAGATTTGGTCAGCACAGCCAAAGTATTGGTCCAGGTAGCAGGCAGGAACATCAGGCTTAGGGCCTCAGTCAGGTAGGATTGGAGCACAGGGGTAAATACTTCATCCCACACAATCTCTTCGAAGCCTCTAACTAACAGACCCTGATCCAGGAATTACAAAACCTGGAGAAAACCAAAAATTGTTTTTCTCTGCTTGGAACTCTACTCTGAAGCCCCTCACATATGTGATACCCCTTTCTTATCTTGAAACCCACTACTACAGTAGCAGGGCAAAAGATCAATCCAATCAGCATGCAAAAAACATGGTTGATTAACAGGTCGAGGTCAGTGCAAAGAAGGCATAAACGTGGTTGATAAACAATCCAGATGACAGGCAGAAGCATAGGGGTTGATTTACCAAAGGCAAATAGACCATGCACTTTGCAAAGTGCAGTTGCATTCTGCAAGTGCAGTTGCTCCAGAACTTAGTAAACAAGGTACACCTTCACTTTGCAAAGAATACCCAATCACATGCAGGGAAAATAAAAAAAAACTGCATTTTTGCATGCATGTGATTGGATGATGGGAGTCAGCAGAGCTTCTGCTCATTTACTAAGTTCTGGAGCAACTGTTCTTGCAGAGTGCAACTGCACATTGCAAAGTGCACACTCTATTTGCCTTTAGCAAATCAAAGGCATAGTCGATTAAACAGGCCAGGGTCAGTTAAGGTGGAAGGCAGTGACATGATTGGTTGGGCAGCAGGCAAATGACCAGCACAGATATTGAAAATGGGGAAATGGCCAGCTGTTACAAATATGGGTGAATATTTTAGTGATGTGTGAAAACGTCGGAAGCAGTCGCCGATGCATAGGCCTGGTTGGGAAGTACGTTGGGGACAATAAAAACTGGTGTCTCTTCTAACTCCCCCTTTGCTGCATACCTGACCTCTTTTTGGTGTCTTCAGCCTGCTTCTGTTGATGAAATGCTCTCTGGGGGGGATCCTTGCTGGTAGATAAGGGACGTGACGATGTCTTCTATAAATTTGAGGAAGGCGGTGGATCTTTCTGTGGATTTGGTGTAGGTGACATACGCATTATAAGAAGGGACCTTGTTGCTAAAGAGGGCTGTAGCATCTGATTGTTGAAATCCACTCCCATCCCCATGCAGAGATTATAATCTTGGATGCAGCCTTTTGAATGGGACCGTGTCTTCCGGGAATTTCCACCAAGGTATCATTGCGGATGGTGGACAGGATGTAAACATCTCTCATATACTTCCACTTCAAGGCTAGCACTTTGTCGTTTCTTAGACTGGCTGATTCCCTCCTTTCTAGCCTGGTGTTCACTAGACTTTGTGGGAAGCCCTTCCTGTTTTTTCGGGAGGTACCACAGGCCGAGGTTTTCTCACTGTACAGGTGGCGGAAAAGGGGCAGACTAGAATAGAAATTGCCTAGTGTGGCAGTGCGGCACCCTGTCAGGGTCTAAATGGGGATTATAACCCGGGGTTCTTAACCAGGCAGGTTGAGGGGCTCAAGGGGGTTTCCCTAATGCAAAGGAAACTGGCTTTTCAGCTTCCTCATTGTTTTCTACAATCCGTTTTGGGACCTGGAGCCTGGAGATTCCTAAGAGATCCAGGTGGGATGAAATCTCCAATCCTGGGTCCAGTGTTTGTGATCAGCCAGCACATTTGGGGCCAGATGCAGTGAGCAGAACGAGAGTTCCCTGCAATGAAGTAAGTTCATTTGTTATTTGAACTGTGTTCAGTGCATGAGACTGCACAATCTGCCTGTGCAGGTCAGGACAACCTGCAAGAAGAAAGAAACTAGCTTTAAATAGACAGTGCTCTATTTTGTTGCTGAACTATGCAAAACTGCTCTGGAGTGACTGCAGGGTTGAGGCGTGCAAAGAGAAAGGACATTACTGTAAAGCGTGATGATCCACCAGTTGTTGAGTCAGCTGTGGATTGGTGTCAGTGCCTGCTGGCAGCAATGACCCCAGTTGAAGATGAAGTACATGCTATTGCCCCTGGCAATGCTGGTGAAGGGAGACCAGCTTTCTTTGTTCAGAGTTCTAAGCTTGAAATAGGATGCAGTGTTGGAAGCCCTGTAAAGAGACTGAAGAAAGAGCGCTGTTTGTGGTGTACTTAGTGGGGACATGCTGTCTTCAAGTGCCCTTTATCCTAGCTTCCAGTAAAAGGTGACACAGCAAGCCAAAGATCTGTGTGTGCTGTTTACAAACCCTGGACCCAGGATTGGGATTTCATCCCGCCCAGATCTCTTAGAAATCTCCAGGTCACAAAACGGACTTTAGAAAACAATGAGGAAACTGAAAAGCCAGTTTCCTCTGCATTAGGGCAAACCCCCTGGAGCCCCTCAAACTGCCTGATTTAGAATCCTGAGTTATAATTTTCATCTAAACCCTGCAGCGTACCACACTAGGTACATGTGATAACTTTTTTGAAAAAGTGTAAAAGCTAGGTCCCAGACAATTTTTCCACTTGCCGATGTAGGTTGGACACTCAGGGGGCTGGAGCTAGGAATCTTTGTCTTCGTACACACAGAATGCATACAAATATCCAGTGGCTGTTTCACAAAGCTGTAGAGCTTTACTCTATATCTGTCCCTTTTGCTTGGAATGTATTGCTTGATTCTCAGCCTGCCAGTGAAGTGGACAAGGGTTTCGCCCACACATAAGATTTGGCTGGGGAAATAAAGTTCAGCAAATCTTTGGGAAAAAAAATTAAGAAGTGGGCAAATTTTGTGTAATTTGTCATAGTTGGGATGATTTCGGGGACGGCACTGGGTATTGTCACTGAAATGAAGGAAGCACATGATCGTCTCATAGCGTGACCTGGGCATTAGAGCAAAATAAATGAGCAAATGGTGGATGTGGTGGGTAGACCAGTAAGCATGACCTTAATTTTTTTTGCAAGCCCCATCTTAAGTGTGAGGCCCAAAAATAACTTAACTGCTTCCCACCAGGCCACTGCACATAAACGGTCAGGTGGGAGCTTCGTCGTTCTGAGTGGATGTTCAGGAACGTCCTTCAGTACAGGTGCATAAGCGCGGCCTCGTGGCCGTGCAGATGTGTGCTCTCAGTGTGCCTGTGTTCCTTGGATACAGCGCAACACCGCTCGGCAGAATGGCCCTTTGATTGGCCCTTCTGATCACATGACGGCTGTGTCCAATCACAGCCATCATGTGATGTCAACAAAGCCGTCATTCAGTTGAACAGCTCTTCCTCTCCTCACACAGAGCCCGTGAGTGAGGAGAAGCAGAGCCGATCAGTGAGTACACACAAGCACATCGCCCACACATCACCATGTCACAGTATCAGTATTTGTCACTGGTACTGTGACAGATGTGGATCACTGGTACTGTGACAGATGTGGATCATCTGTGATCCACTTCTGTTACAGTACCAGTGATCCACATCTGTCACAGTACCAGTGATCCACATCTTTCACAGTACCAGTGCCAGTGATCCACATCTGTGATCCACATCTGTCCCAGTTCCAGTGCTCCACATCTGTCCCAGTGCCAGTGATCCACATCTGTCCCAGTGCCAGTGATCCTCATCTGTCACCGTACCCGTGATCCACATCTGTCACAGTACCCATGATCCACATCTGTCATCTTACCCATGATCCACGTCTGTGATCCACATCTGTTACAGTACCCGTGAGCCACATCTGTTACAGTGCCAGTGGTCCACATCTGTCACAGTACCCATGAGCCACATCTGTCAACGTACACGTGATCCACATCTGTTACAGTGCCAGTGATCCCCATCTGTCACAGTACCCGTGAGCCACATTTGTCACATTACCTGTAATCCACATCTGTTACAGTGCCAGTGAGCCACATCTGTCACCGTACCCGTTATCCACATCTGTTACAGTACCCGTGATCCACATCTGTCACCGTACCCATGATCCACATCTGTCATGGTATCCATGATCCACATCTGTGATCCACATCTGTTACATTGCTAGTGATCCCCATCTGTCACAGTACCCGTGGGCCACATCTGTCACATTACCTGTAATCCACATCTGTTACAGTGCCAGTGAGCCACATCTGTCACCATACCCGTTATCCACATCTGTCACAGTACCCGTGATCCACATCTGTCACCGTACCCATGATCCACATCTGTCATGGTATCCATGATCCACATCTGTGATCCACATCTGTTACAGTGCTAGTGATCCCCATCTGTCACAGTACCCGTGGGCCACATCTGTCACAGTACCCGTTATCCACATCTGTCACCGTACCCATGATCCACATCTGTCACAGTACCTGCGATCCACATCTCTCATCGTGCCCATGATCCACATCTATGATCCACATCTGTTACAGTGCCAGTGATTCCCCATCTGTAACAGTACCCATGAGCCACATCTGTCACAGTACCCATTATACACATCTGTCACCATACCCGTGATTCACATATGTGATGCACATCTGTCTCCATACCTGTGATCCGTATCTGTCACAGTACCCATGATCCACATCTGTCACCGTACCTGTGATCCACATCTGTGGTCCACATCTGTCACAGTACCAGTGATCAACATCTGTCACATTACCAGTGATCAATATCTGTCACACAATATCAGTGCTCCACATCCATCACGGTGTACCAGTGGTCATTCACATCTGTACCAGTGATCCACATCTGTCACGTATGTATGTGGCCAGGCTGTGGAAAAGTCTTACCTATGTAGTATCCCCATACTCAGGAGGAGCAGCAGAATGTGTTCCCGGGTGAAGCTGCAAGTATACATATGCTGTGTGAGAGGAATAACCTGTTAATATAACAGTTGTGTGAAAAAAAAACAAAGTTTATTTACTTTCTTCATTTTCCAAAGATTTGTGGGAAAAGATCACAGGTTCAAAAAACTCACCATGATTCTTACTAAATACCTTGGAATGTCTACTTTCCAAAAAGAGGTCATTTGGGGGGTATTTGTACTGTCCTGGCTTGTTAGTGTCTCAAGAAAAGTCAGTACATCAGGTTTGATCAGGTGTGTTCAATTTTCAGTGATTGGTACCATAGCTTATAGACTCTATAACTTCCACACAGACCAAATAATATACCATGATTGGGATTATTTTTGCCAAACCAATGTAGCAGTGTACATTTTGGTCCAAATTTATGAAGTACAATTACTTATTTGCAAAATTTTATAACAGAAACGAAAAAAAATGTTTTTTTTTTCAAATGTTTTGGTCTTTTTTAATTTACAGCACAGAAAATAAAAAAAAACACTGATAATTAAATACCACCAAAAGAAAGCTCTATTTGTGTGAATACAGGACAAAAATGTAATTTGAGTATAGTGTTGCATGACTGAGTAATTATCATTCAAAATGTGAGAGCACTGAAAGCTAAAAATTGGTCTGGACAGGAAGGGGGTAAAAGTGCCCGGTATTGAGGTGGTTAAACTTCTCCAGTGTAAGATGTCTCCATTCAAATGGACAGTCAAGGATGAACTTAGATTGTTAGTAATATATTGTTGGGCAAAAAGATTAGGCTGGTCCACAATAAACTGAAGTAAAAATAAATTTAAAAAATCAATTTCTGAAAAATGTTCGGGCAACCATAATGGGCTGGCAAGAGTGTCTGGGAGGTATGTCCTGGCCCTGAGTTTTGGGGTCTGATGAGATATTCCAGTGCTGGTACTTTCATCCTGGGGTCTAGCAGTATTGGTGTTTGCCGATTGACCATTGGGCTGTATGGCGCTGTTGGTGGCTGCCTGGTTTTCAGAGTGCCATATCCTTTTAGGAGGGACCCTTTCCTCCTCCAATTCAGTCACTGATCTGTTACTCTTGATGGTTTCATACACCAAATCGGAATCAGGCGGTGCGAGCTTCCCGCTGCTCTTATCCATCAAACTGAGGATATTGAACGCCTCTTCACTAGTGCAAATTTTTTGTGACATGTCTGGCTCTGATGGTACTGGGACAAGTAGATTGAGTATGGTGGCTGTGTGACAGGTAAACTTTTGATGGGCAGCTGTGTGGGTACTATGGTAATAGTGGCATTGATGGATGGTGTGCGACAGGTGCACTGCTGATGGGCAATGATGGGCAACAGGTACACTGCTAATGGGCAACAGGTACACTGATGGGCACTAATGAGCATCAAGTACATTGATGGGTACTGATGGGTGACACATACACTGCTGATGGGCAACAGGTACACAGGTTGGCACTGATCAGCAACAAGTACGCTGATAGGTGACAGTAACACTGCTGGGCACTGTGACGGGATACTGTGTAGTGTTTAGGCACTGTACAGTTTAGATGGTTAACTCACTGTTAGAAGATTTCTCTCCTCACACAGGGTATATGTTTGAGGAGAAGAAGCTGGTAACAGCGAGTTACCACTCTGTCTTTACAATTGTGTTCGACTGTGATTGGGCACAGATGATCATATGGTAATGAGCCGCTGCCATTGGCTCTTTACCTCGATCAGTGATGCTCTGTGTCCACAGACCCTCACAGTATCTTTCCATAGAATGTAAGTGTGTAAATTGTAGATCCAAAATACATGTAAATGTACTTTTGCCTTGTTGGAAGCTGTAGTTAGCTGCACTATGGGAAATTATTATTTTTATTTCAAATAAAAGTGATTAAGGCTATATTCATACAGATTTAGGGTGGTATGTTAAAAAAAACCCATATGCTGCATCTTTGTTGCAATTTCCATCAAATCCTTTTTAGGGGTAGAGTACAACATATAAACTGAGTAGATTTATAGCTCAAGTAGAGTAGATCTTCTGAGTAGATAAACTGAGTAGATCTTCTGCTCAAGTTTATGTTTAAGTCCTGTCCCACCCAAGGCTGAGTCTCACCCTATAATTTGACAGTCAAATGCCAGGACTTCAGTGGGCAAAAGTAATAAACATGTATCCCAGATGTTTATTGTTTTATCCGCTTAACCAAAGACCAAACGCAGCACTTATCCCTCCCCTACCTAAACACTTAGCACCTATTTATCCCCTAAAAAGAGACGTTACTAAGTCACCCTCAAAACCTAACACTTAACCCCTAAAGTGATCCTAACACTAACCTAATAGAGCACTAACCCTAATGTGCTCTATTCCTTCTTCACCAGAAGTTTCTGGGGCAATAACAAGCAATCCCACGAACTGTAGTTTGAATAATTGGGGGTTTTTTGGTGAAGCTAGAGGCCTGCTTACTTTGGTGTTATGAAAATCGTTGTTAAGAAAGCTATTACAGTCACAGTGGGTACCTTGATGCAGGAAGGGTGAATCCATGCTTGAGGGCCCTTTTCTTCTTTGTCCACCACTCTTTCCTCACAATATGTTTTATTTCAACAGAGACCGAATGCGAACTTCAATCAATGTGGTTGGTGACTCATTTGGAGCTGGCATCATCTACCACCTTTCCAAAGCTGAGTTAGCTGCTATTGATGCAAAACATGATGTGAAGGATGGGACAGATATGATGAAACTGCACACAATGAATCATGAGGGTGCAAAGAAACCAATCAGGGAAGGCATTGGCACCCCACCATTCTCTGGCTATGCCTCCTTGCCTACTGATGAGTATGAAGTTCAGGTGGAGCCATCTCTGCACCTTTAATTTTTGCCCCATGCTGCATATGCTGTTCTTTCAGCTACATTGTGATTGCAGCATTGAATTTATTCTTGAGTGCCAGCCTCAGGTTACCCAGTTTTTCTTACTAACATTAGCACTAATCAGGCATAGCATTGGTGCCATGTCTACTGGTTAGCTGATGCCTTTGCTGCCCTCTCTATTTACTCCTATAGAAGCTCTAATTCAAAATCTTGGTGTCCAACTTTGCAGTTAGTAGAATTTTGTAAAATGAACCCTCATCTTTAAATATCATAATTTGTAATGTTTGAAGTGTCCAGCTAAGTATAGCTTTCAGGGCTCCTCCTGCTAAAGTGGTGACAAAACAGGCCAGTTTTAAGCACCAAGATCATGGAAACACACAACTGAAGGTCATTATGCTATGGGTTATTTTCATTAAAGAAGGTATTAAGTATTTCTAGGCAAAAATAAAATTAATAAAAATCACAATAAATAAAAAAAGCAGGGTAGAGTTAAAGTAGTTACAATATTCCAAAATGCAGCACCTAAACGTACAGTATATTCTAAGTAACTATTTACTTTAAAGAAAAAAATTGCTTTCATATTTCTGCAAGCTTATTCCTTAAAAAACTGTATTAAATATGGAGATTTGTAAATATATACTAGACAAAACCCTCCGTGGACTCAAACTGCATCTGATTAACAAATGTTAAGACATAATGTCAGCCACAGTGTATTATATTCCATGTCTGCAGACTCATAGAGGGAGATTTGCTAAAACTGGAGCACTCTGGAATCTGGTGCAACTGTGTATGGTAGCCAATCAGCTTCTAACTTCAGCGTGTTCAGTTAAGCTTTGGCACTATAATCTGGATGCTGATTGGTTTCTATGTTTCTAGAGCTGCACCAGATTTTGAATGCTCCTGGTTTAGTAAATCCCCCACATAGACTTGATTTGTAGGTAGGGCTTCTGTTTGCTATAGCCTGATGCATTGGAATCAGATTAAAATGTATTATGTTTTTATACACAAAGCAGATCATGTTCAGACAATTTACATAGGTGTTAGACACTGGCTTCCAAATGAGCTAACCCCTCATTCTATGGAAAGAAACAAAAACTGAATTGTTCATATTTTTTTAATTTACTCAGCTTATCTTTTTCATTGTATTTTCTTCTACTTAATTAGTCTCATAGCATGCCATAGTAAAAAAAGTTATAAACTTACACAAACTGCCTCTGTAATATTCATCTTTGTTACCCTATAGTAATTGCTAAAATACCCAAATGACCTTACATTTTATAAATAGTATATATATATATATATATATATATATATATATATATATATATATATATATATATATATGTTTATATAAAGTACAGTATATAGTATACATAAATATTAATATTTACATTTGTACTTCAGGCTCATACTGACTTATTTAAGAAGCACTTAAATTCAGTTAAAGTGTACTTTGCTTGAAAATAATGCAACCCCCTAAATACCAAATTGAAAAAATTAAAAAATGTATGCCAAAAAGGACATTAGAAAAAAAACCCTTAGACTCACTGCTGTCCTCCAGGTGCTCAAGATCCAAAGAGAATGTGCTCCTGCGCTACAAGCATCTCACAGAATCTCAGGTGAGACAGAGACATCGTAAATTGGGAGTCCCAGGTAATAGTTTTAGAAATTTTCTTCTAATGGTGCCCTCTTTGGCATCCTTTTTAAATATTTGTGTTTGGAGGGTTTTCAATAAAACAGACCTTGCGTTTTCGTGTAAGGTATACTTTAACCCTTAATGGACACTGAAAACATCTTTCACTGACTTGACTTTGCTAAATTATGGTTGGTTGCTGTAGACTATAGTACTTTAAAGATAATCACCTGCAGTGCCACACAAAGTACAACAATTAATCACAAAGTGCAGTAATTAGTCACATATCTTTGTAAAGTGCAAAAATCAACACAAATATAAATGCATCAATCCAAAAGTGCAGTATGATATCACAATAGATATAAAATATATATATATATATAGTATGTATAAAAGGGTATAAAGTGAAAAAAAAAGTCCTGTATAGTCCAGAAAACATACAGTGCTCAGCATAAATGAGTACACCCCAACAGATTTGTCAGAAAACCTTTACTTTCCTTTCAGAATCAACATTTTCTATGGGACACTATTCTACAAAATACTCCCACAAATGCAGGCCATTGATTGCAAACAAGATTTGTTCATTTGCACACACAAAAAAGTATTTTTCCTAACAAATTTATTCAAGATCATGTTGCAAAAATTAATACACCCCAATGAAAGTTATAGTAGCAAAGCTACATTTCAGACGACAAAATCCTAATTAACAAGAGTTCAAATACAGGAAAGTCTAATTATTCATTAAACAGGTGTCCAGCAGATAGTTGATAATAAAAGGGTGTTACTTAACAAAGAAAACCCTTTCCCATTTCATGCTGTTAGCAATGGAACCACATGGACGAGAAATGTCACAAGGCCTGAGAAAAAAATATAATTTCTTTACACAAGAAAGGTGAGGGCTACAAGAAGATCAGCAATGCTTTACTTATCAGTCAGAATACAGTAGCAAAAGTGAAACAAAAATTTAACAAAGATGGAACTGCAGCCATCTCACAGAGATCTCCAGGCCATCCATGGAAATTAACACCTCGACAGGAGTGTCTTCTGATGGGAAGGGTTGAAGAAATCGCCATGCAAGTTCACTGCAGTTAGCTAAAGGAGTAGAAAGCCAAACTGGGGTGATTGTTTCCCATGACACAATACGGTGTACACTGCAGAGGAATGCATGGGTGTCATGCAGGGAGGAAGCCTCTCCTAAAGCCCATGCACAAAAAAGCCCACCTAGAATTTGCCAGGGCCCATGCTAAAAAAGAAGACTACAGGGACTCTGTACTTTGGAGTGATGAGACAAAGATAAATGTTTTTGGAACTGATGCTTCAAAACTGTATGTCATCGCAAAGGTGAGGAGTACAAAGAAAAATGCATGATGCATACAGTGAAACATGGTGGTCGTATTGTCCTTCTGTGGAACTGTATGAGGGCTGCTGGTGTCAGGCAGCTGCATTTCATTGATGGTATCATGAATTCACAGATGTACTGCTCTATATTGAAAGAGAAGATGCTACCATCACTTTTGGTCATCGTGCACTTTTCCAAAATGACAATGATCCAAAACACACATCTAAAGCTACTATTGCATTTCTGAAGAAAAACAGAGTGAGCGTGATTCATTGGCCAAGTATGTCTCCTGATCTGAACCCAATCGAACACCTATGGAGAATTCTGAAGAGACAAGTTGAGTATCACTCTCCATCCAACATCCAGGCTCCAAAAGAGGTCGTTCTTGAAGAATGGAAAAAGATCCTTATAAATCATGGAGGTCATACAAAATACTAGATGTAGTAGTTAGTTATATTAAGTTATATTATTAATCTTACTTTCATGTAATAAGTTTAATAAATGTTCTATAAAACTCAGTTTTGTCAACATTTTGAAAATTGTTTTTGTGTTCATTGAGATATTGATTCAAATCTTACTTTTCAAAAGGAGTGTACTCATTTATGCTGAACACCGTATGTATTATAACTCCTCCAACAACGACTCAGATTGTTGCCAGACTCTTCCCACTGTAAAGGAGCAGCAACCACCACCTCATGAATGAGCATTCACCAGGAAATGTGCTACAAAATGTGTCTCCTCTTCAGTTCTCAGCACCAATCCAAGCTGCAGCAAATAAAGCTCATATCGGAGCCAGCAAAGATGGTAAAGTGTAGTAATTGTTGCACCATGAGAATCACATACATAGCACATCAAGCAAACAGACCAATATATCAATGCAAAACAGCTGTAACGAAGGTAGAAAGTTGCTGCTGGCCATTGTTGACCTTGAAATCACTCTTTTTGATGGGTGGCTCTCAGGCCAAGAAGTGATTTGCTCTCCTTAGGCTGGCAATAGAGTGTATAGGATTTTGTTATTCTGGGACATTTTTCACACAATGATAAATGCAGACAGCATGTGTGATAAGCCCATTTTAAGTTGTGTAAGTGCACTGATTTTAGCTATTTTTGTTTAATAATTTTTGGTGTAATCTGACACAGGTTGTTTTTTGTTAATCGTATATATCAGGGGTGGCTAACCTGTGGCTCTCCAGCTGTTGTGGAACTACATTTCCCATGAGGCATTGCAAAGATGGAAAGTTACTGACTTGCAGAGGCATGATGGAACTTGTAGTCCTGCAGCAGCTGGAGAGCCGCAGGTTGGCCACCCCTGGTATATATTGTTCTTGGATTTACAAAGCTTGCATGGAATGACATGGGAAGGGTACTCTACAACATTACTGGGTGGGTTATGTTCTGATTTATAGGCTGTGGTGAAATTAAAAGATACTACTTGGGTGGAAAGCTATGGGACACATTAGATTAGCATAAAGAAACAAATGTGTCTAGCCGTTTATTAAATCCTTTGCTCATAAGACTGAGAGAGCTCATGAGAGTGATAGGGTAAGGAACCGTTAGATCCTTTATTACACCTTTATTGCTGCTGGTGCTCCTATTGGGGAGATTTCTTCATACTCCTTATTCTGATGACTGGTGACAACTGGGACAGAAAGTTATGAGAAATGACCACAGACAGGAATAAAAACAAAGTACTAAAGCATTAGAACCCCTGCCAATTTTTGGGGTTGTTTGTAACATTATGGATTGATTTGCTTCTACTTCACACATTATTTTCTAGCGCCTCCTGGGACAGGAATAATATTCAAATTTTTTGAAAGACAGTAAGCAATAAACTTCAGGTAGAGGTTCTAACTGTTTTATACTGTTTTATACACTATGCAAAACCCCCAAAAAGTAGGGGTAGACAAAACATTTATTAACACACTTTATTTTGCTGGGAGATGTACCTGGGTAGCTTTAGCAAATTAAGGATTTCAAGCAAGTCTGAAACGTGGGGCCAAATGTAAATTTTTTTAAACAGATATTGTTGTCTACAAGCAGCATGTTTGCAGTGAATCATTTTTACCTTTACATAGGTAGTAGTGTAATTCACATTTAAACCTCTTCTAAGCTGATATAGCCTATTGCAGAGAAAGCAACATTTTCATTTATATTAAGAAGCCCAGACATCACACCAGGGCAGGGGCGGACTGACAACTCATGGTGCCCCTGGACAATAGGGGATCATGGGGCCCCTGTGTCCTTGCCCAAACTCAAAAAAGCCTATGAAAAAGGTACCAAGGGCATCTCATGGGGCCCCCTACTGACCCCGGGCCCTCGGGCAGTGCCAGAGTTTCCAAATGGTCAGTCCGCCCCTGCACCAGGGATTACTCATTTCACTTCATCACCTCTTCATTATTATTTTATTGCAACAGACAAATACAGGCAAACACAGCAAAACTAAATGAATACAGACTAATGCACTTGGCCTTTTTCTTTCAACAATACACAATGATTTTGTCCATCCTTTATGGTCATTAAATTAGAGCCCTTGCTTCTTTTGCTTCATTTTCTGTTAATCATTGTAAGTTTACCTTGTGATTTCCCCAACATTTAATGAACATGTTGACATTATTTTAATAAATATGAATAAATAGTTGTTTTTTTAAAAAGCTGTTGGGGCATGCTTTGTGGTCACATTGCTGGCAAGATGACACTGAATTTCTTTTAAAGATAAAGGAATTTGTGTATTTATTTTGGTGGATAAATATAACCACATTACACAAGTAGATACATGTTTCTGCTGTGATGACCTCAACATTGTATATATAACATATCCAGCTATTGTGTGTCAAATGTGTAGTAAATGTTCACATTGAAAATGATGAGCCTAAATTAAACTGTTTTGTACTTTCATTTTGTGTATTTATCGTTATTTTTGTTTTTCATGTTATATTGTATAAAGTTTCTTCTTCTGCATAGAGAGAAAGCCTAAGACCGCTGAAAGCCTAAATTCTATGCTGTATAATAGGACCCTTTTGCAGACCAATAATTTCAACAACAATATTACCAAAAGATGTACATTTATTGTATTTTAGGTATGTTTTTGAACTGTAACACTTCACTTTTGTACACGTTCAAAAGTACTGATACTTCTTTTGGGTGCCACCATCTTGGATGAGATGTCAGTAGCCCCAGCAGCCTAAGTTCTGTTACCCAAATGACACTCTATAGTACACCCCGTCACTCCTTCCCCTGCTCTTAAATAAGGAAGTTTAGGGAGGAGCAGGGAGGATTGGAGATGTTGAGCCAGCAAAGAGATTAGACATTCCCAGAAGAGAAGAGGGCAACAACGTGCAACGAAGAAGGGGATGTACTAGAAAATTGACTCTTTTTGGAGTAGTCACAATTTCAGAGGTACATTGCAGGTAAATAAAAAATAATTTATGGAAAAGAAAAATAAGTAAGTATTAAGATTTCTCTGTGCATTTTTAAAAAATTGTGACAGGGTCTTTAAGGTGTCCATGGACACCAAGAAAGAAAACCTTGTTATGGCTGCTTTTCAGTTAGAACAGGTGACTATCCAATGTTCATGAGCTACCTACAGATGCCATTAACCCAAGGGTGATGGGGGTGGGGCGAGGGAATCAGCTGGAAAGTTTGAAAAGGGTATATGACACAAAGAAATTTTTGCCCAGTAGAAATCCACTGGGACCACAGCACTCCACAAAGCAGCCCTTGAATGGATAGGTGAAAAGAAAATGGTGAAACCAAATGGTTAATGTGTGTTGTCAAAGAAGCAGCATACCATTTAGTAATCTCAAAAAGAAAAAATAAATACCACAAATTAATATTCAGTCAATACACAAATGGAATCTGTTGATTGGGTAGCCAACACTATACAAATAAATGCTATACTGACAGATGGGTGCTGCAGCCCGCAACTCAGGAAGGGATACTCCATCTAGAATGTACACAAGTGGCGCAAGGGCCACCATAGTTTAGTATTAAAAACAAACACTTTGTTAAAAAGTTGCAAGTTGTGGCGTAAGTGGCAAGATATGCATGAGGGAAGCCAACAGGTGACAGCCAAAGAGATGGTGTAGCCAGGGCGCCAGGTGTCACTGTATAGACTCATCCATCCAGTCGGGAAGCAGCCGCAATGACAGATAACCCCCTCCTCCACCTGGTGCCGATGTCCCTCAATGAGCATGCACAGTCAATGAATGTGTTTCCAGGAGTATCTGCCTCTTCATCAAAATTCTTCTTGAGCACCAGGTGGAGGGGGATGTTTGTCAGTGGATGCTTCCTGATTAGACGGATGAGTTCCTGCTTCTATACAGTGACACCTGGTGCCCTACCTTATCTTTTTGGCTGTCATCTGCCGGCTTCCCTCAAGGTCAGACGCTGAGCTCCAGTGCTGCAAATCTTGTCACCTGTCCACTTGCTCTTGTGAGTGCAACTTACAATTTTTTTAATAATAAAGTGTCTGGTTTTAATACTACACTATGGTGACCATTGAGCTTGTTTGCTCTCTCCCCTTGTGTGGAAAGTATGAGGACCTTGTACTATTGTTATATAATTTAATGTCATCCATTGATATGAGCACAGAAAATGTTTACAGGGTGATTCCACACCACTCTACATAGACCTATACATTAGTGGTCACCTGATTCAAATGTTTGTGCTTCAGTATGGCCTAATGGGGATACATGGTTTGTGGCAGTCGCATCATGTCTAAGCACCCTTTACTTTCCAAGACCAGCCTTCATTTAATTGACAAATAACCTTTATGTGAAGAAAAAAATCTTGATCTATGGTATTTTACCCTAGGTTCACACTTATTCAGATTTCAGTGCATTCCAGTTAGCAAAAATGCACTACAGTCCATTTAACATGATTTCCTCTAGATCTAGTTCACATCTGTGCATTTTGAGTTGGTGTGATTTTTGAAAATGGTCAGGGACATTTTTTTTCCTGCAGCAAATTGCATTTTGCATGCGATAGACTTCAATGGACCCGCACCAAAAATGCAAGTTTTTTGTTTTTATGCATTTTTATTGTGTTTTTGATGCATTTTGCATTTTTTTTTGCTAATTGAAAAGTATGACAGTTCTGTTCATGTTGTGCCACTTTGATGTGATGTTACACTCTCTGGCAGTCAAGTAGCATCAAAGTCACACTACATGAGTAGAACTATAATACTTTTCTATTAACAAAAAAAAGCAAAACGCGGCAAAAATGGATGTTCAAAAAGGCAAAACACACCAGAAAAATGCATCAACTGCAACCTGCATAGGTGTGAACCTTGCCTTATACCATATTTGTGATTTGATCATGTCCATTTTTTAGGTGTTTATAGAGATGGGAAGACTGTAGCAGAAGCACCCATACAATTACTCTTAGGCAGAAGGTTAATGATACTGGTCTGAGAATCCTATTAAATCCCTTCTGATTCTCCTTCAGCTTTGCAGAATGTATGACTGCTCCTCCCCTCTCCTAGGGTACAATACATACACTCAACTAGCATGCTTTATGTGTTTATTTTCATTTAGAATAATTGGCAGGAAGTCTTTGGAAAATTATTTCAGCTCCATTTTTTTGTTTTTTTATTTTATTGTTCTTTAGTTTATGCATTTTATAGTTTTATGTGATTGTGTTTAACCTTGCAAATCCAGTGGTCACGATTGTGAACTCTTAAAACCTTGTGTCTGTAAAAAAAATGTAACATCTGTACTCAGACAACTGTGATCAAAGATGGATCTGAGCAGATTTACTAGCAAAGAAAGAGACCTGATTTCCAAAAGGATGTTTATAATAATGAAAATTTGTGGAAGGAAAAAAAAAAGCCTGGCAGCTTAGAAAAGGAAATCCCCCGTGTCATTAATTACAACACAGGACTCCCTATGGATAGCAGACTTTACAGCACAGCATGCTAATCTGTCTGCCTGGATTAAGACATCAAATACAGTTCAACCTGTAATCTGCTCTGAAAACCACAATGTTCCCAAGAATCTAAGAGCCAAGAGATTAAAAGGTATTTCTGTCTGTCCTTAATCATCATTAATTTGAAGCTGAGGCAGTGTTCACATTCAACACTGCAGAATTCTCTTTTTTGCTTTTTTTTTTACAATTTATAATTTTATAAATGATGGAATGGATGTCTAATATATGTTTTTTTACCATTTATGCATACATTTTTGTTTTACAAATAAACAAAAAAAAAGGATTCTCATAGCACCATGGGTTAAATATATAGCAGAGGCTACCTGCTTGGCAGGATTGCCTGTCTGAAACTTTAGACTGGGCCCTACAATAAGGGATAGTCACCAATCTGACACATTCAATTGTATGTGTACATTTCACACTGAGTTATTGACCAAGCTTTTTCAACAGGCTGTTATCCTGTATAGAATAAAATGTTTGTAAAGTAGTTGAGAGCTGCACATGATGGGATACATAGGCTAGTTAACAGCAGTAACGTAGATTAACTAGATTAACATTTTCACAGCACAGAAAAACCATGCCAAATTGCAGACTAAGCTGTTGAGAGATCAAGTTAATTATAAATACTGCAGTTAGAAAAACTGGCGATTCAGCAAGCAATAATTGTAAACGTTAAAAAAGTAAAAATTGAGGTTGTGGGAAACATGCAGGGCAGTAATTCTGTAGCTTGACAGATAGGAGACACAAGTCACAATTCAATCAATAAGAGGAGGGCAGTCAGCATATATAATACAACTGGCAAGATACTGTATGTACTGCAAACTGGATACTGAGCAAGTACCCTTCCTTTTGCTGAACCCACTGCTCTTGCTGACTTAACTAACAGATATGCATTTCAATGGAATCATCAACTAGGCTGTCGCCACTTGATATCCTGCTTATGAAAGTTATAAAATACAAGAGTTTAAACTGGGCGGGTACTGATAACCTTGCTGAATAGCAAATGAGTGCTACTGTACATCCAACGTGGCTCAGATCTGTAGTCATGATTTGTAGTTATGCAATAGTCACCACAAATAAGCACTAACATTTCACCAATGTTGATGGAAAGCATTTTATTCAGGGAATCACAGCAAAGTTTCCATAAATCACATGTATCTCTTGCCTTAACAAACAGTGAGAATTAAAACCACAATAGAAAAGCAAGAATCTCAACACATTGCTTTATATACAACACGCTCAAAAGTTGCTCACAATCTATCCATATTTTTACAAAACGTCTTCATCACCGGTATAAAAAAATAAATCCTTCATTTATAACATATTTCAGTGGGATGTAACTATATGAGGGTTGTTTCAAAATGACCAAATTCAGGGTTAATCTGCAGATACAACTTAGAGATAGAGCTTGGTGAGTGCTGCTTTTATATCTAGACTAAATAACATTTGTACTGATAAGGCTCAGTTAGCTTTCCCTGCTGTTTAATTTGAAAGAACTCTAATTAGTGTAAGAAAACACCTGTATATAGGCTTTGTATCAAGCTTTTGTGATACCATTAAAGAATTTGGTTTGTCATCATGTTCCAGCCAAATATGATACATTTAAGGACACATTTGGCATATTTAGGCAAGACATCTAAGGGATCTTTTTTTTTGAAAAATTTAATTGTAACCTAATATTACATTTCCATGAGATGAATATACATTTTACAAAGGGATCAAATTATCTTATTCTTGAAAGGAAAATGAGATCCAGTGGACAAGTTTTTAATTGCTTGTCAATATAAAAAGATCCTTTTTTTTTTTTTTTTGTCAGATGGCATTTCATGAATATTATTTATTTTATTCTCTTAATTTAACTTATTATCACTGCTTGATCAAACAGAAGTATGTACAATGGCTGTTTTATATCTAAATACTAGTATGACCTCATAGAGAGGCTTCTGTTTCTTCAAACAGTCCATCCAAACATAAAAAAATACATACAAAAGCTGATAATATATTCCTATTACTGAATTTTGTGTTGTGTCTGGAATTCTCTTTTAAAACATATACTATTTTAGCTTTGCAGTACTTCTTGCATCTGCAGATTAAATTGATAATGTAGTAGTTAAACCACTGGTTGTCCAGGCTATGTGCATGTAATTACTGAATTTTTTTTTACAATATTCATATGACTTCTTGGAATATATTCTGAAATCTCTCTTTTTACAAAATGCTTGTTAGTACAAAAATAACAGCTATAGTTAAAGAATTTTGTGAATGTTAATTATAGGTTTTTTTTTTTTTTTTGTCATAATGCTTTCTACAACTAGTTGTTGACAGGTACAAGTATGTTCAGAGAACAAGGAAGGTATATAACAGACTATTCTATAACTAGTTCTGTTTCAAAGAGTTGAGAAAAGTAACAACATTTGGTAATAGCTTTGTCCATTTCAAATGATAGCTACATCCTTAAAATTTAGTTTGTCCCTTTAAATTTTGACCATACAGCAAACCCACTCCCCTCTTCGTCACTTTCACTCCCACTATCCCCATCTTCAGAACAGTGGCGGCATCTACACTCCGATGCTTCCTGCACTGTTATATGGGCTTTTGTGTTATCTGGGCAGGACAGCTCAAATTTCTTAGCACTAGTAGATGTTACAGAACAGCATCTACATTGAGAAACTGGGACCCACAGGCTGTTGTATTCTGTCTTGGAGTGACAGTATCCACTACAAGTAGCAAGAATGACCTAGAGAGAAAGCAGAGAAATTAAACCATTAGATATTGTCATATCTGATACATAGAAAAAGGTTTCTTTTGATATCCAAGCAGAATATACTTACAAGATTCATATGTGATAGATACTCATGCCATGCAATACATATTACCAAACCCCCTGCACATTCTTATAAGCATGCCTATTTATTTCTGTATTAAACCAAGAACTACCAGTTTTACAGACTGTCATACATTTTATGTTGGCCAAATGCATCAAAGTTAGTTGTCTGATCATGTTTACACTAGCAAAAAAATATACAGGAAACTAATATCCCTTTACTGTAATGTGTGTATTTAATGTTCAGAAATGTATTAATGAATGTGAGTGTTTTAAAAACACCTTTTTTATGCCTAATTAGTAAATATATATTGTATGTATAGGAACATCTGTGCATATTTAATGCATACAGCAAACAGTATGCTGACTCTGCTTTTTGTTTAGTAGTGCTGTGTAGTGATTGGTGAATACTGCAATTCTCTATGCATTAGCAAAAAGATTCAGGTTCAGAGACCCCTTGTGTTTGAGATCGATATCATGGTTTCAAGGTTCAATGAAACTCTGAGTTTATGGCTGAAAATTTGCACCTGAACCCATAACGCACTGCATAAGCTTTGCACCTGTTTAAATAGGTCCCTGAAAACCATTATTCTGAATGAATAGACAAGACAGCCCCTTCACTATAAAAGAATGTACTCCTAGTGGTCATATTGTTTAGTATGTGTTAGAGCTGGTTAAGGTAACCTGACAGATCATGACATGTAAAGATTTCATTTTCTTTCCTAATCGCTCATTTTCCCCATAAACACATTCAGTGCTGATGAGGGAAGGCCCCCCCCCCCCCGCCCCCGTGATTTGCAGGTGGGGGGAAGGGAGGGAGGGGGCCTTCCTGGACGGAAGAACACAATGTTTACTGCTAGTGGCTATAGCCTCTGGCAGTAATTGCGTGTTAAAAATCTGACATACTGGTTGTACCCAAGCCGAGAGACTTAAGCTAGCAATACATGGATCGAATATCGGCCGGTCCCTGCTAAACTGGCTTAAGTCTCTTTTTATAAGCACAACCAACCTTATCTAAACAGCCATTAAGCAGGATTTAAACCATGCCTTTGATGTACAAATGACCTCTAGAGAGGAGCCGATCTCCTCCACTCCTCCTACCACTCCATCCCCCACAGCCACTTCCTCCTGTACCACTATCCCCTCCCTCCTAGATTGTAAGCTCGAAAGAGCAGGGCCCTTGACCCCCTCATGTTTTGTTTTGTTACTGTATTGTCTCATGTTCTGTCCCCACTATAATGTACAGCGCTGAGCAAACCTTTTGGCGCTATATAAATACTGTATAATAATAATAATAATTTCCAAATATCTTAATTAAATACAATAATCAAAAAATGAGACAAGCATGTCTTATGTCACATAAAACATCCACTAAATGAAAATACAGTGTATGCAAGCTTTATTCCTGAACCATATTGTTATATTGTTGCCGCATATTTTCATTATTGTTTATGTGCAAATTAAAGAAGCATAAATTAGAATCAGAACAGTTTAAATATGTAATTACATTTTTCTTACTTAACCCCTTTATCTGCCCTTACTTAACTGTAAGTAGCCATAATATACTCAAACCATTTCTTGTTTTTTTCACCATTTATATGTAAATGAATTTACTTTAATTTGTATTTGTTTTTGTATAGTCAACGTAATGAACGTAATGAACAGTCCAGCAAATAATAAACATGCCTTAATTTATAAATAACTTTGTTGTGCATTGAACAAAAAAGTCATTTCAGTTTTATTCAAAATGGGAAAAAAAAGCAGAATAACATTTTCACTTTTTTTTCTGAAGCAATGGTAGGTGTCCTAATCTTAACACTGACCAAACTAGAAAAATATTTTATTTTATTTAGTTGTGTTATGTATTTTTTTCTTTCAAATATAAAGCCAATAAAATATTTTTTGCATTTCTTTTTCCTTTTTTTTTTAATTTTTGATGTATGGATGTATCTTTGAGATCTCAACTGCAAAGACTTACTTGCTGTTTTGACTATGTTTTGTAACAGCTGATCTGTTCTTATGCTCATTGGATTTATATGAGCACTATCTCTTCTGGAAATATATAAATGATGCTGTACATCCTTTTTGTATATTTTCTAATAATTTTCTAAAAATGTAATGTTTAAAATATATATATATTTTTAAAAACCATACAATAGACCCATGGTTGAAACAAATTGCTATGGTCCATGAGTGCAGGTGCTGGATCTGAAGTGGTCATAGAACAGCATTATATTTTACCTGAACGTAATAACATAAGGATAGACATTCTAGGGGCTGCTTTGCTTGCACTATATTGCACTATACTTACATTGGCACTGCATTTCCCAGATTGTAGTATCACTGCTGTGTTTACTGGGTGGCATTCATCTTTCCTCTTCTCTAAACACATAAAGAAAAAAAAGAGGACAGTTTAACTCCAGGAATGACTTACTCCTCTAATAGATGAAATATTATCCAAATAATAAAGTTTCCATGATTGACCACCTTTACAATTTAGTTTGATGCCCACAGATAGATTTTAGTACTTACCACATTTAAGCTTTGGACAGCACTGGTTATTCTGGCGCACTGCTACCAGCCTCTCATCACTGTCACAAGATGGAATAGTCTTGCAGGTACATTCTGTTGAAAAAGAGTACCAAGTTGTGATATTCTTGTCACAGTGTTAATTAACAATAAAAAGGCATATACAGATCAAACAGACCATACAGGGCAATGCAACAAGTTGCATAGTTACATAGATGGTAAAGTTGAATTAAGACACCAGTCCATCCAGTTCAACCTGTGTGGTGGGTGCGTGTTTATGTCAATAATCTTTGCCATATCCCTGTATATTGCATTTGCTAAGATGCCCATCAAAAAGATTTTAAAGACAGCTTCTGCTGCATCTAATATTTACTTTTTCTTCAGTCACTTTGCCACTGGGAGCTAAATTTAATACTAGGTGGGTCTTCCACAAAACTAAGTGCTCTCTAACTGCCACGAGATATAGCTCTGGGCTAGTCACCAAGCAACAATACTATTACATGAAAAGGAGGCGCATCATGATCCTCTTACTCAGAAGTACTTGGTATTTCTCATTGCTCCCATTGAAAATGGATTGTAGGAGAAGCAAAAGGAAGGCAACTATATACAAGAGGAGAGTTACAGAATTAAAGTGAGCCTATTGCTGTGCTTTGCATGAGCAAACACAGGTTAACTTCAAGGGTTGGAAGGAAAGATTAAATGGTGAGGTTGGTGAGGTTTGTTTTAGCAGGGTCAGATTTCCATCGATGCAGCCTGTAGGCACACAGACTTTGGTAGCCAAAGCAACAGCCCTAGAATTACGTATATAAAGATGCTCATATAGGGGCACATGTGCGGCCAGGATCAGTGGCGGCCTCTTCTCACTAGTGCTCCGTCCATCCCCCGGCATTAGCAACTCACCCACAGAATCATGCTATCCTCCGGGCGTCCCTGGGTGAGTCACATCAGCCCTGCACCCAGCCCAATAAGGGGACTGAAATGGGGAACATTGGGTGATGGAAGCCCCCTTCCCCTCTGCCGCATAACCTGCGGCCCTCGCCGCTCCAGCGCTTCCTCCATAGGCCGCAATCCCCCGGCCTCAAGTACGGCCGCGTCCCCAAGGACGAGCTCCGGGTCCCCAGCGGCAGCCAGATGTACTGCAGCTGCATTGACAAATGTGCAGCCAGCCTCCTCATCCTCTCCTAATCCCCAGATGACAGATGTTGAGCCCCTGACACTGACAAGGGGGACTTCAGAACAGTCTTTGCTGGGCCACCCTTCCTCTGCTCCTGCCAGCCCGCTTGTGTCACCTGCTCTCACGGTATCTTCGTTGGAGGAAAAGTTGCAGGTATTTTTACGCAACATTACCACCTCTATATCCGCTGATGTGAGCAAATTGGCTTTGGATCTTAGAGGGGAAATTGCCCAGATCGGTGAACGTGCAGACCAATTGGAGAATAAATTCGACGAATTAGTGCAATACGTCCATGTTTTAGAAGAAGATAACGCATATTTGAAGCACACTATGTCCCAAATTCAGCTCCAAAAAGAGGATTTAGAAAACAGGGAACGCCAGCAGAACATCCGTATTCGCGGTATATCCGAATCTATTGCTGATTCCCACCTCTGTCGATATCTCCTGTCTTTTTTCACCACAACTGCTCCCATGGTCTTAGAGGCGGAGTGGCGCCTGGATAGGGCCCACCGTTCACTGGGCCCCAGTCCTGCTGACGGCACCAGACCGTGTGATGTCATCGTCCGCTTTAATTTTTTTTGAGAGCAAAGAAGCATCGTTAGCCTCTGTACGCAACAAGCCTTCCCTGGAATTTAAGGGGGACAAGCTTCAGCTTTTTTGTGATCTTTCTCCGATTACCCTGGCTAAACGGCAGAAGCTGAAACCAATAACCGCACATCTTCAACATCACCGTGTCCCCTATTTCTGGGGTTTCCCCTTCAAGCTGGTCGTCTCCAAAGATGATTCCCAAGTTACTCTACGTGATCTTCTCGAGGCGGACTCCTTTCTGAAGCAATTGGGAATACCTCCTCTGCCAGAAGACGCTTCCTCTCTACCACCTACTTCATCCTGTCCTTCCGTTACCCCAACAAGATTTGGACACCAGTTCATAGGGGCCGGAAGCATCCCTCACGTACACCTCAGCGTTCTCGTCCCCCTCGTTCCGGCGATGAGCCAGCCTGATGCTTCTTTGGGGTGCATATATGTGGTCTCTTCAGGGATGTATCCTTTTCCCCTCTCTTCCCCCCCCACCTCCCTTCTCCCTCCCCCCACCCCACCCTTCTCTCTCCCTTTCCTCCCCCCTACCCCTTCTCTCTCCCCCTCACTCCCCTTTTTTATGCTGGGTGCTTTCATCTGTCAGGTTTTTTTTCGGGTTTTTTTGGCCGGGTTTGATGACTGTTATGTTCCGGTTGTCATGTTGCCCCCAAACTCATCCAGTCCTTTGCCTGGACGACTTGGGTATTGATGTTTTTCCCAAGTACATATCCCTACGGATATCTATGTTCTCTACTGTAATGTTTTTGGTTTATCTATCATTACTATTAGTTTTCTGGTTTATCTCATCACTTATCTTTTCTGCTGGTACACATTCCCTACCTATTGTCATTTTGTGATGGCTTCACGACTTCTATCATATAATGTTAAAGGCCTTGGTTCTGTCCAGAAGAGATGGATGGCTTTAAAGGATTTCCGATTCTCAGGAGCAGATATTATTATTGTCCAGGAGACTCATTTTAAATCAATAGGCTCCTTTCGTTTTGCCTCAAAGTTTTTTTCTCAATCCTATTCGGCCTTTGACCCATCTGGTAAGGCTGGTGTGGCAATACTGATTCAGACCCATTGCTCCCTTTGGGTTGTTTCCTCCAAGGTCGATCCACATGGTCGCTATATTATCTTAGAATGTATGCTTGGTGACACCCCCCTTATTTTGATGAATCTTTATGCCCCAAACTCAGGTCAATTACAGTTCCTTACACAAACACTCGCTAAACTTGATTCCTTTTCCACCCCACATGTGATTATAGGAGGTGATTTTAATTGAATCCTTTCACCCCATAAGGATAGGAAGGTTCTCTTTGAGTCCACCCCTTCGAAGCGGCAATGCTCCTCCTCAAAATCCTTTCGCAAACTGATCAGGGAGCATCGTCTCTTTGATGCCTGGTGAATTCAACATCCTACTCACAAACAATTCACGTTTTATTCTACACCTCATCGCAGTTACTCCCGCTTAGATTATTTTTTTATTTCTGCCCCTCTTCTCCCTCTTCTAGTGTCCTCTGACATCAATCCTATCACTTGGTATGATCATGCTTCCCTGACCTTAAACATGTTATTCCCTAATATTATGCCAAAAACAGGCCATTGGCACCTCAATGAGACCTTTTTGAACATGGAACATCTCCGTGCTGAGCTCTCACAGGGACTTGATACGTACTTTCAACTTAATGTAGACACTGTAACATCATCCTCGACTGTTTGGGAAGCCCACAAGGCGGTATTTCGAGGTCTTTGTATCTCCATGGGTTCTCACCTAAAGAAGTCCTCAGAGAATACCAAGATTGCCCTAGTCCGCCAGTTAACCCTAGCTGAACACAGACTTCTCGCAAAGCTGTCTATTTCTGGGCTGTATAAAGTGACCTCTCTGCGTGACCAAATCAAGGCCCTTGATACCTGTAAGTCCACAAAATCTCTCCTTTGGGTCAGGCAGAAATTCTACGAATTTTCTAACAAACCTCATCGTATGCTCGTCAATAGACTTAAAGCACAGTCCCCCTGTACATTGCCGGACCATCTTGTCCAGCCGAATGGGAGCCCTACTTATTATCCTTGTGTAATTGTCTCCCTTTTTGGCTCATATTACGAGTCACTTTACAATTGTTTGACCCCAGACCTCCACCCTCCTCTCACAGAATCTTCTTTGGATAGGTTTTTCGACCCTCTATTATTACCGAAACGTTTGCCTTCTGACATTGAGATCCTCAACGCTGACATTTCCTCTGAAGAACTATTTGATACAGTCAAACATCTCCCCTCACGCAAAACCCTGGGACCAGACGGACTTCCCTACTCTTATTACAAGACTTTCATTGGTATCCTGGCTCCCCACCTTCTTTCTGTCTACCACGACTTTTTCCGAGGTATTACTCCCCAAGCTGACTTTTCTTGTGCATACATCTCTGTAATTCCCAAACCTGACAAGGACCATTCTATCTTAGATAATTATCATCCTATTGCTTTATTGAATTCTGATTACAAGATTTTTACCAAGATCCTAGCCAACCGGCTGTTTAGACTCATCTCTAAGCTCATACATAGAGACCAAGTAGGCTTTGTTCCTGCTAGACACGCAGTGGATAATACCAGGAGATCCATTGATCTGGTTGACTTGGTTAACTGGTCTTCTATCCCATCCATTTTATTAAGCTTAGATGCTCAAAAAGCGTTTGACCTCCTCAGCTGGCTGTATATGTTTGTAGATTTGGAGAAGTTTGGCTTCCATGGCCCTTTCGTGGCACCTTTAAAAGCTCTCTACTCCCATCCCTCCTCACAGGTCAGAATGGCCGCTTTTCTTTTGTCTCCTTTTCAGATGTCGAATGGTACACGACAGGGATGCCCACTCTCTCCCCTACTGTTTATTCTCTGTTTGAAACCACTGGCTTTTGCAATCCGGTCCCATCCCGACATAAAAGGGATAATTTCTCATGGCCATGAATACAAATTATCCCTATTTGCGGATGATATCCTCCTTACACTCTCGAATCCCCAAATTTCCCTCCCAGCACTGCATAAACTTCTACGACAGTTCGGGACTCTCTCAGGTTATAGGGTTAATACTTCTAAGACTGAAGCACTTCCGCTCCATATCCCACCAGCTGTCCTCTCATCCCTCCAAGAATCTTTCCCGTTCTCTAAAATATTTGGGTACTAACCTTACTTCTTCCGACACTTCTATATATGACGCCAACTCCCCCCCCCCCCCTATTTATAGCTATTTGCCGCTCTTTGAAATTCTGGGATACCCTACCCTTATCGTTTCTGGGTCGTATCAATGTCATAAAGATGACTATATTTCCCAAACTTTTGTATTTATTTGCAACTCTACCTGTGCCTGTCCCTATGTCCGAGCTACACTCCCTCCAAAAATCTCTTCTGCATTTCATTTGGCATAATAAGCGACATAGAATCGCACGTAGTGTACTACATTATCTACGCTCTAGAGGAGGCCTAGGGGCACCAGATATTGAGACCTACTATTATGCTACCCACCTCCGCTTCCTTACATCATGGTCCACTCAGTCCCCCCCAATCTGTGGACTGAGATCGAGTCTTTACAACTGACTACAATTCATCCCTGTTCTCTTCACTGGTCATCTTCGGCGGTGGACCCTACCCCTATCCGTCATCTGTTCCTTGGCCCTATGCACTTTTCTATGAGTATATGGTGGAAATGTAGGACTAGGTTTGCATTGACCTCAGACTGTTCCCCACTAACTAATATCCTGTTTAACCCTAATCTTCTAGACAGTTTGGTCGTGCCCCGGATGTCCCCTTGGGCCACGGCCAGGCTCTTCCAACTGCACCACCTAGTATATCCTGTTACTCGGAAGCTGCAACCATTCTCATATTTCCAGAAAAAAGACCTGCCCTCCCAGCATCTATATATATATCTCCAGATGCTCCACTTTTTTTGCACCATGTCCCCCACACTGACTCTTGGGAAGCCTACTCCCTTTGAGCGTCTGTGCATACAAGGTCCACATCAAAAGGGTTTAATTTCCAATATATATAAACTTCTTATGGATGCTGCCCCCCTCTCTAACGACACTCACCATTACATGCGCAAATGGTCCCAGTTTTTGCAATGTGACATTGGTCTTACGCAATGGAAGAAAATTTGGGACAACACATCTAAATTTTCTGTCTCTGTAGTTTATAAAGAAAATACATTCAAAATTCTGATGCTGTGGTATAAAACTCCCGAGCTTATTCATGTTTTAACCCAAGTGCTTCTTCTGCTTGCTGGCGTTGTGGGAAAGACTTTGGCTCCCTCTTCCATATCTTTTGGACCTGTGGATCCATTGTCCCTTTTTGGGAAGAGGTTCTGTCTTTTTTACAATTGTTATTGCATACCTCTCTCCCTTTTGAGCCTATATATTTTTTACTAAGAACCAGCAAACACAAATGCTCCTGCGCTTGGGGATGGACTCGATGTTACAACCACATTAAGAATGTCCTGGAACATGCACACCTTGCTGCCCTCAAATGGACCGGGGGAATCCAAATATACTGAATGGGGAAAGAACAAAAAGAGGGCGCACAGGCCTAGTGCATTACCATAAAAAATGTTTAATAAAAAATAAAGTAGGTGTTGTACTCACAAACGACAATATAGTCAAGGCACATCATAGAAGAACAGCTGGATCAACACCGCGCTGAGTAACAGTCCACAATAGGGAGTTTAGACATCGAAAATGCTGACGCGTTTCGAGGACTTGCCTCTTCCTCAGAGCCAACTGACCAAATGTCTGCTCCCTCTTTTATATGCTCACTACTAGTTAAACCAAAGGTCACATGGGCCGTCCTGGACACTCCCCTGTGCAGGTGGAGGAGTCACAGGGGCAATCGACATAATGTAAGTAAACACGAAAGGTCTATAAAAAATACATACACATATATATATATATACACGCACAAATAAAACCATTGAAACTAGTGACAATCATAATCATAATCATCTTACATTATAGACCTTTCGTGTTTACTTACATATTTTTTACTAAGCCTGCCATTCCCAGGTCTTCCCAGAATGGCCAGGAAACTCACCACACATATTCTGACTGTGGCCAGAAGAAGCATTCCTATGTGTTGGCTATCCGCTACCCCTCCTTCGATGTCAACTCTGTTTAAAATCATTGCTGATGTGAGACGGATGGAATACCTAACTGCTATACATGCCTGCTCGACAGCTGTGTTCGAGGCAGTCTGGCACCCATGGGACCATTTCTCCTCCTCCCATCTTTCTACAAATGTACAGTTTTGATGACCTTCCCACTATAGCTATATGACATTATTATGTTTGTAACCAGGCAGACCTCACCATCGATGTGCTATTTCTTTCTCTTGTGTTACTTCTTGTGTATGTATATATATATATTCATGTGAAAATAAATAAAAATTGTTAATACAGAAAAAAAGATGCTCATATAAGATGATTGTTTTTCTACTGATGATGGGAACAAATGTGTGAACAACAACTATACAGAAAAAAGCACTGGTCAGTTAGATGAAATGTTATTGGTTGTTCTAGGTTAAAGAACTTCTACTTGCTATTGCTATTTGCTATAGGTCGTGGGTGCTCTTTAGATATCCCTTGGCAATTCTTGTACGATTCAATAATGGCAAGCGGTTTTTGGACTGATTTGTAGAAATAGGGACATGTATTTATGCCTTCTATAAAGAAATATTTTGCTATTTTTCTATTACTCTTTTCTCTGTACTTACCACAGGTCTGCAGTGGGCAGCATGGATCTTTTGGATTAGTACTTGTAACTAACTGTTCATAATCTTTGCATTGCTTGACTGGGCAAGTGATGTCCTTACATCCATGCTGAAGAAGTTAAAAAATGGAGAATGTTACACAGTTAAATATTTGGACCTTACTGCTTATTCATTGAAAACAAAGTTTAGCCATCACTTACTATAGTTGATGAGATGATGATGGTTGTTTTCTATAAAAAGAATGAACATAAAACTCAGTAAAGAAAGGAACAGATTACAGATACCTTCAAAATAGTAGGCAAAACATGCTGCTTGATTTTGATGTCAGATGAGCAGTTTTTGACCATTGGAAGTGTTTACAAGTGGAACTCCAGCCAAACTTTCTTTTGGATAACATAGGTAAAGAAAACTCTGGCTACTTTTTGCAACTGTGTCTCCCTTAGTTAAATGTCCTCCAGTGGAGACATAGACAGCAACTAAAGCCTAACAATGGTTCTAATACCTCCCTACAAAACAAAAAGTTTTCCACACAGGTTAAAATTTCAATTTTGCCTAGTACAGGCTCAACCACCAGATGCCTTCTAATATCTCAAGAGAATCTGATAGAGAACTCCCTGCTAAAGTTCCTGTCTGTAAAGTGTCATTTTTGTGATATATTTTTTTTTTTTTACCGTACCTGAATTACTGAAAGTTAATAAGTGATTGGTTAAGATAGGATAACCACATCCCACCCTGCACTTGTGGGGATCATAACAAAATTAAAAGCTTGAGTTGGTTTCTCCGAGGTACCACACTAAACATGTGAGTGAATTAATTGACCCACCCTAAAGTGTCCCTAGCATGATGGTGTCTGTAGGACAGTAGTTGGGACATCAGACTGTCAGGGGATCAATGTTCATTGCATAAGATTGTATATGTACAAAAGAACCTAGTTGTACCCCGATGCCAACAATTATAATTTTTAGTTACGTCAGAAATGAAGATATAAAAAGGTCCCTAAATGCAATAGGGAACAATTATCAATATTATTTTAGTGATTATGGTAGCTAATCTGTTGAATCAAATGTTTTACATTGCAAGTCAGATACAGATTTCAATCTGTATGCAAAGTTTTATAATAGATTAGAATAATCTAAACGGGCTCCTTAGAGTTTTGCAACAGATGTGTGGTTAAACTAACTTGCAAAAGAGGTGCTTGCAGTTGTGACAGAAGGGAGAAACATGGCAGAGTGATTATTTTGCTGCACAATCTGTTGCTCTGGTTCCAAACAGACCCAAAGGTTCATTCAACATTTTTGAATTTAAAAAATGGAATGTTATTTAATATGCAAAAAGTGAACTGTTTTGCATACTGATATAAATTTTTTTTTTACTTACTGGGATACCATGTCCAGGTGTTGGTGTTGGTGGTGTCGATGGTGGTGCTGGAAAGTAAAGAAAAATATATTAATTTTATATAGTTGTATATCCCATTTCACTATTTTCAGAAATGAACATACATTATTAAAGTGGAACTCCAATTTCCTTTTTTTATGTTGGGGGTTAGAATCACTGACTAATTATGATTCCAGTCTGTTTTCTCAAGGGAATCTTTCCTCATTTCTGTCCATTGATAAGCATTGCTGTGAGCTAAAATTTATTTTGCTCAAATGCACCATATTTTCTTTTACTTTTTAACTACCTGCTGAGATCTACTTATTTGCTGAATGTTCCAATAAATTTCCTTGCAAACTCCACAATTGGTTTTCAGTAGCTAGTCAGGTAGCAGGTCTCAATGAAAAAGCCTGGCAGAAAAAGACTAAAAATATGTATATTATGGGATTCCCAGTATCCCTCAGTGAAGTCTATTTCTATTGGTACTTCATTGCAGATGTTTATATACAAAGTCACATGGGATGAGAGTGAAAATGTCATTTTTTGTATAAATTTTTGCATGACCTAGACCCACACCTTAAGATAACAGATATGTAATTTTTTTAAATTTTTGTTTATGTGAGTGACTGAAGCATGAGGACCCAAAAACGGTGCTTGTTTTTACAGATCTGTTGTTTCTCTGATATTGAAGTAAGATTTTTTAAGGAGACAAACTAGATTCAAATGGATTTCTAAAGAGTGGAAAATGTGTGCATGAATACTTACGGCATTTGTATATTGGACAACATTCTGTATCCAGGCTGAAGTTCACAATTGGATCAGCACCATTACAATAGGGAGCTGGTGAGCATGGATCACACTCTGGAAAACAAAAGATGTATGTATTCTAATTTTACCAGACAACCATTTGGAGTGTGTAGGCTAAATTAGGCCCTGGAGTATTACCTTCCTTACATACAGAAATATGCAGAATTTGATTGGCCAAACTGAATGTTGCTAAGTATGGTAAAGTGTGTGTTCATTTTTAATTTCCCCTCATGTGCAATCATTCAGGAATTTGAAAGAAATAGCTGGATTTTCTTTGTACATGAAAATATCACTAAAGTGAACACAGCCTCACCCCATTCTCTTTGTAAATTGACAATATTCTTTCAATTTACTAAGCAAAATTACTAATTGTGCTATCTTACTTAGTGTATTATTTGCTTCAAACCTACAGACACACTTTAAAGTGAAATTCCACCCAAAAGAGTGAATGATCCCCCTCTCTCTCTGTCATACTCCTTGTCTGCTCTTCAGCCAGGGCAATATAGTTTTTATCATAGAGAAGGAGTCTGAAGGCAAACACCTTCTGCTCTGCTCTTTCCCATAGTGCTCTGTGACACCGATGTCATTGGTGCATCCTAGAATTTTATTTCTAATATAAAGACTAGATTAAAATATTAAAAGTAGATATAAAACATTAGTGTAAACATGTAATAACTTAAAAACTTGAAGTTTACTTTGAATTTGCTCCAAAAATAGTCCACAAACACACTTACGACATTCATATGCTGGACAGCAAGGGTCTGTGGTGCGAACCTCGACTGCTCTTTCTCCGTTCCGTAAGCAGGAAGGCGCCTTGCATGTGACACCATGACATTTATGCTGGAAAAGATACAAAGTATAAATGTTGGTTCTTACACAAAATTGTTAGCATTTCACACAGTATACAATAAATATGTGAGCTATTACTTAAATCATAATTGTACTCACAGGTGTGGTTGTTTCCATTTGAGGAACAGATGGCGGTGGTGGAGGTACTGTAGAAAATGATACATTTTACATTAAACAGGAAACATTATTACTACTATTTTACCAAGTGCATGTTCTGGGATGTGTCTCTCATGTGAGCACTGCTGCAAAACTGTCTTACAGCATCTGCGGCTTTATATTCCTTAGCACAAATGCAATGTCCACTGCTGTTTCAGTTATTTACAGGGAATTCTGCCATCTTTTCACTAACTCCCACCCCCTTTTATCTAGTTGTGTCATGACTGGTACAAAAATCTACACCATCACTTCACACACAAGAGGAAACAGTGGGGTTGAGTTACTGAAACTGGAGAGTGCAAAATCTAGTACAGCTCTGCATAGAAACCAATCAGTTTCCAGGTCTTTTGTCAAAGCTTAGTTGACCAAGTGAAACTTAGAAGCTGACTGGCAACCATAGACAACTGCACCAGATTTTGCACTCTCTACTTTTAGTAAATAAACTCCAGTGTGAGCAAAGTTCGGGCTAATTGTGCTGAAGATTTTTTGAGGCTATTTAAATGACTACATAGCTAAATATTATTTATAAAACATTTCTTAAATTCAAACATATCCTGAAATTTTTACACTTCCTACAATGTTAGCAATGTACATAATTTTTATGATTCTTGAAAAAAAATGTTCTAGCAATATACTTACTACATGTGTATAAGGGACAGCAAGGATTCTCTGTGTTTGGCATCTCTATTGCTTTTTCACCATCTCTACAGCCTACTGTTGGGCATACGATGTTTTCACAAGACTGTAGGAAGTGAGAGTTACGAAATCAGATCACTTCTTATTTGACAATCAATATACACAACAACTTAGAAATAGGAGAGCATTTTAATCCCAGGTTAGAAATAAGTTTAGGTACTATGAAGGCTATAAAAAAAATAGGAGATACCTTATACAAATCTATGAGAGATTACTGTATAGGCATGGCCAGTATTGAAGAGGATTTCTACTACAGGACTTTAACCCTTTCACTCCCAGGTCTGTATGTAATACAGACCTAACAGCGAGAGGTTTACACACACACTCCCGGAGGCTGCACCCAACTCCCATGTGTGTATATATGACAAGCCAACTTCTGGCTGTAAGATGGAAGCAGTCCAGCGCCTTTGCAGCCGCTAGATTGCTCCCACACCCCCCAGTAACAGGCCCTTCCTCATATGTGTGTCCCCGCATGTATCCTTGACTCCGTTTGCCCATCTACGGGCCCAATACTAGCATGGTGAGTACCACCTGGCAGAGGAGAGGGAGCTGCACTCTCCTCCCATTCTTCTTGCTGACCCAGAAGCGACATGTATGACACTCTCACTGCACTGCCTTGAATTCATTGAAACACATGGGAGACATCCAGAGAATTTTAAAATGAACCTGTCACCAAAAAAATCATCACATAGGGGACTTTCTGTCTTCATGTGATGAAAAAATAATGAAAAAATAAAGTTACATCCAAGCATATAAATTCCCCCACCAAAAAATGTTTTGAGGCCTCCCTACCCCCACATATAAGCAGTACATTCAATAAAGCTAGCACCACACCTCCTTTGTAACACTAAACTGATGACCTGTAGGGGGCTTTTAAAGCAAAGGAAACTAAAGGGTAATGAAGTTTGTCCCCATTTTGTGTGCACATACACATTTAAGATTTGACATTTTGGATATCAATTTACTTGGGGCAACCTCATATTTTATATTCTACCAAAAAAAATTGTGCAGTTTATTGCATGTGTGTGCCCTAAAGTAACTTAAAATTTTACTAAAATTTTGGGTTTCCTAAATTTTTGTGGTGATATCATTTAACATAAAAACATTGAAACTACCATAACTTTATTCTCTAGAGCAGCGGTTCTCAACCTGGGGGTCGCGACCCCTTTGGGGGTCGAACGACCATTTCCCAGGGGTCGCCTAAGACCATCGGAAAACACATATTTCCGATGGTCTTAGGAACCGAGACACCGCTGCTCTGTCTCGCGATCTGTGGGCGGGATGATATGCTGCCCCTGTAACCTAGCCACACCTCCGGGATCACTCAACAGCTCCGCCTCCTCGCCGCTGATTGGCCACCGGAACTGTAGCTCAGGAGAGGCACACAGGCGGCCAATCACCGGCGAGGAGGTGGAGCTTGGAGAGGAGGAGCCGAGCGGCAGAGCGCGCAGATCGAAGAAGATCGAGGGAGCTGCAGGACCGAGTGAAGAGGAGAGAGGCCAGAGAAGGAAGACAGCTGACAGGTAAGTGCAAATTTTGCTTCTGCAGGCTGTAGATGGGAGAGGGAGAGAGCGAGCCCAGGTTGGAGCAGGGGTCAGCAAGGTAAGTATCATTGGTGTCAGTGGGAGGAATAGTGCCCCATCATTTGTGTCACTAATACCAACGATGGGGCACTATTCCTCCCCCCACTGACACCAACGATGGGGCACTATTCCTCCCCCCACTGACACCAATGATAGGCACTATTCCTCCCCCCACTGACACCAACGATGGGGCACTATTCCTCCCACTGACACCAACGATGGGGCACTATTCCTCCCACTGACACCAACGATGGGGCACTATTCCTCCCACTGACACCAACGATGGGGCACTATTCCTCCCACTGACACCAATGATGGGGCACTATTCCTCCCCCCACTGACACCAACGATGGGGCACTATTCCTCCCCCCACTGACACCAACGATGGGGCACTATTCCTCCCCCCACTGACACCAACGATGGGGCACTATTCCTCCCCCCACTGACACCAACGATGGGGCACTATTCCTCCCCCCACTGACACCAACGATGGGGCACTATTCCTCCCCCCACTGACACCAACGATGGGGCACTATTCCTCCCCCCACTGACACCAATGATAGGCACTATTCCTCCCCCCACTGACACCAACGATGCGGCACTATTCCTCCCACTGACACCAACGATGGGGCACTATTTCTCCCACTGGCACCAATGATAGGCACTATTCCTCCCCCCACTGACACCAACGATGCGGCACTATTCCTCCCACTGACACCAACGATGGGGCACTATTCCTCCCACTGGCACCAATGATAGGCACTATTCCTCCCCCCACTGACACCAATGATAGGCACTATTCCTCCCCCCACTGACACCAACGATAGGCACTATTCCTCCCCCCACTGACACCAACGATGGGGCACTATTCCTCCCCCCACTGACACCAACGATGGGGCACTATTCCTCCCCCCACTGACACCAACGATGGGGCACTATTCCTGCCCCCACTGACACCAACGATGGGGCACTATTCCTCCCCCCACTGACACCAACGATGGGGCACTATTCCTCCCCCCACTGACACCAATGATAGGCACTATTCCTCCCACTGACACCAATGATGGGGCACTATTCCTCCCACTGATACCAATGATGGGGCACTATTCCTCCCACTGATACCAATGATGGGGCACTATTCCTCCTACTGACACCAATGATGGGGCACTATTCCTCCCACTGATACCAATGATGGGGCACTATTCCTCCCACTGACACCAATGATGGGGCACTATTCCTCCCACTGACACCAATGATGGGGCACTATTCCTCCCACTGACACCAATGATGGGGCACTATTCCTCCCACTGACACCAATGATGGGACACTATTCCTCCCACTGATACCAATGATGGGGCACTATTCCTCCCACTGACACCAATGATGGGACACTATTCCTCCCACTGACACCAATGATGGAGCACTATTCCCCCCACTGACACCAATGATGGGGCACTATTCCTCCCACTGACACCAATGATGGGGCACTATTCCTCCCACTGATACCAATGATGGGGCACTATTCCTCCCACTGACACCAACGATGGGGCACTATTCCTCCCACTGATACCAACGATGGGACACTATTCCTCCCACTGACATCAGTGATGGGGCGCTAGTCCTCCCACTGATACCAATGATGGGGCACTATTCCTCCCACTGATACCAATGATGGGGCACTATTCCTCCCACTGACACCAATGGCGGGACACTATTCCTCCCACTGATACCAACGATGGGACACTATTCCTCCCACTGACATCAGTGATGGGGCACTATTCCTCCCACTGATACCAACGATGGGACACTATTCCTCCCACTGATACCAATGATGGGGCGCTATTCCTCCCACTGATACCAATGATGGGGCGCTATTCCTCCCACTGATACCAATGATGGGGCGCTAGTCCTCCCACTGATACCAATGATGGGGCACTATTCCTCCCACTGATACCAATGATGGGGCGCTAGTCCTCCCACTGATACCAATGATGGGGCACTATTCCTCCCACTGCAAAATTACAGTTCTGAAGTAGCAACGAAAATAATTTTATGGTTGGGGGTCACCACAACATGAGGAACTGTATTAAGGGGTCGCGGCGTTAGAAAGGTTGAGAACCACTGCTCTAGAGTGTCTGGTTTCAGAAAATATGTCATGTTTTTGGGGTTTTTGCAATCTTTAGGCCTAAAATGATTTCTTTAAACATGTAAAAAAAAAGCAAAAATGACTCTGGCAAAGCAACAGGCCGCAACATTGCAGTTGAGGTCCATAAACAGTGGAGGCAGGAGGTTTTTAATGTAGATTAGTTCAGGAAGGCTACAGAGGCTGGGCTGCTAGTTGTTAGTTTTGTTAAAGGTACAACTGTGCTTAAACCTTAATTTTACTAACCCTTGACCTAATCCCCAGCATTCCACTATTGCCTGAAGACCCACATTTACACTTATGGTGCTAAGATCTCATGCGCAATACTACTGATCTAACATTCATTGCTCCGTATGCCATTCTATCAGATTGCTAGTAAGGACATAAAAAATAAACTTACAACAGGAGGAGGGGGAGCCTGTAAAGAAAAAAAAAACAGACTCGTAAATGAATATTTATATACATTATATTTTATCAATCACAAAATTAAACATGTGCCATAAAAAAAAAGGAATAAAAAGCTATGCATAGGTGTAGGCACTGTGAGGGGGGGGGGGGTTATATATATAACTTTTATTGAAAGTCTTTGTATCCAGGGAAGAGTACAAGGAAATGATGTATGCACAAACTTTGCAAATATGTGATACAAAAAATAAATGGTGATACAGCTAAACAAAAGCAAATATTAGAGCAGGATTATTCCAGCACAGTTTTACTGTAAATCTGAACTCCTGGCAGATTTAAAGTGTACCTAAAACAATTTTTTTCATTTTGGACAGAGTAAGAGATCCCATTTAGTTTTTTGTTTTTGCTATCTGTGTCCCATTGGTGGGGTTTTCCTTCACTCCCTGTCCCATAGCCAAAACAAGATGTGAGAGGAAATCCCTACAAAGTGAGGGAATCCCGATATGTCACCAGGGTCACTAGAACTAGTTTCCCCATTGGAATATTGTCCCTCTGTTATTGTCCTGATGTCAACCCAAAATTTGGGGGTTCCACTTTTGATGATAACGGTTTACAGGACATATAGATAGGGCAAATTTCCCTAAATGTACATGATGGAAAAATCTGTTTCGTTTCGGATTTGTTCATTAAATTAATAATTTTGTTTTTTCATCATATTCGTTATGATAGAATGATTTGTTTTTGGAATTTGTTTCAGATATTTGGATTTGTTTCATATATTCGTTATTTTCAAATCAGTTTGAAATTTGAATTTCAAAAGATGGCTATATGCGTTCTATTTAATGCTATTCTAATTTATTCTATTTTTTCTATTGTATTCATTTTATATTCTGTTCATATTCTATTCTATTCTATTCTTATATTTTCTATTCTATTTTGTTCTGTTCTAGTCTATTCCATTCTTTTCTATTAATTTTTTAATTTTCTATTCTATTCTGTTTAATTATGTTCTATGCTTTTCTATTCTATTCTGTTTTATTCTATTCTCTTCTATTATCTTATTTTCTATTCTCTTCTATTCCCTTATTTTCTATTAAATCCTGTTCCATTCTATTTTTTATATTCTGTTCTGTTCTTTTCTATTTTATTTCATTCTTTTCTATTCTATTCTGGTTAGTTATATTCTATAAACAAGCCTAAGTAGGAACCGTCTTCTTATTTCACTTTTATACCTTACTCTTTTTATTGCAATATGTTTCCATTTCAAAGTCCAATTAATATTCAAATTCCAAAGATGAGTTTAGTTAAAATGGATTAATGTAAATTAGTTACTATTATGATTTGAAAATTCGGATACATCTGAATCTCCAAATAAGGAAAATTTCATACAAATTTCAATTTATAACAAAACATAACATGTCTACTTCCTAATGGGGACACAGGTAGCATTAAAACTGATCGGTATTGTAATCTCTCCCCACTCCATCCAAGACTCAAACTCAAAAGTTTGGCCTTTAGTTACACTTTAATTGCACATTAATGCAGCTCTGTATTCATTTATACATTGCTAAATGTATATTTTTAAATGCAAGCTGTGTCAGTACCTAGTGTCAACCGTGTTGCCTTCTCTGTACAGCAGAACTCAGAATGGGAAATGGAGAATCAGCACAAGGAGCCAGTTAAAAGACAAGTGGCATGCTAATAGGAGGAGACAGCAGAGTGAAAGAGAGATGAGCTCATACAACTGCTGCTGCTCCTTTCACTATTCTGTCACAGGCTGGGGATTAGACAAGATGTGTAAGCCATCTGGAACTGAATCAGATATTAATATATCCTGCCCTGCCAGATATAGCTGTGCTGTGAAAATCTCAAGATTACGTGGACAGAAATACAAACCCTTTAGCAGGTAAAAAAGCTCCTATGTACTATTTATCTGCTTTCCTGGAGATCAGCTTTAAAAAGAGCAATGATGATGTGCAAAGTACAGTCATCAGTTGCAGCAATCATCTTTTAGCCATAACAGGTCATAGCAGGCGCTATGGGGTCCAACAGCACAGAAGGACCAGAACAGTCTGCCTGAATAATACTTTATACAGGTACCAGCAACATTTGGCTTATATGGTTGAAATGTATGTAGAGTTCTATATTTTTAGAATGGCCTCAAACAAAATTTAAGGATACAGTCTAGGCAGTCAGGAGGCCTGTAGTAGTTATACAGTGGGGCTTGATTACATATAATTAGACTTGTCATCAAATGTTCTACCTACATTTTGTAAATTCCAGCTGAACTTACAAGATCAGCCTGATAGTCCAAAGTATAATTATACTACAATCAGATTTTACACATTCTACCCTTTTTGTACTTACAGGAGTTGTTGGTTTAGGAACTGAGAAATAAAAAAAGAAATATAGTATTACTCTCTAGCATAACTCAGCAAGCAATATACAACTGTGTACAGCATATACAGTATATAAATATAAGTGGAATATCAACATCCAAATAACACAACAGGTTTATTTAGTAAGATAATGCAAAAGTGAAAAGTACCATGACCAACAGTAGCCAATCAGATTTTACCATTTTCAAAGTCAGAGGACTGATAGATGCAGATGTTATGGTTTGCAGCACTTCGCCTTATTGAACAAACCTGATGACATATACAGTAGCTGAGTCTACAGACACTTTATATAGCACTCACAGCCACTGCCTCTATTAGGTAATAGTTTCTTTGGACCAACTTGGTCCAAATTAACTTTTTAAACATCACTAAAAGCTGAAGATCTGCTGTAAACATGTAGCAATTCTTTGTTAACTCCCTGGGCCCAAACTGTCCAGCACTCCTCTAACCATTTTCATTCAATGACAAGCCGAAATGTTTATAAGTGATGTAAAAAAAACATGAAGAGACCCTGTCACCAACTTAAAACATTGCAGGTTTCATTACAGAAAAATAGAGTACTTTAAATGTATATATGCAGCTTATTTTCCTTTACATAAGCTATTTTGTATTTACTTCCAATGTCCCTTTGACCTTGCTAGGAAATGTGACCACTCCAGAAAAAGTTTATTTCCTAGCATAGCAACATTTTCCGCTCTTTCCTGTCACATCATAGCCCTCTCCTCTTCTAGAAGTGTCTAATTACTTTCTGTGCTGGTCCAGCTCCTCCACCTTCCCCTTATCTCCCTACGTAACCTTTCATTCAGCTGTTGGGGGTAATGCAGAGTGGAATAATGGACAGTGTCCCTTGAGTGACAGCTCTGAGCATGCCGGGGATGCTGATATCACTTTCATAAAGCGGCATCCTGCAGGAGCCTCAGACCTTTAGAATGTCTACAAAAGGGAGGGATTTACAGGTACATAACATGCATAAAATATGTAAAATTCCATATTTTTATGGAAAAATTGTTGTTACCAATATAATATACTGTAAATGCAAATAAGTATCATATTAACATGTTACGAGAACATCATCATGTAGGGAAAAAGCAATACTTTTTACAGATACCTTATTTTTTTAATGGCCTTTATAGGCAACCTTAAAATATAACTAAGGGCAAACATTTGGGGGGGGGGGGGGTTGGATAGCATGGAGATGGTTTAGAACACCTGTTAGGTTTTTACTGTTGCTTGTGCCACCATTAGAGAGAAATGTAAAAGAATCCCCCAAATTTTGGGTTGTCCCCAGAAAAGTCTTCCAGTGAGGACACTAGTTCTGGTGACCTAGGGGTTCCCAAAGAATTCCCTTAACTCGCAGAGATTTTCTCACTTCACTGTTTTGGCTATAGAATGGGAAGTGACAGTAAATCCCCCCAATGGGACATAGATGGCAAAAAAATAATCAACCTACAGGGGTTATAATCCTCCATTACTCTGTCCAAAATGAAAAAAAAAGTTTTGCCTATAGTGTTACTTGATCTTTGTCCCGCCAACAGTACGCAGACATGGGGCCTCAAGGAACTAGGCCTTTATCCATGGGGACGCATATCTGCATACCTGTCTTTGTGTAGAAAGTGTCCCACAAACCACACTTTCAGCACAGAGACCAGGCTCTCACTGAGAGCCCCAGGTCTTGTACTAACAAATGGGACCCAGTTCCTGGTCACCTGATCAATATGATAGCCTCCGATTTGCTATCACAGTGATCAGTCACTGTGTAGCACGCACATGTGGTTTTTTTCTCTTCTGGATGGAGAAAAAGATATACTAAATCTTTCTCTCCTTGCAGGAGAGGAAGATTTAAACAAACAAAAATGTTTAAAAATAAAATACAGAAATTAAGAAATAAAGAAAAAATAGATTGGTTTGATCTACGTCAGTTCCATGATTAGTGTTAGGGTCAATATACCGGTCAAAGGTCAGGGTCAGTATATTTTCAGTAAGTTTTTAAAAAAAAAACATTTTTTCAATTAGTATCAGTGTCAGCATGTTTTAGGTAGGATGAAAAAAAAGCAAAATATGCATTATTTTTTCTGGGTTTTACTATGGGTACAAACAGCAAATTATACATACTGTACATATGTGGTATCACTGTGATCAGCAGGTGCAGGAGAATTTATTTTGGGTAGTTCTTTTGTGGAAAGTTATAGTAATAGCAATAAAAATACAGATATATTCAAAAAAATTGTTTTACTATTTCGAGCCAGTTTTCCCAAAATAATAAAAATAAGAACAAGAAATATCCCTTCCATTTACCACAAAAGAAAGCTCAAGGTATAATCCATCTGGATACACAGAGTTGCAATAATTTGTACAGTTTTACTAACACGTGTCAAAGTTGCAAAATTGTGATCAGGCATTAACATTTGATTTTTCATCAGTCACTAAGGAGTTCTGACAGACCTGCCCCATCCTGTCTTCTGCCTATTCCTATGGACTGGCGAAGCATTAATATTGGATGTGCAGGAAAATGTCTGCCCAGAATAACATTTTTGCACTCTCTTACTTTGTCATTTCTATCTGTAACGTGTTTTGTACAGAAAAGCTTTTTTTTCCGATAAATAATGCAACAAAATAAAATAATAAAGGTCAGCACTTACTGCAGAAGAATGCTTTGCAGCAAGGGTCATCAGTTGGACTTTCAATCTTATACTCATTTTCTTCACAAGTGGGTTCAGGAGCGCAGGTCACGTGGCTACATGGAGGCTACAATATAGAGAGAGGTGTACTATTAGAATGGTCATAGGGACATGTTAAGGAGTACAATCACTAATACTATTGTTGTACAGAGAGGCCTTATAACAGGTAATCTCTATACAATACAAAACAACATAATATAGGACACTGAATCAAGGATGTTGCAAACTCACTCAAAGGACCTGCTGATGGCATGGGAAATAGAGATGTTGCATACTGGCTTGCATGGGGACTGATGGAGAACCCTCAGATGGAAGAGGTGATGTTCACAACGAAGGAAGTGCTGGGAATTGGCAGTAACAAGGCTTGAGGGTGTACAGTGGTGTGTGCCTGGTACGTGCACCAGAAGTGATGTTCTGGTACATCGGCCTCAGGTGGACCGCTGGATGGCCAGAATAGAAGCCGCAAACACTCAGGGAACCGAGGCTTGGTCTACAAACATCCAAGGGATGTCCTGGTTGCCATGATGATGCGTTTCACACACTTAGTGCTTTGTCAAAGTCATATGGCAAATGTGCTAAGCAAGATTTAAAATACTAGACCCAGAAGGATCTGAAGAATTTTAACGGAACATGCAGCAATCAATAATACCCTTGCCACAGCAACACAAACAAGTGCAGTAATATTAATATAATAGCACTAGACAAATTATTAAATATAGCAACTAATGGACAAAAATAAATAAAGAGATAATAAATAAAATTAAAAAAGCATGATTTCTATTATTAACCTAATATTAGGAGTAACAATAAATACCACATTAGGAATTAGGCAAAGTGATGTTAGGGAACCATAGGGATTACTATAAAGTTCACCAGAATGAAAAGGAATGAGTTTCAATTGAAAACCCTCTATGTGTATATTTGTGCATAAATACATACACACATACTCGAAGCGTATGCATATTAACGTGCATATTCTATAAATGTGCCAGACAATGTAAATATATAAATGTGCCAAAAATTATATCATATCACACTATGCACTTTTAGGTCTTCATTCAGACCATCGGGTGTCATAGTGCCTAATTTACCAGCGGTATGGTTGGAAACATATTGAGTGTGCTCTTTACCAGTAGAGCTGTGCTCAAAATATTAATAATGTTTGTGAATATTTCAACACATTTTGGGCAAAGTAATATCCACTTTTCAATGATATTTACAATATGATATTTTTTTTTCCAGAGAATTGGCTAATCTCTGAAATCCCTCCCCGACCGAAAGACATAGATTAAATGAGCAGTGCACCCAGAAAATTAAATTCTAGTAATGGATGAATAATTTTGACTGGATTTCTAATTTTTCTTTTTTTCACGAGGACTCTGGGGATCAGATATTCTCTCCAAAGTTCCTGAACTCACCTCACTAGTTAGCCCATTACTAGAGAATCATGCTCACACTGATGGGTGTTAATTATTTGTATATTTTCTACAGTATTATAATATAATATATAATATATAATAAAGTTAGCCTGATACCTATTTTAAGCTTTATAATGTGCATATGGAATGGTGGTGACAGAAACTATGGTAGGGATATCTTGCCATTGGAGGACACCCTGAATCACAAGTGCTGATGTCCATCTAAAAGTGAGCTTTGGGTGAACTTGGCTATAAAGTTTTTTGTTTGGTGAAAGCGTCTAACGTTTTTTTCTGCCAAAACGCTGCTGCTCCTGGACGCATAGGCCCTGGGTTTTTTTTTTCCTTCTGATAAACACTACTGCTACTAAAGCTTTTAAGAGGCTATGGGCAATGTAATAACCACTTTTCAATGATAATTACAATATACTATTTTTTCCAGAGTATCGACTAATCTCTGGAATCCTAAAGACATCGATTAGATGAACAGTCCATGACACCTATTTTCAGCTTTAGAATGGCCATATGAAAAAGTGGTGCCAGAAACTATAGCAGCCTTCCATTGGAAAACACCCTAAAAACAAGTGCTGATGTCCATCCAAAACTGAAGTATGAGCTTTGGGTGAACTTGGCTATAAAGTGTTTTAATTGGTGAAAACTTACAGGCGGTGGAGGTGGTGGAGGTTCTGAAAAAGAAAAAAAAATACACAAAACAGCATTAGAAAATGTTATAAAGCAAATGGTTATGTAGCACAATAACCCATCACAATTCATTTTTCAGTGATCTGGTTTAAGGAAACTAACATCTAATGTGTTGTTATGGGGGTTACTCTGCTTTGCACTCTCTTACTGAATTAAGGCCACAAGAGATTTCTGATGGAGAACAGAAGAGCAGCAATGAGCTTTCTGACAAAACCTTTTTTTTACAGCATTCATGTTTAGACCTATGGCAATCAAGGCAAAAGATCTTTCCTTTGGACCTCCTGGTTATGCCCCTGCCACAAAGTTCTATTCTGCCTGCTCCTTTTTTTATAATTTAAAATTATAACTAGAACAGGTGGGTGCCACTGGGAATGCTGCAATATCACTGCTGGAGTAGAAGAAGTATTAATACAGTAGATGTATCATTCAATCTTCCAGCACTCTAAGACAAAGTCAACTAAACCCCAATGCAAAAATGACAAAGAACAGCCCCTCACCACTCTGTTCCCAAGTCAGTAACTAATAATGAACTGACAGAATAAAATAGTTTCCAGTAAGATAGATACAGTTGTGACCAAAATTATTCAACCCCCACTGAAATTGAGTGTTTTGGCCAGTTTGACATTGCTTTTGATCATTCAGTCATCTTGCTTACATTTACATTAAAGAGGCACTTGTAGGTCAGACAAATATAACATAACAGTTATAATGAAATAACCACAAATGTCTTTTCTGTGCTCACAGCATTATCAGTTTTATTCAACCCCCAAGTGACATTCAATCTTAGTACTTAGTACAGCATCCTTTTACAGTTATAACAGCTTTTAAATGTGAAGCATAGCTTGACACAAGTGTCTTGCAGCGATCTACGGGTATCTTCGCCCATTCTTCATGGGCAAAGGCCTCCAGTTCAGTCACATTCTTAGGCTTGCGCACTGCAACTGCTTTCTTTAAGTCCCACCAGAGGTTCTCAATCGGATTTAAGTCTGGTGACTGCGATGGCCACTCCAAAATGTTCCAGCCTTTCCTCTGCAACCATGCTCTAGTGGACTTGGAGGTATGCTTGGGATCATTGTCCTGTTGAAAGGTCCAACGTCTCCCAAGCCTCAGGTGTGTGACGGACTGCATCACGTTTCCATCCAATATCTCCTGGTACTGAAGAGAATTCATGGTACCTTGCACACGCTGAAGCTTCCCTGTACCTGCAGAAGCAAAACAGCCCCAAAGCATGATTGACCCTCCACCATGCTTCACAGTAGGCAAGGTGTTCTTTTCATCATAGGCCTTGTTCTTCCTCCTCCAAACATAGCGTTGATCCATGGGCCCAAACAGTTCTAATTTTGTTTCATCAGTCCACAGAACACTATCCCACAACTTTTGTGGTTTGTCCACATGGCTTTTGGCATACTGCAGTCGACTCTTCTTATTCTTTGGAGACAGCAAGGGGGTACGCCTGGGAGTTCTGGCACGGAGGCCTTCATTACGCAGTGTGCGTCTTATTGTCTGGGCTGAAACTTCTGTACCCACATCTGACAAATCTTTTCTCAGTTCCTCAGCAGTCACACGGGGACTTCTCTCCACTCTACGCTTCAGGTAGCGCACAGCAGTCGAAGTCAGCATCTTCTTTCTGCCACGACCAGGTAGCGTTTCAACAGTGCCCTTTGCCTTGAATTTGCGAATGATGCTTCCTAAGGTGTCTCTTGGTATGTTTAACATCTTTGCAATCTTCTTATAGCCATTGCCCTTCCTGTGAAGAGAAATCACCTCTTCTCTTGTCTTCCTGGACCATTCTCTTGCCTTCACCATGTTTGTAACCACACCAGTAAATGTCTAGAAGGAGCTGAGTATCACAGTCATTTTAAAGCTGCCTAATTGGTGCTTATTATGCTTGATTGCTGCTCGGTGACATCCACAGGTGTTTTCAATACCTGATGGAAAGCACCTGTATGAACCTCTGTTCTTCAGAGTGGTAGTCTTTAAGGGGTTGAATAATTGTGGCAATGAAGAAACCACATAAGAACCATTTACTACTGTATTACATAAACAATTGATGTCATTTTAGTTGCATTTGGGTAGTTACAACGTCCTTGTAGGATTTGATTCTGAATACAATTCCAAATGTACACTATAGTCCCTAAACCCCTTTACAGCATTGGGGGTTGAATAATTTTGGTCACAACTGTATATAATTTAACAATACATGATCAAAAAACACTAATATTAATCGTGTTAACTGATGTTTTTTAACTGACTAGTTGCCATGATCATCTCTTTTTAATATCAGTGGCAAGGGTGTAGCAGCAGAAGTAGCAGAAGTGATTGCTACATAGCCCATAGCCTTGGGGGTCAGATGAAACCTGATCATTTCATCCAGTAGTGCAGCAGTCCATCATCATGCTTTATTGGCTAGGACAGGCTTTTACACTCACTAGTCTATTATACTGTGAAGCACTGGTACTCATATAAGGTGTAGCTAATATTTTTCAGCTTAAAATATTTATCACATTAGAATTTGCATTAGAAAAATTAAAGCTATATTATTAATACTTTCTATGGGTAGCAAAAACAGGCCTGCTGCAAAATTCCCCACTCTCTTGCTATAAAGACACTTACGACACTGATGTTCAGGACAGCACTGTGTTTCGGGGTCTCCAAGCAGCAGTGGTGGCCTGTTATCATCGCATGTGGGAATATCGCATAGATCTTGACATTCTGCATATAAAGAATAAACAACAACTTAAACAGTAAGCACGTATTCAATGAACAAGTAATTGTATTTTCTGAAATTAACAATTGGCGCTTCTGCCTCCAGACCCTTTAAGAGGTTTATGACGTCGGGAGGTGGGGCGTGGTTTAGGGTCATGTGACTGTCACAGTGGTCACATGATCAAAAAGTAGCGATTGGTATCATTCCGTGAGACTCTGGTAAATGTGCCAGGAACGCATAGAGTGCGCACTCTCACCACATGTTTTGTTTACATTGGGTACGCAAACATGCGGCCCCTCAGTGCCAAGGCCCAGCCACCGAGAAGTCGCATATTTACGTATGCTTAATGCCAAGGAGTTAAAGATAACATATACAGTATCTCACAGAAGTTAGTACAACTCTCAGATTTTTGTAAATATTTTATTCTATCTTTTCATGTGACAACACTGAAGAAATGACACTTTGCTACAATGTGACGTAGTGAGTGTACAGCTTGTATAACATGTAAGTTTGCTGTCCCCTCAAAATAGCTCAACACACAGCCATTAATGTCTAAACTGCTGGCAACAAAAGTGAGTACACTCCTAAGTGAAAATGTCCAAATGGGGCCTATTTAGCCAGTCTCGGGTGTGAATGGGGAGCAGGTGCGTTAAATGTGGTGTTATCTCTCTCACTCTCTCATACTGGTCACTGGATGTTCAACATGGCACCTCATGGCAAAGAACTCTCTGAGCATCTGAAAAAAAATTGTTGCTCTACATAAGGATAGCCAAGGCTATAAAAAGATTGCCAAGACCCTGAAACTGAGCTGCAGCATGGTGGCCAAGACCATACAGCAGTTTAACAGAACAGGTTCCACTCAAAATAGGCCTCTCCATGGTTGACCACAGAAGTTGAGTGCACGTGCTCAGCATCATATCCAGAGGTTGTGTTTGGGAAATAGACGTAGCAGTGCTGCCAGCATTGCTGCAGAGGTTGAAGGGGTGGGGTGGGGGTCAGCCTGTCAGTGCTCAGACCATACGCTGCACACTGCATTAAATTGGTCTGCATGGCTGTCATTGCAGAAGGAAGCCTCTTCTAAAGATGATGCACAAGAAAACACTCAAACAGTTTACTGAAGACAAGCAGACTAGGGACATGGATAAATGGAACCATGTCCTGTGGTCTGATGAAACCAAGATAAACTTATTTGGTTCAGATGGTGTGGTGGCAACCAGGTGTGAGGAGTACAAAGACAAGTGTGTCTTGTCTACAGTCAAGCATGGTGGTGGGATTGTCGTGGTCTGGGGCTGCACGAGTGCTGCCGACACTGAGGAGCTACAGTTCATTGAGGGAACCATGAATACCAACATGTACTGTGACATACTGAAGCAGAGCATGATTCCCCTCCTTTGGGAGACTGGGCCGCAGGGCAGTATTCCAACATGATAACAACCCCAAACACACCTCCAAGACGCCCAATGCCTTACTAAAGAAGCTGAGGGTAAAGATGATGGACTGGCCAAGCATGTCTCCAGACCTAAACCCTATTGCACATCTGTGGGACATCCTCAAACGGAAGGTGGAGGAGCTCAAGGTCTCTAACATCCACCAGCTCTGTGATGTTGTCATGGAGGAGTGGAAGAGGACTCCAGTGGCAACCTGTGAAGCTCTGGTGAACTCCATGTCCAAAAGGGTTAAGGCAGTGCTGGAAAATAATGGTGGCCACACAAAATACTGACACTTTGGGCCCAATTTGGACATTTTCACTTAGGGGTGTACTCACTTTTGTTGCCAGCGGTTTAGACATTAATGACTGCATGTTGAGTTACTTTGAGGGGACAGCAAATTTACACTGTTATACAAGCTGTACACTCACTACTTTACATTGTAGCAAAGTGTCATTTCTTCAGTGTTGTCACATGAAAACATATAATAAAATATTTACAAAAATCTGAGGGGTGTACTGTACTGTACTGTAGAGAGATGAGATATGCTGACACAGGCTCTCATACACTTCACTGATAACGGCCTGAAATGGAGATAGGCAGTTTGGATTAATTCTATACTGTATATGATTGCACAGTTGGCTCAGCTGCATAAAGAATGATTGGTATGGCTCTGCTTACTATCCTTAAAATAGGAACAAACATTTTTTTTTGGCGGGGGGTGGAGGGATTTGAGATAATAACCTTCATTAAGAAATCTCTGCTTTGCTTTACAGTAAAATGAAAGCTGTGCATATACTGAAAAGCTTTGAAACTTTTTTTTTATTTAAATATTTATTAATTTTCCATATAAAATACATATTTCATCATTACTCTCATATAACATACAAAACCATCAGTTATATCCCTTTCTATCTTCATTCCCATTACTCCCCACCACCTATCTAATACCCCCACCCACCCTGACCCCACCCTTCCCCCACCCTTCCCCCAATAATAAAACCACCCACTCTGCATTTCTCCATTACATCTTTTCCTAAATAAGGGGTACTTTCACATATCACTCTCTACTGCTTCATATATTTCACCTTGGGCACAAAATCTTCACATTTTCCCCACTTCCTGTAATATAACCCCATCTTGTCTTCTTGCATATAATACAATTTCTCCATCTTACATATCTGGTTCACTCTTTCTACCCAATCCTCTTCTCTCTCTTAGGCACCTCTAAGCTGATCCTAATTAAACTTCCGGAGGTTTTTTTCAAGGTAATTAAAAAGATGTTAACAAGATACATATGGAAAAATAAAAAACCTAGAATATCTTATGATTTGTTGAGTAGAAATAAAGAGAAGGGAGGATTGGGAGTGCCAGATTTTAAAAGGTATTATAGAGCAGTAGTTCTAGCAAGAATTTATGACTGGACACACAATCCAGAGGAGAAAAGGTGGGTCAAGATTGAAAATGAATTAAGCGGAGTTAACTCGAGTAAAATCATATGGGTACCAGCACAATATAGAGGATTAAAAAATACCACGAGTGTTTATACATTAAATGTTTTAAAGGTTTGGGATAAACTGCACAAGTTTATGAAATGGGATTTTAATTCACAATTAATGTCACTGAGGAACACAGAGTATTTCCCTCCAGGTAGGGAGGAGAACACAGGAAAATGGTTTAAAAAGGAGGATATTCAACTGAGGGATATTATGGAAGGGCAGGAATTGAGAACACTTAAGGAGTTGAAAAAGGACAAAAGGGAAGATTAAGATAGACAAGTGGAGATATCATCAATTAAAACACTTTGTCGGGAGTCTTCTGAAACCTTTGAGATTGAGAAAGGATTGGAATTTGTTTGAGAGGTTGTTGGAATCACGTGGAGATGGGAAACGGGGCACGGCAACAGTTTATAAGATTCTCACTGAGTTAGACACACACACATTTTACATAGTAAAATGGGAAAGGGCCTTGGGAATAGAGATAGATGAAGACAAACAGAGAAAAATATATAGACTAACACATGAGAATGTAAGCATAAGAAAGGTGGAGGTAAACTATAAGTGTTTAACAAGATGGCACATTGCACCGAACGTTGAATACAAAATGAGTGGGGAAAATACACCAGAGTGTTGGCGGGGGTGTGGAAAGATAGGTACGTTATATCACATATGGTGGGAGTGCCCAAAGATTCAAGGTTTTTGGGATACAATGGTTCATTTAATTGGGATAATTTCTGGGATAAAGATAGGACTGGATCAAGAGTTGTGTCTATTACATAGTACAGAGCTATCAGTGAACAAATACAAGGATTCGGGTACATGGTACTATCTGAATGAAACTATTTTTTTTTACTTCTTTACGATGTTATCTAAAAATAAATTTCTTTGTTGAACTCAACTTACGGCATTCAATAACTGGACAGCAGCGAGTGGCAGAAGAAGGTTCCATTACCACTGGGACTGAACCCATCTTCTGACAAGACACAGGAGGACAGAGCACATCCAAGCATGGTGGCTTTTGGAAACAAAAATGCAATCACATGTAAGTGCATACATATATGTGAAAAATCATCAAAAATCATCAAAAGCCTAGTCCAACCAAAAGTATTATTATCTTCTGCCTAGTTTCATTATTTCATTAGGATTCATTATTAGAGTGGACATGAACTCAAAAAGATTTGCTATCTAATAGGGAAAACAGCTAAAAATGTATTTTGCACCTAAGCAGTATCCCCCAAAAAATGTACTCTGCCTTAAATTCCTCATGGAAAAGAGCAGGGCACTTCTTGACATGTGACAATTTCTAAGGATCTCTGTTTTATAGCTCTATATCTGCAATGTGAGTTCATCTAAGGCACTGTGGCCTCTGACTTGAAGTTTTCTGAGTTTTGGTGTGAGAATTGGTGATATCACTACTGTGGTGCTCACTGTTCTGTTTTTTTGGAAAGGAAGCTGTACCTGAAGATCTGCAGAGCAAGACTCTCCCTGCTTCTGCTTCATTCATTCTGTGGATCTGTGTTTCCTACTCCTCTCCTGCTGCTTGTTGACTATTACCGCTCAGTTATAAAATCACCAGTCATCTGTGGGACAGGTCAGACATAAGAAGGCAAAGCTCTGTTGTTTTATCAAATGGCAGCCACTGTGTCAGTAATGAGGATAGGATCAGCTACAGGAAGCCTTCATGCGGTTGGTTATGGGGGGCACTTGCCAAAAAGGGGGAGCCAGGAGGGCTGGCACGGGACAGCAGAAGAGGAGGCTCAAGGATGCTCTGTGCAAAAACACTGCAGAGAGCAGGTGAGCATGGCATGCTTATTATTTAACAAAAAATAAAGTATACCAAAGCTTTTCTTTATTAGTTGTGGAGACCTGTCATGTTCTATTGCTGTGTTTGTCACTGTTAGGGAGATTCACTCTCTATATTTGTCCTGTTGACCATTATCTTTGAAAGTGAAAGTAAAAGAAAATCCCATATCTTGGGCCATTCCCAGAAAAGAGAGGAAATCCTCCAATGGGACCCTAGATCTGGTGACGTGGGAGCCCCAAGGGATTGCTGGGATTTCTTCTCACTTCCTGTTTTGGCTGTGAGACAGAAAATAAAGGAAAATCTCCCCATGGTACACAGCTGGCAAAAAAATGACAGGGATTATAACCCTCCCTTACTCTATCCAAAATGAATAAAGATTTACTTATAGTTCTACTTTAAGGTCCTTTATTTATGCTTGTCTTTTTTGGGAATAGCTTCTAGAGTACACGAACATGTACAGTAAAATCTATATAGTAAATAACTGTTGTTGCTGACCTCTTCAATAATTTTTAAATCAAGAGCAACCTGAATGCAGCAAACATATCACAAAGTAAAAAGTTGTGTCAGTGGCTCCATAAGGCTCCACTGGATAAGCAGGGATAACAGGTAACTAGCATTTTCTGAAGGAGAGATTCATATTGCCAGTCTATGTATTTCTCTCAATGTATCTTTTACTTGAGTGAAACTCTAAAGTCCACACTGCTCTCTTAGTACATTAAAACATCATATATACATTATGAAGATAACAAATAGTAGGGCTTACTGGAGGTAGAGTGGGTGGGATCTATGGATGAACAGAATGAAAAATGTCAGATACGAGTACAATTATATTAAAATGCAGTTGTATTTTGATAGTGTTGTGACAACAGACATATTTTGTATCATATGTTAAATTTTAAAGAAACATAATAATGTGCATGATTTTAATTCAATAGAATAAGGTTCAGTCAAATTTGCATGCTCTATTTATAGTGATTGTGTTTTATTTCTTTTCTCAAGTCAATATTTTAGCTATCCAGAAATGAAGATGGCAAGCAAATATATTTGGGGACAACAAATAAATATAATTTGGGGAACACACTACTAATATTAACTGCTTTCCATCCACCCTTTAGCAGAAATGGGTGTGCAAAATCACGTATATATATATATGATTTTGCATTTCCGGGTAGAGGCAGAGTGCGGCTGTCAATCACCGGGTCCCGTCTGTTAGTTACGCACCCGGTGATTTCTGACAATCACCAACAGGGAGGAAGACTGGTTTGTTTACTAACAGTCCTCCTCCCTGTCTGCTCTGGCACACTGCTCTGTATGACTGTGCACAACACAGCCATCCAGAGCAGTGTGCTTAAAGTGAAGCACCAACACACCACCCCCTTGTAAAACACTCCCTGCACATACAGTAGTTAACCCTTTGATCACCCCTCATGTTAACCCCTTCCTTTTCAGTGACATTAATGGAGTGTCAGTGCTTTTTTTTAGCACTGATCACTGTATTGGTGTCACTGGGGATGTCAGTGACACCAAGTCAATTCCCCCCAGTGTCAGAATGTCTGCAGCAGTCCCGCAGTCCAGCTATAAGTCGCTGATCGCTGCCATTACTAGTTGAAAAAAAAAATTCCACTACCTATACCACCATTTGTAAACGCTATAACTTTCACGTAAACTAAATAATTTACACGTATTGGAATTTGTTTTAGCAAAGACATGTAGCAGAATACATTTTAGCTTACATTTATGACAAAATATAATTTTTAAAATTTTTTTTACTGGTTTTTTTTCTCAAAAATGGCAGGTTTTTTTTATAGCGCAAAAAATACCACCAAAAGAAAGTTCAATTTGTGGGAAAAAAGGACGTAAATTTCATTTGGGTGCAGCATGACTGCGCAAATGTCAGTTAAAGTAACTCAGCTCAGTAACGCAAAAAATGGCCTGGTCAGGAAGGGGGATAAATCCTCAGGGCAAGTGGTTAATAAAAACAATAACAACAATATTAATAATACACATTACAATGATATATCATTTTAAAAAAATCATAAAAGTAGCAACATTTAAATGATGTTTCATGTGAGTAGAATATTGAGTAATGACTTACGGTAAAGGGTGGAGGTGGTTGGGGTGTTGTTGGCGGTGCTAAAATGTAAAGAGAAAAACATCAGCTCTAGATACTCTTATGCAGAGCTTTTTTTCTTAGAGAATAGGTAAAGGAACCCCCCCCCTTCCGAGTCACCCCTTAACTCTGTCTCTTGGTTCCATCCCCTACCCACCTCCCAGTAAAGCCCCTTTTAGAGAATACAGAAACAAGTATCATTTTGTGGTTCTAAGTAATTTCTATGGAGGTTGCTATTAATAACAATAAAAGTAATAAAATAGATCCCCTTCAGCCTGCACATATAACAACAGTCCCCAAGTAACAATAAATGCTCTACAACAATAGACCCTCCTGCAAAAATGGGCCCCGGCAACAAAATACCAGCCCAGCAACAATAAACCCCATCAGCAACAACAGATCTCCCTGCTAAAAAAAATCTGTTTCTGTGCCCACACACACATACACACACACTAAATTAAACTGACACCAAGCAGTATAGGGAGGTTTGTACTGTATAATTATCTGGTCCATATCTTCCCAGAAATTACATGAAGAAGAGGCAGAAGTCACAAAAATCCTAAAAATTCTTATTTCTGTATTATATGTCTGATTACTAGATGTGCTAGAAAAAACAATGAATTTATTTAAACACCAAAACATTTGTTGATTTTCGGTAATTGTCAGAGGCAGTATTATATGGTAAGCTTGGATTCAAATAAAGCTTTTCTTTTTTAGGTATTGTAAGATACAGTATTTTACCAATATGATGAAGGAGTTTAATTCAGTTTAGGAAATGGATGATCAAAAAAACTCAGGGTTCTTTTTTGCAGATTTTAAATTGATTGTAAATGCTCCAATTTTTTAAAATTAAAATACACACCTGCCCTGTACAAAGGGTTTGCACTGAGAAGACTCAATCCTCTTCTTTTTGGGTCCTCCTCCAGTGCTCCTGGCTGAGTGTCCTCATAGCAAGCAGCTATCTCTGAGGGCAGTCATGAATACTTGCTCCTGAGCCCCACTAACGTTTCCTCCTCACTGGTTGCTGTCTCTGAGCCAATGAGCAGGGAGAGAGCTAGGTGAGCTACTTCTCTGGTGCACATCACTAGATTGAGATTGGGCTCAGGTAAGTATAAGAGGATACTGGGGGGAGCTGCATGTAGAGAATATGTTAAGGTAAAAAACCTTTAGCTTCTAGAACCACTGGAGGCAAAGATCTAAAAGAATAAAGAATGCTTGCTTTGTGAAAAGTGAATGTTCACTTTGTTTAGTCAAATACATGAACCTGTGTTCACTTCAATGATCCAGCAAAAAGAATTTTTCTTTTAAGTGTCCTTTTCACATGATAGGTTACTGAAAATGAACATAAATTTACCTTACTCAAATGAACATTCACCATCCCTTTAGCAAATGGAACCTGCAATGTCTGTTCTAAAATTATGATTTATCTTTCTGACCTACCCAACTCATAAATATTACAATACATTCTCATGAGAAACCCTACAATTACAATTTTTAATTGTCAGTACCTGACAAATAGCATGTCTTAATACTAAAATCCTGGGAAAAAGGACTGGAAAAATGTAAACTGTAGCATTCCCAGCATCTCTTAGTCAAGTCTTTTTCGGTTGGTACTATATTGCAGATATTTGCCTACAAAGTCACATGGCATTGGAGGGAAAATGTCATGTTTCTTATATTATTTGCATGACTTAGACCTGAACCCTAAAACAACAGATATTCAATGGTACCCACAGAGAGGTGCTGATTTTTGTTAATTACTCTGTATGTAAATGACTGAAGTATGAGCACCCATTAGCAGTGCTTGTTTTCACACTGTAGAGTTGTTCTTTCTCTGATATTGCTGAGGGGTTTTTGAAGAGGACAGTCTAGATGCAAATGGCCTTTGTTTGAGAGGTCTTCTTTAAGTGTGGAAAATGTATAGAATTACTTACGACATTCATATATTGGACAACATTCTGCCTCCAAGTTAAAGTTCACAATTAGATCGGCACCATCACAAAAAGGAGCTGGTGGGCATGGGTCACACTCTGTAAAACAAAACACATATTTATTCATTTATTCCGTTTTATCAGACAGTCATTTGGAGAGTGAAGGCTAAGCTAAGCCCGAAAGATTTACCTTCATTACATACAGAAAGATGCATCATTTGATTGGCCAAAAAGAACCTTTAATTGCCCCTCGTGTGCAATCTTTCAGGAATTTAAATAAAACATTTGCATTTTGCTTGCACGTGAAAAAGGTTATTCATGTGAACACAGCCTCACCTCATTAACTGAGTTAATATTATCTTTGCTGTGTATTGTTCACGTCAAAACTACAGAGAAACTTTGCTGTATAACAACCACCCAGAAGAATGAATTATCCCCATCTCTCTGCCTCCTTGCCTGCTCTTCACACAGGGCACTAGAGAGTTTAAATCATAGAGAAGGAGTCTGAAGGCAAACACCTTCTTCTCTGCTCTTTCCCACAGTGAGCAGTGTCATTGGTGCATCCTGGATTGGACTTTTACTTTTTAATATAAAACCGCATTTAAATAATAAAAGTGGATAAAAAAAATCAGTTTTGAAAATATATTGATTCACAAACTTTAAATCATTACAGTTTCCTTGTCATTTGCTCCAAAAAGAGTCCACAATCACACTTACGACATTCATATGCTAGACAGCAAGGGTCCGTGGTGTCAACCTCGACTGCTCTTTCTCCGTTCCGTAAGCAGGAAGGCACATTGCATGTGACACCATGACATTTATGCTGGAAAAGATGGAAAGAATAAATATTGGTTGTTACACATAACTGTTAGCATTTCACCCAGTATAAATAGGTAAGATATTACTTAAGTCAGAACGGTACTTACAGGTGTATTCACTGCAGGAGTAGGTGGTGGCGGTGGTGGAGGTACTGTAGAAAATGATACATTTCACATTAAACAGGAAACTATACTACTACTACTATTATTACTCGTGTGAGCTTGCTGCAAAGCTGTCCTATGGCATCTTTGGAGTTGGACTCCTTAGCACAAATGCAATGTTCACTGCTGTTTTACTTTCTGGTACTGGAGTCCTGTTGACAGGAAACTCCACCATCTTTTCACTATGTCCTTCCACCTTTTATCCGGCTGTGTCATGACTGGTTCAAAAAGCTGCACCATTACTTCACATATGGGAAGAAACAGTGGGGTTTATTTGCTAAAGCTGGAGAGTGCAAAATCAGGCTCCCTTCTGCATAGAAACGAATACGCTTCCAGGTTTTATTGCCAAAGCTTAATTGAAAAAGCTGAGGTTAGAAGCTAATTGGTTTCTCTACAGAAGTGAGGCTGATTTTGCACTCTCCAGCTTTAATGCACAAACCCCTGTATAAGGCCATTTCCAGCTAAATAAGCTGTAGCTTTATTTGGGGTATGTAAATGCCTGCATTGCTAAACATATCTATTATTATTATTATACAGGATTTATATAGCGCCAATAGTTTGCGCAGCGCTTTACAAAATGAGGGTAGACATTACAGTTACAATACAATTTAGTACAAGAGGAAACAGAGGGCCCTGCTTGTTACAGCAAGTATCTCTTTTATATTGCCCAGGCACGGCACAAGTCTCTTCTTTTATATTGCCCAGGCACAGCACAAGTCTCTCTCTTTTATATTGCCCAAGCATATTACAAGTTTCCTTTTTCTATTGTCCAAGCACATCACAAGTTTCTCTCTTTTATATTGCCCAGGCACACCACAGGTCTCTTCTTTTACACTCAATGGCCTCTTTATTAGGTATAGCTGTTCAATTGCTTAGTAATACAAACTGCTAATCAGTCAATCACATGGTAGCAACTAGATGCATTTAGGCATCTAGACGTGGTAAAGACGACTTGAAGTTCAAACTGAGCATCAGAATGCAGAATAAACAGGATTTAAGTGACTTTGAACATGGTAAGGTTGTTGGTGCAGATGGGCTAGTCTGAGTATTTCAAAAACTGCAGATCTACTGGGATTTTCAAGCACAACCATCTCTAGGGTTTACAGAGAAAGGTCCGAAAAGGGAAAATATCCAGTGAGCAGCATTTCTGTGGACAAAAATGCCTTGTTGATGTCAGAGGAGAATGGGCAGACTGGTTGATAGGCAATGGTAGCTCAAATAACCACTTGTTACAACCAGGGTATGCAGAATACAATCTCTGAATGCTAAACATGTCAAACCTTGAAGCAGATGGGCACAGCAGCAGAAGACCACCCTGGTTGCTACTCCTGTCAGTTAACATGAAACCGCCTACAATTCGCACAGGCTCACCAAAATCAGACAGTAGACGATTGGAAAAATGTTGCATGGTCTGATGAGTTTTGATTTCAGCTGAGATATTCAGATGGTAAAAGTCAGAATTTGGCGTAAACAACATGAAAGCATGGATCCATCCTGCCTTGTATCAACGATTCAGGATGGTGGTGTAATGGTGTGGGAGATATTTTCCTGGAAAACTTTGGGCTCCTTAGTACCAATTGAGCATTGTTTAAATGCTATGGCCTATCCGAGTATTCTTGCTAAACATGTTTATCTCTTTATGACTTCAGTGTCCCCATCTTCTGATGGCTACTTCCAGTAAGATAACGCACCATGCCACAAAGCTCAAATCATCTCAAACTGGTTTCTTGAACATGACAATGAGTTGACTGTACTCCAATGGCATCCACAGTCACCATATCTCAATCCAATACAGCACCTTTGGGATGTGGTGGAACAGGAGATTCGCATCATGGATGTCTAGCTGACAAATCTGCAGCAACTGCATGATATCATGTCAATATGGACCAAAATCTCTGAGGAATGTTTCCAACACCTTTTTGAATGTAAACGAAGAATTAAGGCAGTTCCTAAAGCTAAAGGGGTTCCAACCCGGTCCTAGCAAAGTGTACCTAATAAAGTGGTCAGTGAGTGTATATTGCTCAGGCACACCACAAGTCTCTCTCTTTTACACTGTTCAGGCACTCCACTGGTCTCTCTTATTGCCCAGACACACTTCAAGTCTCTCTTTTATATTGTCCAGGCACACCACAGCTCCTTCACTTTTACATTGCTCAAGTACACCATCGGTCTCGCTCTTATTGCCCATGCACACGATAGGCCTTAGCTGATATCACACTATATCTATGTCTATGTTATGTGGTCAGTGTGGTAAAATGGTGCATAACTGAATGCTTTATTTTTTTTTTTTTTTTTTAAAGAGTGCAATAGTTGGTATTTACTCTATGTATGTTATAAGACAAGTACATTGTATATGTGCCACGTCTAAGATTAAAATAAATAAACAAGAATTCCCCAAGTTCTAGTAGTAACACAGAGATCCTCAAACCCCATAATCTGTAATGCTCCAAATTTAAACCAGTACAAACTAATATATAATTTGCATACAGCCCTTCTTGTTTCAAAGACCGAACACAATAATTGGTTAAATTTCAAGACCTAAACAGCCCTGCTATTAGAAGCTATAGAATATTTCTTGTTTATACAGCCATTCTTAAACACTCCACTTCTTTAAAAGCAAATAAAAGGATCCAAGTTTGTTTGCACCTAATAATGAAACGGTTTTCCCAGGTTATTCTCATTAAACATTTATATTCACTTTAAAGTCTTTATTAATACATACTAATGTAAACCACAAGAAAGCAGTAAAAGAGGGTGCTAGTGGTGTTTGGGATCTGTAATACTGCTCATGTCTAGATGCGAAGGAAAGTGAGATCAAAAAATGCATCAGTTCTTCAGTCTATTTCTGAAAAATGTGTATAAATTTCACAATATAAAACTTTTTTAATTCAAACATATCCTGAGATTTATATACTTCCTGCAGTGTAAGCAATTTACATAATTTTTATGATCCCTAAAAAGAACTGTTCCAGCAATGTACTTACTACATGTGTATGTGGGACAGCAAGGATTATCATCGTTTGACGTCTCTACTATTATTTCACCATCTCTACAGTCTGCTGGTAGGCATCCGCTGCTTTCACAAGGCTGTAGGGAGTGAGAGTTACAAGATCAGATCACATTTATTTGACAATCAATATGCACAACGTCTTGGAGATAGGAGAGCATTTAGTCCCACATTAGAAATAGATGGAGTTTACATTCCTGGTTGAAAATGTGGAGGCTATGAACATAATTGGAGATGTCCCATACAAATCTATTAGGGTGCTATCAGTTTGCTCATCAGGACATAAAAAAAAAACTTACCGTCACAGGAGGAGGAGGGGTAGCCTGTAAAAAAAACAAAAACAAATGTGTAACAAAATATTTATATACAATATATTTTATCAATGGCAATATTAAACAAGGGCCACAAAAAAAAGAATAACAAGGTATTGCAAAGGTGTAGGCACCATAAAGTGCCAGTGTATACCAGTACATACACAAATAGGTGCCAGTGCATCCCAATGCTCCAGCCTCTGTATATGTAGATGAGGCTAAGGCATACAAGATTGCATTGTGGTGGGTAGGGGCAGACAAGCCTATTTACTAGTACCAATAAATATGTATTTTGCCAATCACATTCACTCTTTATGGTACCTGACCATTTTTTGCATATATTCAATTTCTATTAAAAATGTTTGTGTTCAGGAAGAGCACAGACAGCATATGTATACACAAATAATACAATGATATATGATACAAATAATAGGTAGTGACACACCTAAACAAAAGCAAATAACAGTGCAGGATTTTTTCAGCACAGGTTTGTTTTAAACCTTTAGATAGGAAGGCTGAGTAGCAGCCTGGGCATGGGTCAGATGGGTTAAATTTAGGTTAGGGCTGAAGGATCTGCAGGTAAGTTCCCTGATACCCTCCCGTACTAGAAACTTGGAGAAGATTCTAGAAGCAGTGGGTGGGAGTGAAGAGGGGAAGGTCTGCACACTCAAGGGACTCCAGCCACACTCAAGGGACTCCAGGAGGCTTTAAGAGTGAGAGCTCCTGCTCAGTAGCAGGAGTATTCAGGTGGATGATGTAGGAAAAGGCTGAGATGCAGGAGCCTGGGTGGGGGCCTAGTGGAAAGGGGCTTACCTACAGGCTAAGACCTGGAAAAGAGGATCACTCAGCCTCACCAATCCACAGAGAGAGGACCACCTGTGGAGCCAGGAAAAGAGCCAGTCCAGCAGAGGGCGTGAAGGCAGCCACCAACCCAACCAGCTCAGAGAAAAGGACAGAGTAATCCTACATCCCCTGGGCCAGATAAAGGGAGATGGAATTCTGGAGGGAAACATGACTAACTCCTTACCCAGGACTGTTTAATTTTAAAGTGGCAGCCACTGGATACCCTTGCCCAGGGATTCCCTCAGGCAGGTGGATGAGAAGAGGATTTATTTGGGATCTGGGGTGGTACACCAGGAGAGGCTGGAGAGCTCTCCCAAAAGAGAATTTTGTGTCTTTGAACTTGTACATACAGTTGTGTTAAAAATAATAGCAGTGTGTTGAAAAAAGTGAATAAAGCTCAAAATCCTTCTAATAGCTTTTATTTTCATACACACAAATGCATTGGGAACACTACACATTCTATTCCAAATCAAAACATGAAAAAAAATATATCAAATTTGTGTTGTTCCTCTAAAAAAATTGAAGAAAAGTGAATATTAGACTGTTCAAAAAAATAGCAGTGTTTGTATTCTTCTTTACAAACTCAAACATTCACTATATAAACTGAAAAATGTTTGAAGATTTTGCTTTCCTTTGAATCACCTAATTAATATTTAGTTGTATAAGCACTGTTTCTGAGAACTGCTGTACATCTGTGTTGCATGGAGTCAACCAACTTCTGGTACCTGTGAACAGGTATTCCAGCCCAGGATGATTGGACTACATTCCACAGTTCTTCTCTATTTCTTGGTTTTGCCTCAGAAACTGCATTTTTTGATGTCACCCCACAAGTTTTCTATTGGATTAAGATCCGGGGATTGGGCTGGCCACTCCATAACGTCAATCTTGTTGGTCTGGAACCAAGATGTTGCACGTTTACTGGTGTGTTTGGGGTCGTTGTCTTGTTGGAACACCCATTTCAAGGGCATTTCCTCTTCAGCATAAGGCAGCATGACCTCTTCAAGTATTCTGATGTATTCAAACCGATCCATGATCCCTGGTATGCGATAAATAGGCCCAACACTGTGATGCTTGTGCAACCATACTTCACTGTTTTCACAGTGTACTGTGGCTTGAATTCAGTGTTTGGGGGTCATCTGACAAACTGTCTCCGGCCACTAGACCCAAAAAGAACAATCTTACTTTCATCAGTCCACAAAATGTTGTGTCATTTCTCTTTAGGCCAGTCAATGTGCTCTTTGGCAAATTGTAACCTCTTCAGCACGTCTTTTTTTCAACAGTGGGACTTTGTGGGGGCTTCTTGCAGATAGCTTGGCTTCACATAGGTGTCTTCTAATTGTAACAGTACTCACAGGTAACTTTAGACCTTCTTTGATCTTCCTGGAGCTGATTGTTGGCTGAGTCCTTGCCATTTTGACTATTCTTCTATCCATTTGAATGGTAGTTTTTTGCTTTCCTCCACGTCTTTAAGGTTTTGGTTGCCATTTTAAAGCATTTGCGATCATTTTAGCTGAGCAGCCTATCATTTTCTGCACTTCTTTATATGTTTTCCCCTCTCCAATCAACTTTTTAATCAAGGTACGCTGTTCTTCTGAACAATGTCTGGAACGACCCATTTTCCTCAGAATTTCAGATAGAAATGCACTGCAACCAGCATGTACAACATTTGCTGCCTTCCTTCCTTAAATAAGGTCAATAATTGCCACCTGTTTTTCAAAGAATGAATGACCTCACTAATAGAACTCCACACTGCTATTATTTTGAACATGCCCCTTTGAATTAGTGACTCAATTACACAGAATCAGCAGCATGCATGTCATGACTGTTGGGTCTGTTGGATTTCTATTACTCTACTACACCTGCTAGTAAATTATTTGCCATGTAGAAATATCATTTCTGCCAAAAACAGTGATTGATCAGGTTAGTGATGTCTGACTGCTATTATTTTGAACACAACTGTAGTTGTTAAGAAGTTGTCCTCAGTTTACTGTTCCTGGGGCATCCCATGAACACCCTCAACCCCATCCCTGTTTAATACCCCTAATAAAACTAAAAAAAACAAGCTCAAGGACTGTTTACTGTCTCTGGAATGCAAGTCTGAAGAAAATGCATGTTGCCTGCTTGCGCAGGAATATAAGGGGACCCAATAACTTCATCGACTCCTAAGGGGGTAGTGCTACACTACAATCAGATTTTATACATTCTACTTTTTTTGTACTTACGGGAGTTGTTGGTATAGGAACTGAAAAATAAAAAGAGGTACATGTGATTACCATCTAGCATAACTCAGCAAGCAACTTACAACTGTGTACAGCATATACAGTATATAAACAGCAGTAGAATATCAACATCCAAATAACACAACAGATTTCTTCAATCAGACAATGCAAAAGTGCAGTGCAGTGCAGTGACCAGTAGCCACCAATCAAATTTTAACTCAAATGGCAGTAGATGCAGATGTTATGGTTTGCAGCCTTCCCTTGATCTTCAAATATTTTTTCACACCCTCTTACTTTGTTATTTCTGTCTACTTGCTCTTTTGTATTGTAAAGCTTTTCTTTGGAAATAAAGAATGCAACGAAATTACATAATGAAGGTCAGCACTTACTGCAAAAGAATGCCTTGCAGCAAGGGTCATCAGTTGGAGTTTGAATCTTATACTCATTGTCTTCACAAGTGGGTTCAGGAGCGCAGGTCACGTGACTACATGAAGGCTACAATATAGAGAGAGGTGTACTATTAGAATGGTCATAGGGACATGGTATGGAGTACAATTATCACTACTAGGCCTGCTTAGGAAAAATACTTTGCTTCAATATAATGTCAGAGTAGGTCTGTGATGGAAAACTTGCAAATTCAATTTCAGTGCTATTGGAAGGTGCAGTGCAACAAGGAAGCTATATAACAGTTATTCTCTGTACAGTACATAACAACATAATATAGTGTGTGGCACTGAAAGCACATGGCTACTCAGGCATCAAGTGTATGCTGGGAATATTATCTAATGCAAGCTTTACGAATAGAAACCATCTGAGCATATACTTTACCAGAACAGCTGTGTTCACAATATTAAAAATGAAGAAAGGCTGTGAATATTCCAGAAAATTTTGGGCAAAGTAATAAATACTTTTCCTTGATAATTGCAATATGCTACCTTGTTCAGAGCGTTGGCTGATCTCACACCGAAAGATATAGATTAAATAAGCAACCAAAAAATATATATTGTAGTAATGGAGGAATAATTTTGGCTGGAATTCTTAATTTTCTTTTTTTCTTGGTGATCAGATATTCTTTCACAAGTTCCTGAACTCACCTAACTACTTAGCCCATTACTATAGAGTCACGCACACATTGATGAGTGCTAATTATCGGTATATTTTCTACAGTATTAGAAATATATATTAAATCTAGCATGACACCCATTTTCACCATTATAAAGGCCATATGGAAAGGTGGTGCCAGAAACTATAGTGGGGATATATTGCCATTAGAAAACACCCTGAAAACAAGTGCTGATGTCCATCCAAAACTGAAGTATGAGCTTTGGTTGAACTTGACTATTAAGTGTTTTGATTGGTGAAAACTTACAGGAGGTGGAGGTGGTGGAGGTGCTGAAAAAGAAAAAAAAATACACAAAACAGCATTAGAAAATATTATAAAGCAAATGGTAATGTAGCACACTCCAAAGCATGCATGTTTACACATATGGCAATCAAGGCAAAACATCTTCCCTTTGGAGCTCCTGGCTATGCCCTTTCCATAGAATTCTACTGCCTTCTCCTATTTCATAATTTTAAAATTATAACCAGAGCAGGTGGGTGCAACTGGAAATGCTGAGAAAGCACTGCTGGAGTAAAAGAAGTATGAATTGAGTTAGTGTATTATTCAATCTATAAGAGTTCTGAGAAAAAGTCAACTGAAACCCAACGCAAAGATGCCACAGAAAAACGCACCCACCCCCCACACCCTTTTTTCCCAAATATAAAGTTTCCAGTAAGACATATAATCTAACAAAAAATTGATATGAATTTTTTCCCTGCAGGAGGAAATTGGATCATGCTTTGCTAGGAGTTTTTCCCTTCCTCTGGATCAACTGTGGGTATAGGATTATAACTTTTTTTATGGTTGAACTGGATGGACTTTTGTCATTTTTCAGCCAGACTAACTATGTGAAAATGTAAATCCATGATGATTACTTTGGTGCATCAGCAGAAGTAGCAGAAGAAGTGACTGCTGCATAACTCATAGTCTGGAGCCCAGATGAGACCGGATCATTTCATTCTCCCTCACTGCAGCAGTCCAGGCATCACCAAGCTTTATTGGCTGGACTTGACACTCACAAGACTATTATACTGTGAAGCACTGGTACTCATATAAGGTATAGTTAATATTTTTCAGCTTACAATAATGATCAAATTAGAATTTGCATTAGAAAAAATACATCTGTATTATGAATACTTTCTATAGGTAGCAAATTCAGGCCTGCTGCAAAGTTCCCCCACTCTCTTGCTATAAAGACACTTACGACACTGATGTTCAGGACAGCACTGTGTTTCGGGGTCTCCAAGCAGCAGTGGTGGCCTGTTATCATCGCATGTGGGAAGATCACATCGTTCTTGACATTCTGCATATAAAAATAGACAACACCTTAAACAGTAAGCATATATTCAAGGAACAAGAAATTGTATTTTCTGAAATGAATGATAACATATAGACAGACAGGTTATGCTGACATGAACTCTCATACACAGCACTGATGAAAGCTAACTAGTCTGAAATGGAGATAGGCAGTTTGGATTAATTCGATATATGATTGTACAGTTGGCCCAGCTTCATAAACAATGATTGGAATAAACACTTTTTTTTGAGAGGGTGGAAGGATTTGCGATAAAAGCAAATCACCTTTGTAAAGAAAGCTCTGCTATGCTTTACGGTAAAATGAAAACTGTCAATTAACTGGAAAGCTTTGGAATTCATTTTTTTAAAACTTTTTAACATTGTTACCTAACAATACATTTCTTTGCACAATTCAACTTACGGCAGATAATGACTGGACAGCAGCGAGCGCCAGAAGGAGCTTCCATTACAACTGGGGTGGCACCTGTCATCTCACAGGACACAGGAGCACAGAGTATATCCGTGCATGATGGCTTTTGGAAACAGAAAAGCAATCGTGTGTAAGTGCATACATAAATGTGTAAAACCATCAAGCATAAAGAAAATGTCTTGGTTATGGATGTAAGCATAGTCCAACTAAAAGTATTATTATCTTCTACCTAGTTTCATTATTTCATTAGGATTTATTATTAAAGTTCTGGTGACATGGGGGCCCCAAGGGATTCCCTTAATTTGCAGGGATTTCCTCTCCCTCCTTATTTGGGCTATCGGACGGGTAGTGAAGGCAAATCTCCCCAATTGGACACAGCTGGCAAAAAAACGAACAGGGGTTATAACCCTTCCTTACTGCTTATCCAAAATGAAAAAAAATTGGTTATAGTTCTACTTTAAGGTCCTTTGCCTATTCTTGCCTTTTTGGGGCAGGGGGGGCACAGCTTCTAGAGTACAGGAACATGTACAGGGAAATATATATAGTATGTAGACTGTTATTGCTGACCTCTTCAATACTTTCTAAATCAGTGGAACCTGAATGCATCAAACAAAGCACAGACTATGGAGTTGTGTCAGTGGCTCCATAAGGCTCCACCAGATAAGCAGGGATGACAGGTAACTAGCATTTTCTGAAGGAGAGCTCCTTATTGCCAGTCTATGTATTTCTCTCAATGTATCTTCTACTTGACTTGAGCTCCAGAGTCCACACTGCTCTCTTAGACCATTAAAACATTATAAAGGCTATAGGCTATAAAGATAACAACTAGTATAACTTACTGGAGGTGGAGGTGGAGTGGGTGGGTTCTATGGATGAACAAAATGAAAAATGTCAGATACAGCTAAAAGCATGTTAAAATGCAGTCGTGTTTTCTCAGTGTAATTCTATATGGATAAGGTCCAGTCAAATGTACTCATTGCATTTACATGCTCTGTTTATACTGATTGTGATCTATTTTTTTTTTTGTCTCAATATTTTAGCCAACAAGAATTGCAGATGGAAAGCAAATATATATGGGGAATGTAAATAAATATAATTTGGGGAATATATTGCTAATATTGATAACAGCAATAACAACAACAACAATAAAAATAATTATAATACGCTTTACTATGATATGCAATAAAAAAAATCATTAAATTAGCAAAACTAAAAAGATGCTTCATGTGGGAAGAATAATAATTAATGACTTACGGTAAAGGGTGGAGGTGGTTGGGGTGTTGTTGGCGGTGCTAAAATGTAAAGAGAAAAACATCAGCTCTAGATACTTTTATGCAGAGTTTTTTTTAACTCAGAGAATAGGAGAAGGAAACCCCTCCTACCAAGTCACCCCTGTCTCTGTCCCTTGGGTCCACCCCCTGCCCACCTCCCAATACCGCCACTTTTAGAGAATACAGAAACAAGTATCATTTTGTTGTGCTAAGCAACTTGTATGGAATTTGTGAAAAACAATAAAAGCATTAAAATAGATCCCCTGCAGACTGCAAATATAGATGCCCCCTAGCAACAATAGATCATCCAGTAACAATAGATCCCCCAGAAACAAAAGATTCCAACAAAAACAGATTTCCCAGCAATCAGCATCAGTAGACCCTCCTGCAGCCAGCATCAATAAATCTCTCCATCTACAGTAGGTCCCTCCCAGCAACAATTAATCTCCCAGCAACACAAGACCCCACAGAAACAATAGGTTCCCTGCCAGCAACAATAGATCTCCCCGGTATCAATAGACGCTAACAAAAAAATAGATCCTCTATGGCGACATGGATTGCCCAGCAGCCAGCATCAATAGCCCCAGTGTGTATTCGACCCCCAGCCCCGCCCCTCCTTCCTTCTCACTGGTTGTGACTGACGGTCTATCTGCTGAGACCGACCCAACTCATAAAGATTCAAATACATTCTCATGAGAAACCCTACAATCACAATTATTCATTGTCAGTAATTGACTAATAGCATGTCTCAATGCTAAAATCCTGGGAAAGAAAGGACTGGAAAAATGTAAACTGTAGCATTCCCAGCACCTCTTAGTCAAGTCTTTTTCTGTTGGTACTATATTGCAGACATTGATGTACAAAGTCATTCATTGCATGACTTAGACCTGAACCCTAAAACAACAGATATTCAATGGTAGCCACTGAGAGGTGCTGATTGTTGTTAATTACTCTGTATGTAAATGACTGAAGTATGAGCACCCATTAGCAGTGCTTGTTTTCACACTGTAGAGTTGTTCTTTCTCTGATATTGCTGGGGTTTTTTTGAAGGGGACAGTCTAGATGCAAATGGCCTTTGTTTGAGAGGTCTTCTTTAGGTGTGCAAAATGTATAGAATTACTTACGACATTCATATATTGGACAACATTCTGCCTCCAAGTTAAAGTTCACAATTAGATCGGCACCATCACAAAAAGGAGCTGGTGGGCATGGGTCACACTCTGTAAAACAAAACACATATTTATTCAATTATTCCGTTTTATCAGACAGTCATTTGGAGAGTGAAGGCTAAGCTAAGCCCGAAAGATTTACCTTCATTACATACAGAAAGACGCATCATTGGATTGGCCAAAAAGAACCTTTAATTGCCCCTCGTGTGCAATCTTTCAGGAATTTAAATAAAACATCTGCATTTTGCTTGCACGTGAAAAAGGTTATTCATGTGAACACAGCCTCACCTCATTAACTGAGTTAATATTATCTTTGCTGTGTATTGTTCACGTCAAAACTACAGAGAAACTTTGCTATACAACAACCACCCAGAAGAATGAATTATCCCCATCTCTCTGCCTCCTTGCCTGCTCTTCACACAGGGCACTAGAGAGTTTAAATCATAGAGGAGTCTGAAGGCAAACACCTTCTTCTCTGCTCTTTCCCACAGTGAGCAGTGTCATTGGTGCATCCATTGGACTTTCGCTTTTTAATATAAAACCGCATTTAAATAATAAAAGTGGATAAAAAAAATCAGTTTTGAAAATATATCGATTCAAAAACTTTAAATCATTACAGTTTCCTTGTCATTTGCTCCAAAAAGAGTCCACAATCACACTTACGACATTCATATGCTAGACAGCAAGGGTCCGTGGTGTCAACCTCGACTGCTCTTTCTCCGTTCCGTAAGCAGGAAGGCACATTGCATGTGACACCATGACATTTATGCTGGAAAAGATGGAAAGAATAAATATTGGTTGTTACACATAACTGTTAGCATTTCACCCAGTATAAATAGGTAAGATATTACTTAAGTCAGAACGGTACTTACAGGTGTATTCACTGGAGGAGTAGGTGGTGGCGGTGGTGGAGGTACTGTAGAAAATGATACATTTCACATTAAACAGGAAACTATACTACTACTACTATTATTACTCGTGTGAGCTTGCTGCAAAGCTGTCCTATGGCATCTGTGGAGTTGGAATTCCTTAGCACAAATGCAATGTTCACTGCTGTTTTACTTTCTGGTACTGGAGTCCTGTTGACAGGAAACTCCACCATCTTTTCACTATGTCCTTCCACCTTTTATCCAGCTGTGTCATGACGGATGCAAAAAGCTGCACCATCACTTTACACATTGAAAGAAAAAGTATGAGGACATTTCCGGCTAAAAAGGCAGTAGCTTTCTTGGGGTATGTAAATGACAGTATTGCTAAACATATATAAAACCTTTTTTAATTCAAACATATCTTGAGATTTTTATACTTCCTGTAGTGTAAGCAATTTACATCATTTTTATGATCACTAAAAAGAAATGTTCCAGCAATGTACTTACTACATGTGTATGTGGGACAGCAAGGATCATCATCGTTTGACGTCTCTACTATTATTTCACCATCTCTACAGTCTGCTGGTAGGCATCCGCTGCTGTCACAAGGCTGTAGGAAGTGACAGGAAAATCACTTTCATTGGACAATCAATATATACAATAGATAGGAGAACATTTATTCCCAGGTTAGCAATGTGTTTTTGTACTGAGGAGGTTATAAATATAATAGGAGAAGTCCCATACAAATCTCTGAGGGTTTACTGTACAAGCATGGCCAGTACTGAAGAGAATTACTGCTGCAGGACTTTAAACATTAGAAGTGACCGCGGCTATGCTATTAAGTTCAGTAAACAGCAGAGGAAGGAGATTTTAGTGTAGATTAGTTAATGAAGGCTACATGGGGGAAGGGGGTTGGGGGGGAGGGGGTCTAGTTTTGTTAAAGGCACATCTGTGCTTAAACCTTACTCCTACTGACCACCAGGGGCGGACTGACCATTCGTGCACTCGGGCGCTGCCCGAGGGCCCAGGGTCAGTAGGCCCCATGATCCCCTACTGCCCAGGGGCACCATGAGTTGTCAGTCCGCCCCTGCTGACCACTGACCTAATCCCCAACACTCTATTGATACCCGGAGATACAGATTTACACTTATGATGCTAAAATCTCAGTGCGCAACACTACTGATGGAACATTTGATTACTTTATATGCTATTCTATCAGTTTGCTTGTCGGCACATAAAAAATAAACTTACCGTCACAGGAGGAGGAGGAGGAGGAGCCTGGAAAAAACAATAACAACATAAGATGCCAGTGCATACCAGTACATACACAAATAGGTGTCAGTGCATTTTTTTTTTATTCAAGCTGTGTAAGTAGCTTGAATCTGACCTGAAATAAACCTGTTGCAGTGCCTGTACAGAAAAGGAGCCAGCTAAAAGACAAGTGCCATTCTAATAGGAGGAGAGATCAGAGTGACAGAGACATTAGCTCATAAGTCTGATGCTTCTCCTTTCACTGTTCCATCAGAGGCTTGAGGTGAGGAAAAATCTGCAAGTGTTATGGAACTGCAGCAGATACATTTCACATGTCCTGCCCTGTCAGTCGTGGCTGTGCTATGTGGCTGAGCCATGAAGATGTAACGAGAGCATGGTCAAAAATAAATATCCTTTAGCAGGTAATAAAAGCTCCCATAAATGTATTTCATCTGTTTGTTTATCTGCTTGCCTGGAGTTTAGAGCTGAATGATGATTTGCAAAATGCAGCCATTGGTTGCAGCAATCATCTTTTAGCCATAGCAGGTCAGGCAGGTGCTATGGGGTCCAGCAGCACAGAAGAATCAGGGCATCCGCCTGAATAATGTTTTATACAGGTACCAACAGCAGTCGGCATATACTCTATGTTTGAGATGTACGTACAGTTCTCAGTTTTTACAATGGATTAATACAAGTCTCAAGGATACAGTTTAGGGAGTCATGAGACCCGAAGTGGTTATGCAGTGGGGCTTGATTACACATCATTATATTTGTCAAACAAAGCTTTACCTGCATTTTATCAATTCCACATGAACTTACAAAATCAGCCTGATAGTCCACTGAATTTATACTACAATCAGATTTTACACATTCTACCTTTTTTTGTACTTACGGGAGTTGTTGGTATAGGAACTGAAAAATAAAAAGAGGAACATGTGATTACCATCTAGCCTAACTCAGCAAGCAACTTACAACTGTGTACAGCATATACAGTATATAAACAGCAGTGGAATATCAACATCCAAATAACACAACAGATTGCTTCAATCAGACAATGCAAAATTGAACAGTGCAGTGACCAGTAGCCACCAGTCAGATGGTAAATCAAATGACAGATAGATGCAAATCTTATGGTTTGCAGCCTTCCCTTGATCTTCAAATACTTTTTCACACTCTCTTACTTTGTTATTTCCATCTACTTGCTGTCACATGTGTTTTGTATTGTATAGCTTTTCTTTGAAATGAAAGAATGCAACAAAGTCACATAATGAAGGTCAGCACTTACTGCAGGAGAATGTCTGGCAGCAAGGGTCATCAGTTGGAGTTTGAATCTTATACTCATTGTCTTCACAAGTGGGTTCAGGAGCGCAGGTCACGTGGCTACATGGAGGCTACAATATAGAGAGAGGTGTACTATTAGAATGGTCATAGGGACATGTTATGGAGTACAATTATCATTACTAGGCCTGCTTAGGAAAAGACTTGTTTGCCTCATTCTAATGTCAGAGTAGGTCTGTGATGGAAACATTTTAGCTTCAGCTTTAGTGCTATTGAAAGCTGCAGTGCAACATGGAAGCTCTATAAGGCCTCACACAGACAGGACATTTCAAAGACGCAAACATTTAGGTGCATTTAAAGGCGTCAAGCGCTTGGGCATTAATGAATTTCATTGGCCAGAATAATTATACATTATTATTCTGGCCATTTAAATGAATTAAAGCTGAAGCGCTAAACGCGCCTGGCGTCAACACGCGTTTAGGCAGGTTTAAATACATTTAGATGCCTTTGCTCGCGTCTTTTTCCTGCCAAAACGCTGCTGCTCCTGGACGCATAGGCCCTGGGTTTTTTTTTTTCCTTCTGATAAACACTACTGCTATTAAAGCTTTTAAGAGGCTATGGGCAACGTAATAACCACTTTTCAATGATAATTACAATATACTACTTTTTCCAGAGTATCGACTAATCTCTGAAATCCCAAGGACATCGATTAGATAAGCAGTCCATGACACCTATTTTCAGCTTTATAATGGCCATATGAAAAAGTGGTGCCAGAAACTATAGTGGCCTTCCATTGGAAAACACCCTAAAAACAAGTGCTGATGTCCATCCAAAACTGAAGTATGAGCTTTGGGTGAACTTGGCTATAAAGTGTTTTAATTGGTGAAAACTTACAGGAGGTGGAGGTGGTGGAGGTGCTGAAAAAGAAAAGAAAATACACAAAACAGCATTAGAAAATGTTATAAAGCAAATGGTCATGTAGCACAACAACCAATCACAATTCATTTTTCAGTGATCTGGTTTAAGGAAACTAACATCTAATGTGTTGTTATGGGGGTTACTCTGCTTTGCCCTCTCTAACTGAATTAAGGTCACAAGAGATTTCTGGCAGAGGACAAAAGAGCAGCTTGAGCTTATTGACAGAAGATCTTTTTTTTTCACACTCGCACACTCCAAGGCATGAATGATTACACCTATGGCCATCAAGGCAAAATATCTTCTCTTTTGAGCTCCTGGCTATGCTCCCGCCACTGACTTCTGCTGCCTTCTCCTTTTTCCTTTTTATTTTATAATTTATTATTTTAGAATTTTACAATTATAACCAGAGCAGATGGGTGCACCTGGAAATGCTGGGAAAGCACTGCTGGAGTAGAAGAAGTATTAATTTATTAAGTGTACTATTCAATCTACAAGAATTCTGAGAGAAAATCAACTGAAACCGAAGGCAAAGATGCCAAAGAATAACGCCCCCCCCTCCATCATCCCCAACTCAGTACCTAATAATGAAATGAGGGAACAAAATAGTTTCCAGTAAGACACAAAACGATTCTAACAAAACACGATCTAAAAACTCTATTATTAATCCAGTTAACTGATGTTTTTTAACTGTCCCATTGCCATGACGATCACTTTGGTGTGTGAGCAGAGGTAGCAGAAGAAGTGATTGCTGCATAACTCATAGTCTGGGGGCCAGATGAGACCTGATCATTTCATTCTCCCTCACTGCAGCAGTCCAGGCATCACCAAGCTTTATTGGCTGGACACTCACAAGACTATTATACTGTGAAGCACTGGTACTCATATAAGGTATAGTTAATATTTTTCAGCTTACAATAATGATCAAATTAGAATTTGCATTAGAAAAAATAAATCTGTATTATGAATACTTTCTATGGGTAGCAAATACAGGCCTGCTGCAAAGTTCCCCCACTCTCTTGCTATAAAGACACTTACGACACTGATGTTCAGGACAGCACTGTGTTTCGGGGTCTCCAAGCAGCAGTGGTGGCCTGTTATCATCGCATGTGGGAATATCGCATAGATCTTGACATTCTGCATATAAAGAATAGACAACACCTTAAACAGCAAGCATGTATTCAATGAACAAGAAATTGTATTTTCTGAAATGAATGATAACATATAGACAGACAAGTTATGCTGACATGAACTCTCATACACAGCACTGATGAAAGCTAACTAGTCTGAAATGGAGATAGGCAGTTTGGATTAATTCGATATATGATTGTACAGTTGGCCCAGCTTCATAAACAATGATTGGAATAAACACTTTTTTTTGAGGGGGTGGAAGGATTTGCGATAAAAGCAAATCACCTTTGTAAAGAAAGCTCTGCTATGCTTTACGGTAAAATGAAAACTGTCAATTAACTAAAAAGCTTTGGAATTCATTTTTTTTAAACTTTTATACATTGTTACCTAACAATACATTTCTTTGCACAATTCAACTTACGGCAGATAATGACTGGACAGCAGCGAGCGCCAGAAGGAGCTTCCATTACAACTGGGGTGGCACCTGTCATCTCACAGGACACAGGAGCACAGAGTATATCCGTGCATGATGGCTTTTGGAAACAGAAAAGCAATCGTGTGTAAGTGCATACATAAATGTGTAAAACCATCAAGCATAAAGAAAATGTCTTGGTTATGGATGTAAGCATAGTCCAACCAAAAGTATTATTATCTTCTACCTAGTTTCATTATTTCATTAGGATTCATTATTAAAGTTCTGGTGACCTGGGGGCCCCAAGGGATTCCCTTAATTTGCAGGGATTTCCTCTCCCTCCTTATTTGGGCTATCGGACGGGAAGTGAAGGCAAATCTCCCCAATTGGAAACAGCTGGCAAAAAAAAAAAACGGGTTATAACCCTTCCTTACTGCTTATCCAAAATGAAAAAAAATTGGTTATAGTTCTACTTTAAGGTCCTTTGCCTATTCTTGCCTTTTTGGGGCGGGGGGGCACAGCTTCTAGAGTACAGGAACATGTACAGGGAAATATATATAGTATGTAGACTGTTATTGCTGACCTCTTCAATACTTTCTAAATCAGTGGAACCTGAATGCATCAAACAAAGCACAGACTATGGAGTTGTGTCAGTGGCTCCATAAGGCTCCACCAGATAAGCAGGGATGACAGGTAACTAGCATTTTCTGAAGGAGAGCTCCTTATTGCCAGTCTATGTATTTCTCTCAATGTATCTTCTACTTGACTTGAGCTCCAGAGTCCACACTGCTCTCCTAGACCATTAAAACATTATAAAGGCTATAGGCTATAAAGATAACAACTAGTATAACTTACTGGAGGTGGAGGTGGAGTGGGTGGGTTCTATGGATGAACAAAATGAAAAATGTCAGATACAGCTAAAAGCATGTTAAAATGCAGTCGTGTTTTCTCAGTGTAATTCTATATGGATAAGGTCCAGTCAAATGTACTCATTGCATTTACATGCTCTGTTTATACTGATTGTGATCTATTTTTTTTTTGTCTCAATATTTTAGCCAACAAGAATTGCAGATGGAAAGCAAATATATATGGGGAATGTAAATAAATATAATTTGGGGAATATATTGCTAATATTGATAACAGCAATAACAACAACAACAATAAAAATAATTATAATACGCTTTACTATGATATGCAATAAAAAAAATCATTAAATTAGCAAAACTAAAAAGATGCTTCATGTGGGAAGAATAATAATTAATGACTTACGGTAAAGGGTGGAGGTGGTTGGGGTGTTGTTGGCGGTGCTAAAATGTAAAGAGAAAAACATCAGCTCTAGATACTTTTATGCAGAGTTTTTTTTAACTCAGAGAATAGGAGAAGGAAACCCCTCCTACCAAGTCACCCCTGTCTCTGTCCCTTGGGTCCACCCCCTGCCCACCTCCCAATACCGCCACTTTTAGAGAATACAGAAACAAGTATCATTTTGTTGTGCTAAGCAACTTGTATGGAATTTGTGAAAAACAATAAAAGCATTAAAATAGATCCCCTGCAGACTGCAAATATAGATGCCCCCTAGCAACAATAGATCATCCAGTAACAATAGATCCCCCAGAAACAAAAGATTCCAACAAAAACAGATTTCCCAGCAATCAGCATCAGTAGACCCTCCTGCAGCCAGCATCAATAAATCTCTCCATCTACAGTAGGTCCCTCCCAGCAACAATTAATCTCCCAGCAACACAAGACCCCACAGAAACAATAGGTTCCCTGCCAGCAACAATACATCTCCCCGGTATCAATAGACGCTAACAAAAAAATAGATCCTCTACGGCGACATGGATTGCCCAGCAGCCAGCATCAATAGACCCCAGTGTGTATTCGACCCCCAGCCCCGCCCCTCCTTCCTTCTCACTGGTTGTGACTGACGGTCTATCTGCTGAGACCGACCCAACTCATAAATATTCAAATACATTCTCATGAGAAACCCTACAATCACGATTATTCATTGTCAGTAATTGACTAATAGCATGTCTCAATACTAAAATCCTGGGAAAGAAAGGACTGGAAAAATGTAAACTGTAGCATTCCCAGCACCTCTTAGTCAAGTCTTTTTCTGTTGGTACTATATTGCAGACATTCATGTACAAAGTCATTCATTGCATGACTTAGACCTGAACCCTAAACCACAGATATTCAATGGTAGCCACAGAGAGGTGCTGATTTTTGTTAATTACTCTGTATGTAAATGATTGAAGTATGAGCACCCATTAGCAGTGCTTGTTTTCACACTGTAGAGTTGTTCTTTCTCTGATATTGCTGAGGGGTTTTTGAAGGGGACAGTCTAGATGCAAATGGCCTTTGATTGAGAGGTCTTCTTTAGGTGTGGAAAATGTATAGAATTACTTACGACATTCATATATTGGACAACATTCTGCCACCAAGTTAAAGTTCACAATTAGATCGGCACCATCACAAAAAGGAGCTGGTGGGCATGGGTCACACTCTGTAAAACAAAACACATATTTATTCATTTATTCCGTTTTATCAGACAGTCATTTGGAGAGTGAAGGCTAAGCTAAGCCCGAAAGATTTACCTTCATTACATACAGAAAGATGCATCATTTGATTGGCCAAAAAGAACCTTTAATTGCCCCTCGTGTGCAATCTTTCAGGAATTTAAATAAAACATCTGCATTTTGCTTGCACGTGAAAAAGGTTATTCATGTGAACACAGCCTCACCTCATTAACTGAGTTAATATTATCTTTGCTGTGTATTGTTTACGTCAAAACTACAGAGAAACTTTGCTGTACAACAACCACCCAGAAGAATGAATTATCCCCATCTCTCTGCCTCCTTGCCTGCTCTTCACACAGGGCACTAGAGAGTTTAAATCATAGAGAAGGAGTCTGAAGGCAAACACCTTCTTCTCTGCTCTTTCCCACAGTGAGCAGTGTCATTGGTGCATCCATTGGACTTTCGCTTTTTAATATAAAACCGCATTTAAATAATAAAAGTGGATTAAAAAAATCAGTTTTGAAAATATATCGATTCACAAACTTTAAATCATTACAGTTTCCTTGTCATTTGCTCCAAAAAGAGTCCACAATCACACTTACGACATTCATATGCTAGACAGCAAGGGTCCGTGGTGTCAACCTCGACTGCTCTTTCTCCGTTCCGTAAGCAGGAAGGCACATTGCATGTGACACCATGACATTTATGCTGGAAAAGATGGAAAGAATAAATATTGGTTGTTACACATAACTGTTAGCATTTCACCCAGTATAAATAGGTAAGATATTACTTAAGTCAGAACGGTACTTACAGGTGTATTCACTGGAGGAGTAGGTGGTGGCGGTGGTGGAGGTACTGTAGAAAATGATACATTTCACATTAAACAGGAAACTATACTACTACTACTATTATTACTCGTGTGAGCTTGCTGCAAAGCTGTCCTATGGCATCTGTGGAGTTGGAATTCCTTAGCACAAATGCAATGTTCACTGCCGTTTTACTTTCTGGTACTGGAGTCCTGTTGACAGGAAACTCCACCATCTTTTCACTATGTCCTTCCACCTTTTATCCAGCTGTGTCATGACGGATGCAAAAAGCTGCACCATCACTTTACACATTGAAAGAAAAAGTATGAGGACATTTCCGGCTAAAAAGGCAGTAGCTTTCTTGGGGTATGTAAATGACAGCATTGCTAAACATATATAAAACCTTTTTTAATTCAAACATATCTTGAGATTTGTATACTTCCTGTAGTGTAAGCAATTGACATCATTTTTATGATCACTAAAAAGAAATGTTCCAGCAATGTACTTACTACATGTGTATGTGGGACAGCAAGGATCATCATCGTTTGACGTCTCTACTATTATTTCACCATCTCTACAGTCTGCTGGTAGGCATCCGCTGCTGTCACAAGGCTGTAGGAAGTGACAGGAAGATCACTTTCATTGGACAATCAATATATACAATAGATAGGAGAACATTTATTCCCAGGTTAGCAATGTGTTTTGGTACTGAGGAGGTTATAAATATAATAGGAGAAGTCCCATACAAATCTCTGAGGGTTTACTGTACAAGCATGGCCAGTACTGAAGAGAATTACTGCTGCAGGACTTTAAACATTAGAAGTGACCTCGGCTATGCTATTAAGTTCAGTAAACAGCAGAGGAAGGAGATTTTAGTGTAGATTAGTTAATGAAGGCTACATGGGGGAAGGGGGTTGGGGGGGGAGGGGGTCTAGTTTTGTTAAAGGCACATCTGTGCTTAAACCTTACTCCTACTGATCACCAGGGGCGGACTGACCATTCGTGCACTCGGGCACTGCCCGAGGGCCCAGGGTCAGTAGGCCCCATGATCCCCTACTGCCCAGGGGCACCATGAGTTGTCAGTCCGCCCCTGCTGACCACTGACCTAATCCCCAACACTCTATTGATACCCGGAGATACAGATTTACACTGATGATGCTAAAATCTCAGTGCGCAACACTACTTATGGAACATTTGATTACTTTATATGCTATTCTATCAGTTTGCTTGTCGGCACATAAAAAATAAACTTACCGTCACAGGAGGAGGAGGAGGAGGAGCCTGGAAAAAACAATAACAACATAAGATGCCAGTGCATACCAGTACATACACAAATAGGTGTCAGTGCTTTTTTTTTTTATTCAAGCTGTGTAAGTAGCTTGAATCTGACCTGAAATAAACCTGTTGCAGTGCCTGTACAGAAAAGGAGCCAGCTAAAAGACAAGTGCCATTCTAATAGGAGGAGAGATCAGAGTGACAGAGACATTAGCTCATAAGTCTGATGCTTCTCCTTTCACTGTTCCATCAGAGGCTTGAGGTGAGGAAAAATCTGCAAGTGTTATGGAACTGCAGCAGATACATTTCACATGTCCTGCCCTGTCAGTCGTGGCTGTGCTATGTGGCTGAGCCATGAAGATGTAACGAGAGCATGGTCAAAAATAAATATCCTTTAGCAGGTAATAAAAGCTCCCATAAATGTATTTCATCTGTTTGTTTATCTGCTTGCCTGGAGTTTAGAGCAATGATGATTTGCAAAATGCAGCCATTGGTTGCAGCAATCATCTTTTAGCCATAGCAGGTCAGGCAGGTGCTATGGGGTCCAGCAGCACAGAAGAATCAGGGCATCCGCCTGAATAATGTTTTATACAGGTACCAACAGCAGTTGGCATATACTCTATGTTTGAGATGTACGTACAGTTCTCAGTTTTTACAATGGATTAATACAAGTCTCAAGGATACAGTTTAGGGAGTCATGAGACCCGAAGTGGTTATGCAGTGGGGCTTGATTACACATCATTATATTTGTCAAACAAAGCTTTACCTGCATTTTATCAATTCCACATGAACTTACAAAATCAGCCTGATAGTCCACTGAATTTATACTACAATCAGATTTTACACATTCTACCTTTTTTTGTACTTACGGGAGTTGTTGGTATAGGAACTGAAAAATAAAAAGAGGAACATGTGATTACCATCTAGCCTAACTCAGCAAGCAACTTACAACTGTGTACAGCATATACAGTATATAAACAGCAGTGGAATATCAACATCCAAATAACACAACAGATTGCTTCAATCAGACAATGCAAAATTGAACAGTGCAGTGACCAGTAGCCACCAGTCAGATGGTAAATCAAATGACAGATAGATGCAAATCTTATGGTTTGCAGCCTTCCCTTGATCTTCAAATACTTTTTCACACTCTCTTACTTTGTTATTTCCATCTACTTGCTGTCACATGTGTTTTGTATTGTATAGCTTTTCTTTGAAATGAAAGAATGCAACAAAGTCACATAATGAAGGTCAGCACTTACTGCAGGAGAATGTCTGGCAGCAAGGGTCATCAGTTGGAGTTTGAATCTTATACTCATTGTCTTCACAAGTGGGTTCAGGAGCGCAGGTCACGTGGCTACATGGAGGCTACAATATAGAGAGAGGTGTACTATTAGAATGGTCATAGGGACATGTTATGGAGTACAATTATCATTACTAGGCCTGCTTAGGAAAAGACTTGTTTGCCTCATTCTAATGTCAGAGTAGGTCTGTGATGGAAACATTTTAGCTTCAGCTTTAGTGCTATTGAAAGCTGCAGTGCAACATGGAAGCTCTATAAGGCCTCACACAGACAGGACATTTCAAAGACGCAAACATTTAGGTGCATTTAAAGGCGTCAAGCGCTTGGGCATTAATGAATTTCATTGGCCAGAATAATTATACATTATTATTCTGGCCATTTAAATGAATTAAAGCTGAAGCGCTAAACGCGCCTGGCGTCAACACGCGTTTAGGCAGGTTTAAATACATTTAGATGCCTTTGCTCGCGTCTTTTTCCTGCCAAAACGCTGCTGCTCCTGGACGCATAGGCCCTGGGTTTTTTTTTTCCTTCTGATAAACACTACTGCTATTAAAGCTTTTAAGAGGCTATGGGCAACGTAATAACCACTTTTCAATGATAATTACAATATACTACTTTTTCCAGAGTATCGACTAATCTCTGAAATCCCAAGGACATCGATTAGATAAGCAGTCCATGACACCTATTTTCAGCTTTATAATGGCCATATGAAAAAGTGGTGCCAGAAACTATAGTGGCCTTCCATTGGAAAACACCCTAAAAACAAGTGCTGATGTCCATCCAAAACTGAAGTATGAGCTTTGGGTGAACTTGGCTATAAAGTGTTTTAATTGGTGAAAACTTACAGGAGGTGGAGGTGGTGGAGGTGCTGAAAAAGAAAAGAAAATACACAAAACAGCATTAGAAAATGTTATAAAGCAAATGGTCATGTAGCACAACAACCAATCACAATTCATTTTTCAGTGATCTGGTTTAAGGAAACTAACATCTAATGTGTTGTTATGGGGGTTACTCTGCTTTGCCCTCTCTAACTGAATTAAGGTCACAAGAGATTTCTGGCAGAGGACAAAAGAGCAGCTTGAGCTTATTGACAGAAGATCTTTTTTTTTCACACTCGCACACTCCAAGGCATGAATGATTACACCTATGGCCATCAAGGCAAAATATCTTCTCTTTTGAGCTCCTGGCTATGCTCCCGCCACTGACTTCTGCTGCCTTCTCCTTTTTCCTTTTTATTTTATAATTTATTATTTTAGAATTTTACAATTATAACCAGAGCAGATGGGTGCACCTGGAAATGCTGGGAAAGCACTGCTGGAGTAGAAGAAGTATTAATTTATTAAGTGTACTATTCAATCTACAAGAATTCTGAGAGAAAATCAACTGAAACCGAAGGCAAAGATGCCAAAGAATAACGCCCCCCCCTCCATCATCCCCAACTCAGTACCTAATAATGAAATGAGGGAACAAAATAGTTTCCAGTAAGACACAAAACGATTCTAACAAAACACGATCTAAAAACTCTATTATTAATCCAGTTAACTGATGTTTTTTAACTGTCCCATTGCCATGACGATCACTTTGGTGTGTGAGCAGAGGTAGCAGAAGAAGTGATTGCTGCATAACTCATAGTCTGGGGGCCAGATGAGACCTGATCATTTCATTCTCCCTCACTGCAGCAGTCCAGGCATCACCAAGCTTTATTGGCTGGACACTCACAAGACTATTATACTGTGAAGCACTGGTACTCATATAAGGTATAGTTAATATTTTTCAGCTTACAATAATGATCAAATTAGAATTTGCATTAGAAAAAATAAATCTGTATTATGAATACTTTCTATGGGTAGCAAATACAGGCCTGCTGCAAAGTTCCCCCACTCTCTTGCTATAAAGACACTTACGACACTGATGTTCAGGACAGCACTGTGTTTCGGGGTCTCCAAGCAGCAGTGGTGGCCTGTTATCATCGCATGTGGGAATATCGCATAGATCTTGACATTCTGCATATAAAGAATAGACAACACCTTAAACAGCAAGCATGTATTCAATGAACAAGAAATTGTATTTTCTGAAATGAATGATAACATATAGACAGACAAGTTATGCTGACATGAACTCTCATACACAGCACTGATGAAAGCTAACTAGTCTGAAATGGAGATAGGCAGTTTGGATTAATTCGATATATGATTGTACAGTTGGCCCAGCTTCATAAACAATGATTGGAATAAACACTTTTTTTTGAGGGGGTGGAAGGATTTGCGATAAAAGCAAATCACCTTTGTAAAGAAAGCTCTGCTATGCTTTACGGTAAAATGAAAACTGTCAATTAACTAAAAAGCTTTGGAATTCATTTTTTTTAAACTTTTATACATTGTTACCTAACAATACATTTCTTTGCACAATTCAACTTACGGCAGATAATGACTGGACAGCAGCGAGCGCCAGAAGGAGCTTCCATTACAACTGGGGTGGCACCTGTCATCTCACAGGACACAGGAGCACAGAGTATATCCGTGCATGATGGCTTTTGGAAACAGAAAAGCAATCGTGTGTAAGTGCATACATAAATGTGTAAAACCATCAAGCATAAAGAAAATGTCTTGGTTATGGATGTAAGCATAGTCCAACCAAAAGTATTATTATCTTCTACCTAGTTTCATTATTTCATTAGGATTCATTATTAAAGTTCTGGTGACCTGGGGGCCCCAAGGGATTCCCTTAATTTGCAGGGATTTCCTCTCCCTCCTTATTTGGGCTATCGGACGGGAAGTGAAGGCAAATCTCCCCAATTGGACACAGCTGGCAAAAAAAAAAAACGGGTTATAACCCTTCCTTACTGCTTATCCAAAATGAAAAAAAATTGGTTATAGTTCTACTTTAAGGTCCTTTGCCTATTCTTGCCTTTTTGGGGCGGGGGGGCACAGCTTCTAGAGTACAGGAACATGTACAGGGAAATATATATAGTATGTAGACTGTTATTGCTGACCTCTTCAATACTTTCTAAATCAGTGGAACCTGAATGCATCAAACAAAGCACAGACTATGGAGTTGTGTCAGTGGCTCCATAAGGCTCCACCAGATAAGCAGGGATGACAGGTAACTAGCATTTTCTGAAGGAGAGCTCCTTATTGCCAGTCTATGTATTTCTCTCAATGTATCTTCTACTTGACTTGAGCTCCAGAGTCCACACTGCTCTCCTAGACCATTAAAACATTATAAAGGCTATAGGCTATAAAGATAACAACTAGTATAACTTACTGGAGGTGGAGGTGGAGTGGGTGGGTTCTATGGATGAACAAAATGAAAAATGTCAGATACAGCTAAAAGCATGTTAAAATGCAGTCGTGTTTTCTCAGTGTAATTCTATATGGATAAGGTCCAGTCAAATGTACTCATTGCATTTACATGCTCTGTTTATACTGATTGTGATCTATTTTTTTTTTGTCTCAATATTTTAGCCAACAAGAATTGCAGATGGAAAGCAAATATATATGGGGAATGTAAATAAATATAATTTGGGGAATATATTGCTAATATTGATAACAGCAATAACAACAACAATAAAAATAATTATAATACGCTTTACTATGATATGCAATAAAAAAAATCATTAAATTAGCAAAACTAAAAAGATGCTTCATGTGGGAAGAATAATAATTAATGACTTACGGTAAAGGGTGGAGGTGGTTGGGGTGTTGTTGGCGGTGCTAAAATGTAAAGAGAAAAACATCAGCTCTAGATACTTTTATGCAGAGTTTTTTTTAACTCAGAGAATAGGAGAAGGAAACCCCTCCTACCAAGTCACCCCTGTCTCTGTCCCTTGGGTCCACCCCCTGCCCACCTCCCAATACCGCCACTTTTAGAGAATACAGAAACAAGTATCATTTTGTTGTGCTAAGCAACTTGTATGGAATTTGTGAAAAACAATAAAAGCATTAAAATAGATCCCCTGCAGACTGCAAATATAGATGCCCCCTAGCAACAATAGATCATCCAGTAACAATAGATCCCCCAGAAACAAAAGATTCCAACAAAAACAGATTTCCCAGCAATCAGCATCAGTAGACCCTCCTGCAGCCAGCATCAATAAATCTCTCCATCTACAGTAGGTCCCTCCCAGCAACAATTAATCTCCCAGCAACACAAGACCCCACAGAAACAATAGGTTCCCTGCCAGCAACAATAGATCTCCCGGTATCAATAGACGCTAACAAAAAAATAGATCCTCTACGGCGACATGGATTGCCCAGCAGCCAGCATCAATAGACCCCAGTGTGTATTCGACCCCCAGCCCCGCCCCTCCTTCCTTCTCACTGGTTGTGACTGACGGTCTATCTGCTGAGACCGACCCAACTCATAAATATTCAAATACATTCTCATGAGAAACCCTACAATCACGATTATTCATTGTCAGTAATTGACTAATAGCATGTCTCAATACTAAAATCCTGGGAAAGAAAGGACTGGAAAAATGTAAACTGTAGCATTTCCAGCACCTCTTAGTCAAGTCTTTTTCTGTTGGTACTATATTGCAGACATTCATGTACAAAGTCATTCATTGCATGACTTAGGCCTGAACCCTAAACCACAGATATTCAATGGTAGCCACAGAGAGGTGCTGATTTTTGTTAATTACTCTGTATGTAAATGACTGAAGTATGAGCACCCATTAGCAGTGCTTGTTTTCACACTGTAGAGTTGTTCTTTCTCTGATATTGCTGAGGGGTTTTTGAAGGGGACAGTCTAGATGCAAATGGCCTTTGATTGAGAGGTCTTCTTTAGGTGTGGAAAATGTATAGAATTACTTACGACATTCATATATTGGACAACATTCTGCCACCAAGTTAAAGTTCACAATTAGATCGGCACCATCACAAAAAGGAGCTGGTGGGCATGGGTCACACTCTGTAAAACAAAACACATATTTATTCATTTATTCCGTTTTATCAGACAGTCATTTGGAGAGTGAAGGCTAAGCTAAGCCCGAAAGATTTACCTTCATTACATACAGAAAGATGCATCATTTGATTGGCCAAAAAGAACCTTTAATTGCCCCTCGTGTGCAATCTTTCAGGAATTTAAATAAAACATCTGCATTTTGCTTGCACGTGAAAAAGGTTATTCATGTGAACACAGCCTCACCTCATTAACTGAGTTAATATTATCTTTGCTGTGTATTGTTTACGTCAAAACTACAGAGAAACTTTGCTGTACAACAACCACCCAGAAGAATGAATTATCCCCATCTCTCTGCCTCCTTGCCTGCTCTTCACACAGGGCACTAGAGAGTTTAAATCATAGAGAAGGAGTCTGAAGGCAAACACCTTCTTCTCTGCTCTTTCCCACAGTGAGCAGTGTCATTGGTGCATCCATTGGACTTTCGCTTTTTAATATAAAACCGCATTTAAATAATAAAAGTGGATAAAAAAAATCAGTTTTGAAAATATATCGATTCACAAACTTTAAATCATTACAGTTTCCTTGTCATTTGCTCCAAAAAGAGTCCACAATCACACTTACGACATTCATATGCTAGACAGCAAGGGTCCGTGGTGTCAACCTCGACTGCTCTTTCTCCGTTCCGTAAGCAGGAAGGCACATTGCATGTGACACCATGACATTTATGCTGGAAAAGATGGAAAGAATAAATATTGGTTGTTACACATAACTGTTAGCATTTCACCCAGTATAAATAGGTAAGATATTACTTAAGTCAGAACGGTACTTACAGGTGTATTCACTGCAGGAGTAGGTGGTGGCGGTGGTGGAGGTACTGTAGAAAATGATACATTTCACATTAAACAGGAAACTATACTACTACTACTATTATTACTCGTGTGAGCTTGCTGCAAAGCTGTCCTATGGCATCTGTGGAGTTGGAATTCCTTAGCACAAATGCAATGTTCACTGCTGTTTTACTTTCTGGTACTGGAGTCCTGTTGACAGGAAACTCCACCATCTTTTCACTATGTCCTTCCACCTTTTATCCAGCTGTGTCATGACGGATGCAAAAAGCTGCACCATCACTTTACACATTGAAAGAAAAAGTATGAGGACATTTCCGGCTAAAAAGGCAGTAGCTTTCTTGGGGTATGTAAATGACAGCATTGCTAAACATATATAAAACCTTTTTTAATTCAAACATATCTTGAGATTTGTATACTTCCTGTAGTGTAAGCAATTGACATCATTTTCATGATCACTAAAAAGAAATGTTCCAGCAATGTACTTACTACATGTGTATGTGGGACAGCAAGGATCATCATCGTTTGACGTCTCTACTATTATTTCACCATCTCTACAGTCTGCTGGTAGGCATCCGCTGCTGTCACAAGGCTGTAGGAAGTGACAGGAAGATCACTTTCATTGGACAATCAATATATACAATAGATAGGAGAACATTTATTCCCAGGTTAGCAATGTGTTTTGGTACTGAGGAGGTTATAAATATAATAGGAGAAGTCCCATACAAATCTCTGAGGGTTTACTGTACAAGCATGGCCAGTACTGAAGAGAATTACTGCTGCAGGACTTTAAACATTAGAAGTGACCTCGGCTATGCTATTAAGTTCAGTAAACAGCAGAGGAAGGAGATTTTAGTGTAGATTAGTTAATGAAGGCTACATGGGGGAAGGGGGTTGGGGGGGGAGGGGGTCTAGTTTTGTTAAAGGCACATCTGTGCTTAAACCTTACTCCTACTGATCACCAGGGGCGGACTGACCATTCGTGCACTCGGGCACTGCCCGAGGGCCCAGGGTCAGTAGGCCCCATGATCCCCTACTGCCCAGGGGCACCATGAGTTGTCAGTCCGCCCCTGCTGACCACTGACCTAATCCCCAACACTCTATTGATACCCGGAGATACAGATTTACACTGATGATGCTAAAATCTCAGTGCGCAACACTACTTATGGAACATTTGATTACTTTATATGCTATTCTATCAGTTTGCTTGTCGGCACATAAAAAATAAACTTACCGTCACAGGAGGAGGAGGAGGAGGAGCCTGGAAAAAACAATAACAACATAAGATGCCAGTGCATACCAGTACATACACAAATAGGTGTCAGTGCTTTTTTTTTTTATTCAAGCTGTGTAAGTAGCTTGAATCTGACCTGAAATAAACCTGTTGCAGTGCCTGTACAGAAAAGGAGCCAGCTAAAAGACAAGTGCCATTCTAATAGGAGGAGAGATCAGAGTGACAGAGACATTAGCTCATAAGTCTGATGCTTCTCCTTTCACTGTTCCATCAGAGGCTTGAGGTGAGGAAAAATCTGCAAGTGTTATGGAACTGCAGCAGATACATTTCACATGTCCTGCCCTGTCAGTCGTGGCTGTGCTATGTGGCTGAGCCATGAAGATGTAACGAGAGCATGGTCAAAAATAAATATCCTTTAGCAGGTAATAAAAGCTCCCATAAATGTATTTCATCTGTTTGTTTATCTGCTTGCCTGGAGTTTAGAGCTGAATGATGATTTGCAAAATGCAGCCATTGGTTGCAGCAATCATCTTTTAGCCATAGCAGGTCAGGCAGGTGCTATGGGGTCCAGCAGCACAGAAGAATCAGGGCATCCGCCTGAATAATGTTTTATACAGGTACCAACAGCAGTCGGCATATACTCTATGTTTGAGATGTACGTACAGTTCTCAGTTTTTACAATGGATTAATACAAGTCTCAAGGATACAGTTTAGGGAGTCATGAGACCCGAAGTGGTTATGCAGTGGGGCTTGATTACACATCATTATATTTGTCAAACAAAGCTTTACCTGCATTTTATCAATTCCACATGAACTTACAAAATCAGCCTGATAGTCCACTGAATTTATACTACAATCAGATTTTACACATTCTACCTTTTTTTGTACTTACGGGAGTTGTTGGTATAGGAACTGAAAAATAAAAAGAGGAACATGTGATTACCATCTAGCCTAACTCAGCAAGCAACTTACAACTGTGTACAGCATATACAGTATATAAACAGCAGTGGAATATCAACATCCAAATAACACAACAGATTGCTTCAATCAGACAATGCAAAATTGAACAGTGCAGTGACCAGTAGCCACCAGTCAGATGGTAAATCAAATGACAGATAGATGCAAATCTTATGGTTTGCAGCCTTCCCTTGATCTTCAAATACTTTTTCACACTCTCTTACTTTGTTATTTCCATCTACTTGCTGTCACATGTGTTTTGTATTGTATAGCTTTTCTTTGAAATGAAAGAATGCAACAAAGTCACATAATGAAGGTCAGCACTTACTGCAGGAGAATGTCTGGCAGCAAGGGTCATCAGTTGGAGTTTGAATCTTATACTCATTGTCTTCACAAGTGGGTTCAGGAGCGCAGGTCACGTGGCTACATGGAGGCTACAATATAGAGAGAGGTGTACTATTAGAATGGTCATAGGGACATGTTATGGAGTACAATTATCATTACTAGGCCTGCTTAGGAAAAGACTTGTTTGCCTCATTCTAATGTCAGAGTAGGTCTGTGATGGAAACATTTTAGCTTCAGCTTTAGTGCTATTGAAAGCTGCAGTGCAACATGGAAGCTCTATAAGGCCTCACACAGACAGGACATTTCAAAGACGCAAACATTTAGGTGCATTTAAAGGCGTCAAGCGCTTGGGCATTAATGAATTTCATTGGCCAGAATAATTATACATTATTATTCTGGCCATTTAAATGAATTAAAGCTGAAGCGCTAAACGCGCCTGGCGTCAACACGCGTTTAGGCAGGTTTAAATACATTTAGATGCCTTTGCTCGCGTCTTTTTCCTGCCAAAACGCTGCTGCTCCTGGACGCATAGGCCCTGGGTTTTTTTTTTTCCTTCTGATAAACACTACTGCTATTAAAGCTTTTAAGAGGCTATGGGCAACGTAATAACCACTTTTCAATGATAATTACAATATACTACTTTTTCCAGAGTATCGACTAATCTCTGAAATCCCAAGGACATCGATTAGATAAGCAGTCCATGACACCTATTTTCAGCTTTATAATGGCCATATGAAAAAGTGGTGCCAGAAACTATAGTGGCCTTCCATTGGAAAACACCCTAAAAACAAGTGCTGATGTCCATCCAAAACTGAAGTATGAGCTTTGGGTGAACTTGGCTATAAAGTGTTTTAATTGGTGAAAACTTACAGGAGGTGGAGGTGGTGGAGGTGCTGAAAAAGAAAAGAAAATACACAAAACAGCATTAGAAAATGTTATAAAGCAAATGGTCATGTAGCACAACAACCAATCACAATTCATTTTTCAGTGATCTGGTTTAAGGAAATTAACATCTAATGTGTTGTTATGGGGGTTACTCTGCTTTGCCCTCTCTAACTGAATTAAGGTCACAAGAGATTTCTGGCAGAGGACAAAAGAGCAGCTTGAGCTTATTGACAGAAGATCTTTTTTTTTCACACTCGCACACTCCAAGGCATGAATGATTACACCTATGGCCATCAAGGCAAAATATCTTCTCTTTTGAGCTCCTGGCTATGCTCCCGCCACTGACTTCTGCTGCCTTCTCCTTTTTCCTTTTTATTTTATAATTTATTATTTTAGAATTTTACAATTATAACCAGAGCAGATGGGTGCACCTGGAAATGCTGGGAAAGCACTGCTGGAGTAGAAGAAGTATTAATTTATTAAGTGTACTATTCAATCTACAAGAATTCTGAGAGAAAATCAACTGAAACCGAAGGCAAAGATGCCAAAGAATAACGCCCCCCCCTCCATCATCCCCAACTCAGTACCTAATAATGAAATGAGGGAACAAAATAGTTTCCAGTAAGACACAAAACGATTCTAACAAAACACGATCTAAAAACTCTATTATTAATCCAGTTAACTGATGTTTTTTAACTGTCCCATTGCCATGACGATCACTTTGGTGTGTGAGCAGAGGTAGCAGAAGAAGTGATTGCTGCATAACTCATAGTCTGGGGGCCAGATGAGACCTGATCATTTCATTCTCCCTCACTGCAGCAGTCCAGGCATCACCAAGCTTTATTGGCTGGACACTCACAAGACTATTATACTGTGAAGCACTGGTACTCATATAAGGTATAGTTAATATTTTTCAGCTTACAATAATGATCAAATTAGAATTTGCATTAGAAAAAATAAATCTGTATTATGAATACTTTCTATGGGTAGCAAATACAGGCCTGCTGCAAAGTTCCCCCACTCTCTTGCTATAAAGACACTTACGACACTGATGTTCAGGACAGCACTGTGTTTCGGGGTCTCCAAGCAGCAGTGGTGGCCTGTTATCATCGCATGTGGGAATATCGCATAGATCTTGACATTCTGCATATAAAGAATAGACAACACCTTAAACTGCAAGCATGTATTCAATGAACAAGAAATTGTATTTTCTGAAATGAATGATAACATATAGACAGACAAGTTATGCTGACATGAACTCTCATACACAGCACTGATGAAAGCTAACTAGTCTGAAATGGAGATAGGCAGTTTGGATTAATTCGATATATGATTGTACAGTTGGCCCAGCTTCATAAACAATGATTGGAATAAACACTTTTTTTTGAGGGGGTGGAAGGATTTGCGATAAAAGCAAATCACCTTTGTAAAGAAAGCTCTGCTATGCTTTACGGTAAAATGAAAACTGTCAATTAACTAAAAAGCTTTGGAATTCATTTTTTTTAAACTTTTATACATTGTTACCTAACAATACATTTCTTTGCACAATTCAACTTACGGCAGATAATGACTGGACAGCAGCGAGCGCCAGAAGGAGCTTCCATTACAACTGGGGTGGCACCTGTCATCTCACAGGACACAGGAGCACAGAGTATATCCGTGCATGATGGCTTTTGGAAACAGAAAAGCAATCGTGTGTAAGTGCATACATAAATGTGTAAAACCATCAAGCATAAAGAAAATGTCTTGGTTATGGATGTAAGCATAGTCCAACCAAAAGTATTATTATCTTCTACCTAGTTTCATTATTTCATTAGGATTCATTATTAAAGTTCTGGTGACCTGGGGGCCCCAAGGGATTCCCTTAATTTGCAGGGATTTCCTCTCCCTCCTTATTTGGGCTATCGGACGGGAAGTGAAGGCAAATCTCCCCAATTGGACACAGCTGGCAAAAAAAAAAAACGGGTTATAACCCTTCCTTACTGCTTATCCAAAATGAAAAAAAATTGGTTATAGTTCTACTTTAAGGTCCTTTGCCTATTCTTGCCTTTTTGGGGCGGGGGGGCACAGCTTCTAGAGTACAGGAACATGTACAGGGAAATATATATAGTATGTAGACTGTTATTGCTGACCTCTTCAATACTTTCTAAATCAGTGGAACCTGAATGCATCAAACAAAGCACAGACTATGGAGTTGTGTCAGTGGCTCCATAAGGCTCCACCAGATAAGCAGGGATGACAGGTAACTAGCATTTTCTGAAGGAGAGCTCCTTATTGCCAGTCTATGTATTTCTCTCAATGTATCTTCTACTTGACTTGAGCTCCAGAGTCCACACTGCTCTCCTAGACCATTAAAACATTATAAAGGCTATAGGCTATAAAGATAACAACTAGTATAACTTACTGGAGGTGGAGGTGGAGTGGGTGGGTTCTATGGATGAACAAAATGAAAAATGTCAGATACAGCTAAAAGCATGTTAAAATGCAGTCGTGTTTTCTCAGTGTAATTCTATATGGATAAGGTCCAGTCAAATGTACTCATTGCATTTACATGCTCTGTTTATACTGATTGTGATCTATTTTTTTTTTGTCTCAATATTTTAGCCAACAAGAATTGCAGATGGAAAGCAAATATATATGGGGAATGTAAATAAATATAATTTGGGGAATATATTGCTAATATTGATAACAGCAATAACAACAACAATAAAAATAATTATAATACGCTTTACTATGATATGCAATAAAAAAAATCATTAAATTAGCAAAACTAAAAAGATGCTTCATGTGGGAAGAATAATAATTAATGACTTACGGTAAAGGGTGGAGGTGGTTGGGGTGTTGTTGGCGGTGCTAAAATGTAAAGAGAAAAACATCAGCTCTAGATACTTTTATGCAGAGTTTTTTTAAACTCAGAGAATAGGAGAAGGAAACCCCTCCTACCAAGTCACCCCTGTCTCTGTCCCTTGGGTCCACCCCCTGCCCACCTCCCAATACCGCCACTTTTAGAGAATACAGAAACAAGTATCATTTTGTTGTGCTAAGCAACTTGTATGGAATTTGTGAAAAACAATAAAAGCATTAAAATAGATCCCCTGCAGACTGCAAATATAGATGCCCCCTAGCAACAATAGATCATCCAGTAACAATAGATCCCCCAGAAACAAAAGATTCCAACAAAAACAGATTTCCCAGCAATCAGCATCAGTAGACCCTCCTGCAGCCAGCATCAATAAATCTCTCCATCTACAGTAGGTCCCTCCCAGCAACAATTAATCTCCCAGCAACACAAGACCCCACAGAAACAATAGGTTCCCTGCCAGCAACAATAGATCTCCCGGTATCAATAGACGCTAACAAAAAAATAGATCCTCTACGGCGACATGGATTGCCCAGCAGCCAGCATCAATAGACCCCAGTGTGTATTCGACCCCCAGCCCCGCCCCTCCTTCCTTCTCACTGGTTGTGACTGACGGTCTATCTGCTGAGACCGACCCAACTCATAAATATTCAAATACATTCTCATGAGAAACCCTACAATCACGATTATTCATTGTCAGTAATTGACTAATAGCATGTCTCAATACTAAAATCCTGGGAAAGAAAGGACTGGAAAAATGTAAACTGTAGCATTTCCAGCACCTCTTAGTCAAGTCTTTTTCTGTTGGTACTATATTGCAGACATTCATGTACAAAGTCATTTATTGCATGACTTAGACCTGAACCCTAAAACAACAGATATTCAATGGTAGCCACAGAGAGGTGCTGATTTTTGTTAATTACTCTGTATGTAAATGACTGAAGTATGAGCACCCATTAGCAGTGCTTGTTTTCACACTGTAGAGTTGTTCTTTCTCTGATATTGCTGAGGGGTTTTTGAAGGGGACAGTCTAGATGCAAATGGCCTTTGATTGAGAGGTCTTCTTTAGGTGTGGAAAATGTATAGAATTACTTACGACATTCATATATTGGACAACATTCTGCCACCAAGTTAAAGTTCACAATTAGATCGGCACCATCACAAAAAGGAGCTGGTGGGCATGGGTCACACTCTGTAAAACAAAACACATATTTATTCATTTATTCCGTTTTATCAGACAGTCATTTGGAGAGTGAAGGCTAAGCTAAGCCCGAAAGATTTACCTTCATTACATACAGAAAGATGCATCATTTGATTGGCCAAAAAGAACCTTTAATTGCCCCTCGTGTGCAATCTTTCAGGAATTTAAATAAAACATCTGCATTTTGCTTGCACGTGAAAAAGGTTATTCATGTGAACACAGCCTCACCTCATTAACTGAGTTAATATTATCTTTGCTGTGTATTGTTTACGTCAAAACTACAGAGAAACTTTGCTGTACAACAACCACCCAGAAGAATGAATTATCCCCATCTCTCTGCCTCCTTGCCTGCTCTTCACACAGGGCACTAGAGAGTTTAAATCATAGACAAGGAGTCTGAAGGCAAACACCTTCTTCTCTGCTCTTTCCCACAGTGAGCAGTGTCATTGGTGCATCCATTGGACTTTCGCTTTTTAATATAAAACCGCATTTAAATAATAAAAGTGGATAAAAAAAATCAGTTTTGAAAATATATCGATTCACAAACTTTAAATCATTACAGTTTCCTTGTCATTTGCTCCAAAAAGAGTCCACAATCACACTTACGACATTCATATGCTAGACAGCAAGGGTCCGTGGTGTCAACCTCGACTGCTCTTTCTCCGTTCCGTAAGCAGGAAGGCACATTGCATGTGACACCATGACATTTATGCTGGAAAAGATGGAAAGAATAAATATTGGTTGTTACACATAACTGTTAGCATTTCACCCAGTATAAATAGGTAAGATATTACTTAAGTCAGAACGGTACTTACAGGTGTATTCACTGCAGGAGTAGGTGGTGGCGGTGGTGGAGGTACTGTAGAAAATGATACATTTCACATTAAACAGGAAACTATACTACTACTACTATTATTACTCGTGTGAGCTTGCTGCAAAGCTGTCCTATGGCATCTGTGGAGTTGGAATTCCTTAGCACAAATGCAATGTTCACTGCTGTTTTACTTTCTGGTACTGGAGTCCTGTTGACAGGAAACTCCACCATCTTTTCACTATGTCCTTCCACCTTTTATCCAGCTGTGTCATGACGGATGCAAAAAGCTGCACCATCACTTTACACATTGAAAGAAAAAGTATGAGGACATTTCCGGCTAAAAAGGCAGTAGCTTTCTTGGGGTATGTAAATGACAGCATTGCTAAACATATATAAAACCTTTTTTAATTCAAACATATCTTGAGATTTGTATACTTCCTGTAGTGTAAGCAATTGACATCATTTTCATGATCACTAAAAAGAAATGTTCCAGCAATGTACTTACTACATGTGTATGTGGGACAGCAAGGATCATCATCGTTTGACGTCTCTACTATTATTTCACCATCTCTACAGTCTGCTGGTAGGCATCCGCTGCTGTCACAAGGCTGTAGGAAGTGACAGGAAGATCACTTTCATTGGACAATCAATATATACAATAGATAGGAGAACATTTATTCCCAGGTTAGCAATGTGTTTTGGTACTGAGGAGGTTATAAATATAATAGGAGAAGTCCCATACAAATCTCTGAGGGTTTACTGTACAAGCATGGCCAGTACTGAAGAGAATTACTGCTGCAGGACTTTAAACATTAGAAGTGACCGCGGCTATGCTATTAAGTTCAGTAAACAGCAGAGGAAGGAGATTTTAGTGTAGATTAGTTAATGAAGGCTACATGGGGGAAGGGGGTTGGGGGGGGAGGGGGTCTAGTTTTGTTAAAGGCACATCTGTGCTTAAACCTTACTCCTACTGATCACCAGGGGCGGACTGACCATTCGTGCACTCGGGCACTGCCCGAGGGCCCAGGGTCAGTAGGCCCCATGATCCCCTACTGCCCAGGGGCACCATGAGTTGTCAGTCCTCCCCTGCTGACCACTGACCTAATCCCCAACACTCTATTGATACCCGGAGATACAGATTTACACTTATGATGCTAAAATCTCAGTGCGCAACACTACTGATGGAACATTTGATTACTTTATATGCTATTCTATCAGTTTGCTTGTCGGCACATAAAAAATAAACTTACCGTCACAGGAGGAGGAGGAGGAGGAGCCTGGAAAAAACAATAACAACATAAGATGCCAGTGCATACCAGTACATACACAAATAGGTGTCAGTGCTTTTTTTTTTTTATTCAAGCTGTGTAAGTAGCTTGAATCTGACCTGAAATAAACCTGTTGCAGTGCCTGTACAGAAAAGGAGCCAGCTAAAAGACAAGTGCCATTCTAATAGGAGGAGAGATCAGAGTGACAGAGACATTAGCTCATAAGTCTGATGCTTCTCCTTTCACTGTTCCATCAGAGGCTTGAGGTGAGGAAAAATCTGCAAGTGTTATGGAACTGCAGCAGATACATTTCACATGTCCTGCCCTGTCAGTCGTGGCTGTGCTATGTGGCTGAGCCATGAAGATGTAACGAGAGCATGGTCAAAAATAAATATCCTTTAGCAGGTAATAAAAGCTCCCATAAATGTATTTCATCTGTTTGTTTATCTGCTTGCCTGGAGTTTAGAGCAATGATGATTTGCAAAATGCAGCCATTGGTTGCAGCAATCATCTTTTAGCCATAGCAGGTCAGGCAGGTGCTATGGGGTCCAGCAGCACAGAAGAATCAGGGCATCCGCCTGAATAATGTTTTATACAGGTACCAACAGCAGTCGGCATATACTCTATGTTTGAGATGTACGTACAGTTCTCAGTTTTTACAATGGATTAATACAAGTCTCAAGGATACAGTTTAGGGAGTCATGAGACCCGAAGTGGTTATGCAGTGGGGCTTGATTACACATCATTATATTTGTCAAACAAAGCTTTACCTGCATTTTATCAATTCCACATGAACTTACAAAATCAGCTTGATAGTCCACTGAATTTATACTACAATCAGATTTTACACATTCTACCTTTTTTTGTACTTACGGGAGTTGTTGGTATAGGAACTGAAAAATAAAAAGAGGAACATGTGATTACCATCTAGCCTAACTCAGCAAGCAACTTACAACTGTGTACAGCATATACAGTATATAAACAGCAGTGGAATATCAACATCCAAATAACACAACAGATTGCTTCAATCAGACAATGCAAAATTGAACAGTGCAGTGACCAGTAGCCACCAGTCAGATGGTAAATCAAATGACAGATAGATGCAAATCTTATGGTTTGCAGCCTTCCCTTGATCTTCAAATACTTTTTCACACTCTCTTACTTTGTTATTTCCATCTACTTGCTGTCACATGTGTTTTGTATTGTATAGCTTTTCTTTGAAATGAAAGAATGCAACAAAGTCACATAATGAAGGTCAGCACTTACTGCAGGAGAATGTCTGGCAGCAAGGGTCATCAGTTGGAGTTTGAATCTTATACTCATTGTCTTCACAAGTGGGTTCAGGAGCGCAGGTCACGTGGCTACATGGAGGCTACAATATAGAGAGAGGTGTACTATTAGAATGGTCATAGGGACATGTTATGGAGTACAATTATCATTACTAGGCCTGCTTAGGAAAAGACTTGTTTGCCTCATTCTAATGTCAGAGTAGGTCTGTGATGGAAACATTTTAGCTTCAGCTTTAGTGCTATTGAAAGCTGCAGTGCAACATGGAAGCTCTATAAGGCCTCACACAGACAGGACATTTCAAAGACGCAAACATTTAGGTGCATTTAAAGGCGTCAAGCGCTTGGGCATTAATGAATTTCATTGGCCAGAATAATTATACATTATTATTCTGGCCATTTAAATGAATTAAAGCTGAAGCGCTAAACGCGCCTGGCGTCAACACGCGTTTAGGCAGGTTTAAATACATTTAGATGCCTTTGCTCGCGTCTTTTTCCTGCCAAAACGCTGCTGCTCCTGGACGCATAGGCCCTGGGTTTTTTTTTTCCTTCTGATAAACACTACTGCTATTAAAGCTTTTAAGAGGCTATGGGCAACGTAATAACCACTTTTCAATGATAATTACAATATACTACTTTTTCCAGAGTATCGACTAATCTCTGAAATCCCAAGGACATCGATTAGATAAGCAGTCCATGACACCTATTTTCAGCTTTATAATGGCCATATGAAAAAGTGGTGCCAGAAACTATAGTGGCCTTCCATTGGAAAACACCCTAAAAACAAGTGCTGATGTCCATCCAAAACTGAAGTATGAGCTTTGGGTGAACTTGGCTATAAAGTGTTTTAATTGGTGAAAACTTACAGGAGGTGGAGGTGGTGGAGGTGCTGAAAAAGAAAAGAAAATACACAAAACAGCATTAGAAAATGTTATAAAGCAAATGGTCATGTAGCACAACAACCAATCACAATTCATTTTTCAGTGATCTGGTTTAAGGAAACTAACATCTAATGTGTTGTTATGGGGGTTACTCTGCTTTGCCCTCTCTAACTGAATTAAGGTCACAAGAGATTTCTGGCAGAGGACAAAAGAGCAGCTTGAGCTTATTGACAGAAGATCTTTTTTTTTCACACTCGCACACTCCAAGGCATGAATGATTACACCTATGGCCATCAAGGCAAAATATCTTCTCTTTTGAGCTCCTGGCTATGCTCCCGCCACTGACTTCTGCTGCCTTCTCCTTTTTCCTTTTTATTTTATAATTTATTATTTTAGAATTTTACAATTATAACCAGAGCAGATGGGTGCACCTGGAAATGCTGGGAAAGCACTGCTGGAGTAGAAGAAGTATTAATTTATTAAGTGTACTATTCAATCTACAAGAATTCTGAGAGAAAATCAACTGAAACCGAAGGCAAAGATGCCAAAGAATAACGCCCCCCCCTCCATCATCCCCAACTCAGTACCTAATAATGAAATGAGGGAACAAAATAGTTTCCAGTAAGACACAAAACGATTCTAACAAAACACGATCTAAAAACTCTATTATTAATCCAGTTAACTGATGTTTTTTAACTGTCCCATTGCCATGACGATCACTTTGGTGTGTGAGCAGAGGTAGCAGAAGAAGTGATTGCTGCATAACTCATAGTCTGGGGGCCAGATGAGACCTGCTCATTTCATTCTCCCTCACTGCAGCAGTCCAGGCATCACCAAGCTTTATTGGCTGGACACTCACAAGACTATTATACTGTGAAGCACTGGTACTCATATAAGGTATAGTTAATATTTTTCAGCTTACGATAATGATCAAATTAGAATTTGCATTAGAAAAAATAAATCTGTATTATGAATACTTTCTATGGGTAGCAAATACAGGCCTGCTGCAAAGTTCCCCCACTCTCTTGCTATAAAGACACTTACGACACTGATGTTCAGGACAGCACTGTGTTTCGGGGTCTCCAAGCAGCAGTGGTGGCCTGTTATCATCGCATGTGGGAATATCGCATAGATCTTGACATTCTGCATATAAAGAATAGACAACACCTTAAACAGCAAGCATGTATTCAATGAACAAGAAATTGTATTTTCTGAAATGAATGATAACATATAGACAGACAAGTTATGCTGACATGAACTCTCATACACAGCACTGATGAAAGCTAACTAGTCTGAAATGGAGATAGGCAGTTTGGATTAATTCGATATATGATTGTACAGTTGGCCCAGCTTCATAAACAATGATTGGAATAAACACTTTTTTTTGAGGGGGTGGAAGGATTTGCGATAAAAGCAAATCACCTTTGTAAAGAAAGCTCTGCTATGCTTTACGGTAAAATGAAAACTGTCAATTAACTAAAAAGCTTTGGAATTCATTTTTTTTAAACTTTTATACATTGTTACCTAACAATACATTTCTTTGCACAATTCAACTTACGGCAGATAATGACTGGACAGCAGCGAGCGCCAGAAGGAGCTTCCATTACAACTGGGGTGGCACCTGTCATCTCACAGGACACAGGAGCACAGAGTATATCCGTGCATGATGGCTTTTGGAAAAAGAAAAGCAATCGTGTGTAAGTGCATACATAAATGTGTAAAACCATCAAGCATAAAGAAAATGTCTTGGTTATGGATGTAAGCATAGTCCAACCAAAAGTATTATTATCTTCTACCTAGTTTCATTATTTCATTAGGATTCATTATTAAAGTTCTGGTGACCTGGGGGCCCCAAGGGATTCCCTTAATTTGCAGGGATTTCCTCTCCCTCCTTATTTGGGCTATCGGACGGGTAGTGAAGGCAAATCTCCCCAATTGGACACAGCTGGCAAAAAAAAAAAACGGGTTATAACCCTTCCTTACTGCTTATCCAAAATGAAAAAAAATTGGTTATAGTTCTACTTTAAGGTCCTTTGCCTATTCTTGCCTTTTTGGGGCGGGGGGCACAGCTTCTAGAGTACAGGAACATGTACAGGGAAATATATATAGTATGTAGACTGTTATTGCTGACCTCTTCAATACTTTCTAAATCAGTGGAACCTGAATGCATCAAACAAAGCACAGACTATGGAGTTGTGTCAGTGGCTCCATAAGGCTCCACCAGATAAGCAGGGATGACAGGTAACTAGCATTTTCTGAAGGAGAGCTCCTTATTGCCAGTCTATGTATTTCTCTCAATGTATCTTCTACTTGACTTGAGCTCCAGAGTCCACACTGCTCTCCTAGACCATTAAAACATTATAAAGGCTATAGGATATAAAGATAACAACTAGTATAACTTACTGGAGGTGGAGGTGGAGTGGGTGGGTTCTATGGATGAACAAAATGAAAAATGTCAGATACAGCTAAAAGCATGTTAAAATGCAGTCGTGTTTTCTCAGTGTAATTCTATATGGATAAGGTCCAGTCAAATGTACTCATTGCATTTACATGCTCTGTTTATACTGATTGTGATCTATTTTTTTTTTGTCTCAATATTTTAGCCAACAAGAATTGCAGATGGAAAGCAAATATATATGGGGAATGTAAATAAATATAATTTGGGGAATATATTGCTAATATTGATAACAGCAATAACAACAACAACAATAAAAATAATTATAATACGCTTTACTATGATATGCAATAAAAAAAATCATTAAATTAGCAAAACTAAAAAGATGCTTCATGTGGGAAGAATAATAATTAATGACTTACGGTAAAGGGTGGAGGTGGTTGGGGTGTTGTTGGCGGTGCTAAAATGTAAAGAGAAAAACATCAGCTCTAGATACTTTTATGCAGAGTTTTTTTTAACTCAGAGAATAGGAGAAGGAAACCCCTCCTACCAAGTCACCCCTGTCTCTGTCCCTTGGGTCCACCCCCTGCCCACCTCCCAATACCGCCACTTTTAGAGAATACAGAAACAAGTATCATTTTGTTGTGCTAAGCAACTTGTATGGAATTTGTGAAAAACAATAAAAGCATTAAAATAGATCCCCTGCAGACTGCAAATATAGATGCCCCCTAGCAACAATAGATCATCCAGTAACAATAGATCCCCCAGAAACAAAAGATTCCAACAAAAACAGATTTCCCAGCAATCAGCATCAGTAGACCCTCCTGCAGCCAGCATCAATAAATCTCTCCATCTACAGTAGGTCCCTCCCAGCAACAATTAATCTCCCAGCAACACAAGACCCCACAGAAACAATAGGTTCCCTGCCAGCAACAATAGATCTCCCGGTATCAATAGACGCTAACAAAAAAATAGATCCTCTACGGCGACATGGATTGCCCAGCAGCCAGCATCAATAGACCCCAGTGTGTATTCGACCCCCAGCCCCGCCCCTCCTTCCTTCTCACTGGTTGTGACTGACGGTCTATCTGCTGAGACCGACCCAACTCATAAATATTCAAATACATTCTCATGAGAAACCCTACAATCACGATTATTCATTGTCAGTAATTGACTAATAGCATGTCTCAATACTAAAATCCTGGGAAAGAAAGGACTGGAAAAATGTAAACTGTAGCATTTCCAGCACCTCTTAGTCAAGTCTTTTTCTGTTGGTACTATATTGCAGACATTCATGTACAAAGTCATTCATTGCATGACTTAGGCCTGAACCCTAAACCACAGATATTCAATGGTAGCCACAGAGAGGTGCTGATTTTTGTTAATTACTCTGTATGTAAATGACTGAAGTATGAGCACCCATTAGCAGTGCTTGTTTTCACACTGTAGAGTTGTTCTTTCTCTGATATTGCTGAGGGGTTTTTGAAGGGGACAGTCTAGATGCAAATGGCCTTTGATTGAGAGGTCTTCTTTAGGTGTGGAAAATGTATAGAATTACTTACGACATTCATATATTGGACAACATTCTGCCACCAAGTTAAAGTTCACAATTAGATCGGCACCATCACAAAAAGGAGCTGGTGGGCATGGGTCACACTCTGTAAAACAAAACACATATTTATTCATTTATTCCGTTTTATCAGACAGTCATTTGGAGAGTGAAGGCTAAGCTAAGCCCGAAAGATTTACCTTCATTACATACAGAAAGATGCATCATTTGATTGGCCAAAAAGAACCTTTAATTGCCCCTCGTGTGCAATCTTTCAGGAATTTAAATAAAACATCTGCATTTTGCTTGCACGTGAAAAAGGTTATTCATGTGAACACAGCCTCACCTCATTAACTGAGTTAATATTATCTTTGCTGTGTATTGTTTACGTCAAAACTACAGAGAAACTTTGCTGTACAACAACCACCCAGAAGAATGAATTATCCCCATCTCTCTGCCTCCTTGCCTGCTCTTCACACAGGGCACTAGAGAGTTTAAATCATAGAGAAGGAGTCTGAAGGCAAACACCTTCTTCTCTGCTCTTTCCCACAGTGAGCAGTGTCATTGGTGCATCCATTGGACTTTCGCTTTTTAATATAAAACCGCATTTAAATAATAAAAGTGGATAAAAAAAATCAGTTTTGAAAATATATCGATTCACAAACTTTAAATCATTACAGTTTCCTTGTCATTTGCTCCAAAAAGAGTCCACAATCACACTTACGACATTCATATGCTAGACAGCAAGGGTCCGTGGTGTCAACCTCGACTGCTCTTTCTCCGTTCCGTAAGCAGGAAGGCACATTGCATGTGACACCATGACATTTATGCTGGAAAAGATGGAAAGAATAAATATTGGTTGTTACACATAACTGTTAGCATTTCACCCAGTATAAATAGGTAAGATATTACTTAAGTCAGAACGGTACTTACAGGTGTATTCACTGCAGGAGTAGGTGGTGGCGGTGGTGGAGGTACTGTAGAAAATGATACATTTCACATTAAACAGGAAACTATACTACTACTACTATTATTACTCGTGTGAGCTTGCTGCAAAGCTGTCCTATGGCATCTGTGGAGTTGGAATTCCTTAGCACAAATGCAATGTTCACTGCTGTTTTACTTTCTGGTACTGGAGTCCTGTTGACAGGAAACTCCACCATCTTTTCACTATGTCCTTCCACCTTTTATCCAGCTGTGTCATGACGGATGCAAAAAGCTGCACCATCACTTTACACATTGAAAGAAAAAGTATGAGGACATTTCCGGCTAAAAAGGCAGTAGCTTTCTTGGGGTATGTAAATGACAGCATTGCTAAACATATATAAAACCTTTTTTAATTCAAACATATCTTGAGATTTGTATACTTCCTGTAGTGTAAGCAATTGACATCATTTTCATGATCACTAAAAAGAAATGTTCCAGCAATGTACTTACTACATGTGTATGTGGGACAGCAAGGATCATCATCGTTTGACGTCTCTACTATTATTTCACCATCTCTACAGTCTGCTGGTAGGCATCCGCTGCTGTCACAAGGCTGTAGGAAGTGACAGGAAGATCACTTTCATTGGACAATCAATATATACAATAGATAGGAGAACATTTATTCCCAGGTTAGCAATGTGTTTTGGTACTGAGGAGGTTATAAATATAATAGGAGAAGTCCCATACAAATCTCTGAGGGTTTACTGTACAAGCATGGCCAGTACTGAAGAGAATTACTGCTGCAGGACTTTAAACAGCAGAGGAAGGAGATTTTAGTGTAGATTAGTTAATGAAGGCTACATGGGGGAAGGGGGTTGGGGGGGGAGGGGGTCTAGTTTTGTTAAAGGCACATCTGTGCTTAAACCTTACTCCTACTGATCACCAGGGGCGGACTGACCATTCGTGCACTCGGGCACTGCCCGAGGGCCCAGGGTCAGTAGGCCCCATGATCCCCTACTGCCCAGGGGCACCATGAGTTGTCAGTCCGCCCCTGCTGACCACTGACCTAATCCCCAACACTCTATTGATACCCGGAGATACAGATTTACACTTATGATGCTAAAATCTCAGTGCGCAACACTACTGATGGAACATTTGATTACTTTATATGCTATTCTATCAGTTTGCTTGTCGGCACATAAAAAATAAACTTACCGTCACAGGAGGAGGAGGAGGAGGAGCCTGGAAAAAACAATAACAACATAAGATGCCAGTGCATACCAGTACATACACAAATAGGTGTCAGTGCTTTTTTTTTTTATTCAAGCTGTGTAAGTAGCTTGAATCTGACCTGAAATAAACCTGTTGCAGTGCCTGTACAGAAAAGGAGCCAGCTAAAAGACAAGTGCCATTCTAATAGGAGGAGAGATCAGAGTGACAGAGACATTAGCTCATAAGTCTGATGCTTCTCCTTTCACTGTTCCATCAGAGGCTTGAGGTGAGGAAAAATCTGCAAGTGTTATGGAACTGCAGCAGATACATTTCACATGTCCTGCCCTGTCAGTCGTGGCTGTGCTATGTGGCTGAGCCATGAAGATGTAACGAGAGCATGGTCAAAAATAAATATCCTTTAGCAGGTAATAAAAGCTCCCATAAATGTATTTCATCTGTTTGTTTATCTGCTTGCCTGGAGTTTAGAGCTGAATGATGATTTGCAAAATGCAGCCATTGGTTGCAGCAATCATCTTTTAGCCATAGCAGGTCAGGCAGGTGCTATGGGGTCCAGCAGCACAGAAGAATCAGGGCATCCGCCTGAATAATGTTTTATACAGGTACCAACAGCAGTCGGCATATACTCTATGTTTGAGATGTACGTACAGTTCTCAGTTTTTACAATGGATTAATACAAGTCTCAAGGATACAGTTTAGGGAGTCATGAGACCCGAAGTGGTTATGCAGTGGGGCTTGATTACACATCATTATATTTGTCAAACAAAGCTTTACCTGCATTTTATCAATTCCACATGAACTTACAAAATCAGCTTGATAGTCCACTGAATTTATACTACAATCAGATTTTACACATTCTACCTTTTTTTGTACTTACGGGAGTTGTTGGTATAGGAACTGAAAAATAAAAAGAGGAACATGTGATTACCATCTAGCCTAACTCAGCAAGCAACTTACAACTGTGTACAGCATATACAGTATATAAACAGCAGTGGAATATCAACATCCAAATAACACAACAGATTGCTTCAATCAGACAATGCAAAATTGAACAGTGCAGTGACCAGTAGCCACCAGTCAGATGGTAAATCAAATGACAGATAGATGCAAATCTTATGGTTTGCAGCCTTCCCTTGATCTTCAAATACTTTTTCACACTCTCTTACTTTGTTATTTCCATCTACTTGCTGTCACATGTGTTTTGTATTGTATAGCTTTTCTTTGAAATGAAAGAATGCAACAAAGTCACATAATGAAGGTCAGCACTTACTGCAGGAGAATGTCTGGCAGCAAGGGTCATCAGTTGGAGTTTGAATCTTATACTCATTGTCTTCACAAGTGGGTTCAGGAGCGCAGGTCACGTGGCTACATGGAGGCTACAATATAGAGAGAGGTGTACTATTAGAATGGTCATAGGGACATGTTATGGAGTACAATTATCATTACTAGGCCTGCTTAGGAAAAGACTTGTTTGCCTCATTCTAATGTCAGAGTAGGTCTGTGATGGAAACATTTTAGCTTCAGCTTTAGTGCTATTGAAAGCTGCAGTGCAACATGGAAGCTCTATAAGGCCTCACACAGACAGGACATTTCAAAGACGCAAACATTTAGGTGCATTTAAAGGCGTCAAGCGCTTGGGCATTAATGAATTTCATTGGCCAGAATAATTATACATTATTATTCTGGCCATTTAAATGAATTAAAGCTGAAGCGCTAAACGCGCCTGGCGTCAACACGCGTTTAGGCAGGTTTAAATACATTTAGATGCCTTTGCTCGCGTCTTTTTCCTGCCAAAACGCTGCTGCTCCTGGACGCATAGGCCCTGGGTTTTTTTTTTTCCTTCTGATAAACACTACTGCTATTAAAGCTTTTAAGAGGCTATGGGCAACGTAATAACCACTTTTCAATGATAATTACAATATACTACTTTTTCCAGAGTATCGACTAATCTCTGAAATCCCAAGGACATCGATTAGATAAGCAGTCCATGACACCTATTTTCAGCTTTATAATGGCCATATGAAAAAGTGGTGCCAGAAACTATAGTGGCCTTCCATTGGAAAACACCCTAAAAACAAGTGCTGATGTCCATCCAAAACTGAAGTATGAGCTTTGGGTGAACTTGGCTATAAAGTGTTTTAATTGGTGAAAACTTACAGGAGGTGGAGGTGGTGGAGGTGCTGAAAAAGAAAAGAAAATACACAAAACAGCATTAGAAAATGTTATAAAGCAAATGGTCATGTGGCACAACAACCAATCACAATTCATTTTTCAGTGATCTGGTTTAAGGAAACTAACATCTAATGTGTTGTTATGGGGGTTACTCTGCTTTGCCCTCTCTAACTGAATTAAGGTCACAAGAGATTTCTGGCAGAGGACAAAAGAGCAGCTTGAGCTTATTGACAGAAGATCTTTTTTTTTCACACTCGCACACTCCAAGGCATGAATGATTACACCTATGGCCATCAAGGCAAAATATCTTCTCTTTTGAGCTCCTGGCTATGCTCCCGCCACTGACTTCTGCTGCCTTCTCCTTTTTCCTTTTTATTTTATAATTTATTATTTTAGAATTTTACAATTATAACCAGAGCAGATGGGTGCACCTGGAAATGCTGGGAAAGCACTGCTGGAGTAGAAGAAGTATTAATTTATTAAGTGTACTATTCAATCTACAAGAATTCTGAGAGAAAATCAACTGAAACCGAAGGCAAAGATACCAAAGAATAACGCCCCCCCCCTCCATCATCCCCAACTCAGTACCTAATAATGAAATGAGGGAACAAAATAGTTTCCAGTAAGACACAAAACGATTCTAACAAAACACGATCTAAAAACTCTATTATTAATCCAGTTAACTGATGTTTTTTAACTGTCCCATTGCCATGACAATCACTTTGGTGTGTGAGCAGAGGTAGCAGAAGAAGTGATTGCTGCATAACTCATAGTCTGGGGGCCAGATGAGACCTGCTCATTTCATTCTCCCTCACTGCAGCAGTCCAGGCATCACCAAGCTTTATTGGCTGGACACTCACAAGACTATTATACTGTGAAGCACTGGTACTCATATAAGGTATAGTTAATATTTTTCAGCTTACAATAATGATCAAATTAGAATTTGCATTAGAAAAAATAAATCTGTATTATGAATACTTTCTATGGGTAGCAAATACAGGCCTGCTGCAAAGTTCCCCCACTCTCTTGCTATAAAGACACTTACGACACTGATGTTCAGGACAGCACTGTGTTTCGGGGTCTCCAAGCAGCAGTGGTGGCCTGTTATCATCGCATGTGGGAATATCGCATAGATCTTGACATTCTGCATATAAAGAATAGACAACACCTTAAACAGCAAGCATGTATTCAATGAACAAGAAATTGTATTTTCTGAAATGAATGATAACATATAGACAGACAAGTTATGCTGACATGAACTCTCATACACAGCACTGATGAAAGCTAACTAGTCTGAAATGGAGATAGGCAGTTTGGATTAATTCGATATATGATTGTACAGTTGGCCCAGCTTCATAAACAATGATTGGAATAAACACTTTTTTTTGAGGGGGTGGAAGGATTTGCGATAAAAGCAAATCACCTTTGTAAAGAAAGCTCTGCTATGCTTTACGGTAAAATGAAAACTGTCAATTAACTAAAAAGCTTTGGAATTCATTTTTTTTAAACTTTTATACATTGTTACCTAACAATACATTTCTTTGCACAATTCAACTTACGGCAGATAATGACTGGACAGCAGCGAGCGCCAGAAGGAGCTTCCATTACAACTGGGGTGGCACCTGTCATCTCACAGGACACAGGAGCACAGAGTATATCCGTGCATGATGGCTTTTGGAAACAGAAAAGCAATCGTGTGTAAGTGCATACATAAATGTGTAAAACCATCAAGCATAAAGAAAATGTCTTGGTTATGGATGTAAGCATAGTCCAACCAAAAGTATTATTATCTTCTACCTAGTTTCATTATTTCATTAGGATTCATTATTAAAGTTCTGGTGACCTGGGGGCCCCAAGGGATTCCCTTAATTTGCAGGGATTTCCTCTCCCTCCTTATTTGGGCTATCGGACGGGAAGTGAAGGCAAATCTCCCCAATTGGACACAGCTGGCAAAAAAAAAAAACGGGTTATAACCCTTCCTTACTGCTTATCCAAAATGAAAAAAAATTGGTTATAGTTCTACTTTAAGGTCCTTTGCCTATTCTTGCCTTTTTGGGGCGGGGGGGGCACAGCTTCTAGAGTACAGGAACATGTACAGGGAAATATATATAGTATGTAGACTGTTACTGCTGACCTCTTCAATACTTTCTAAATCAGTGGAACCTGAATGCATCAAACAAAGCACAGACTATGGAGTTGTGTCAGTGGCTCCATAAGGCTCCACCAGATAAGCAGGGATGACAGGTAACTAGCATTTTCTGAAGGAGAGCTCCTTATTGCCAGTCTATGTATTTCTCTCAATGTATCTTCTACTTGACTTGAGCTCCAGAGTCCACACTGCTCTCCTAGACCATTAAAACATTATAAAGGCTATAGGCTATAAAGATAACAACTAGTATAACTTACTGGAGGTGGAGGTGGAGTGGGTGGGTTCTATGGATGAACAAAATGAAAAATGTCAGATACAGCTAAAAGCATGTTAAAATGCAGTCGTGTTTTCTCAGTGTAATTCTATATGGATAACGTCCAGTCAAATGTACTCATTGCATTTACATGCTCTGTTTATACTGATTGTGATCTATTTTTTTTTTGTCTCAATATTTTAGCCAACAAGAATTGCAGATGGAAAGCAAATATATATGGGGAATGTAAATAAATATAATTTGGGGAATATATTGCTAATATTGATAACAGCAATAACAACAACAACAATAAAAATAATTATAATACGCTTTACTATGATATGCAATAAAAAAAATCATTAAATTAGCAAAACTAAAAAGATGCTTCATGTGGGAAGAATAATAATTAATGACTTACGGTAAAGGGTGGAGGTGGTTGGGGTGTTGTTGGCGGTGCTAAAATGTAAAGAGAAAAACATCAGCTCTAGATACTTTTATGCAGAGTTTTTTTTAACTCAGAGAATAGGAGAAGGAAACCCCTCCTACCAAGTCACCCCTGTCTCTGTCCCTTGGGTCCACCCCCTGCCCACCTCCCAATACCGCCACTTTTAGAGAATACAGAAACAAGTATCATTTTGTTGTGCTAAGCAACTTGTATGGAATTTGTGAAAAACAATAAAAGCATTAAAATAGATCCCCTGCAGACTGCAAATATAGATGCCCCCTAGCAACAATAGATCATCCAGTAACAATAGATCCCCCAGAAACAAAAGATTCCAACAAAAACAGATTTCCCAGCAATCAGCATCAGTAGACCCTCCTGCAGCCAGCATCAATAAATCTCTCCATCTACAGTAGGTCCCTCCCAGCAACAATTAATCTCCCAGCAACACAAGACCCCACAGAAACAATAGGTTCCCTGCCAGCAACAATACATCTCCCCGGTATCAATAGACGCTAACAAAAAAATAGATCCTCTACGGCGACATGGATTGCCCAGCAGCCAGCATCAATAGACCCCAGTGTGTATTCGACCCCCAGCCCCGCCCCTCCTTCCTTCTCACTGGTTGTGACTGACGGTCTATCTGCTGAGACCGACCCAACTCATAAATATTCAAATACATTCTCATGAGAAACCCTACAATCACGATTATTCATTGTCAGTAATTGACTAATAGCATGTCTCAATACTAAAATCCTGGGAAAGAAAGGACTGGAAAAATGTAAACTGTAGCATTCCCAGCACCTCTTAGTCAAGTCTTTTTCTGTTGGTACTATATTGCAGACATTCATGTACAAAGTCATTCATTGCATGACTTAGACCTGAACCCTAAACCACAGATATTCAATGGTAGCCACAGAGAGGTGCTGATTTTTGTTAATTACTCTGTATGTAAATGACTGAAGTATGAGCACCCATTAGCAGTGCTTGTTTTCACACTGTAGAGTTGTTCTTTCTCTGATATTGCTGAGGGGTTTTTGAAGGGGACAGTCTAGATGCAAATGGCCTTTGATTGAGAGGTCTTCTTTAGGTGTGGAAAATGTATAGAATTACTTACGACATTCATATATTGGACAACATTCTGCCACCAAGTTAAAGTTCACAATTAGATCGGCACCATCACAAAAAGGAGCTGGTGGGCATGGGTCACACTCTGTAAAACAAAACACATATTTATTCATTTATTCCGTTTTATCAGACAGTCATTTGGAGAGTGAAGGCTAAGCTAAGCCCGAAAGATTTACCTTCATTACATACAGAAAGATGCATCATTTGATTGGCCAAAAAGAACCTTTAATTGCCCCTCGTGTGCAATCTTTCAGGAATTTAAATAAAACATCTGCATTTTGCTTGCACGTGAAAAAGGTTATTCATGTGAACACAGCCTCACCTCATTAACTGAGTTAATATTATCTTTGCTGTGTATTGTTTACGTCAAAACTACAGAGAAACTTTGCTGTACAACAACCACCCAGAAGAATGAATTATCCCCATCTCTCTGCCTCCTTGCCTGCTCTTCACACAGGGCACTAGAGAGTTTAAATCATAGACAAGGAGTCTGAAGGCAAACACCTTCTTCTCTGCTCTTTCCCACAGTGAGCAGTGTCATTGGTGCATCCATTGGACTTTCGCTTTTTAATATAAAACCGCATTTAAATAATAAAAGTGGATAAAAAAAATCAGTTTTGAAAATATATCGATTCACAAACTTTAAATCATTACAGTTTCCTTGTCATTTGCTCCAAAAAGAGTCCACAATCACACTTACGACATTCATATGCTAGACAGCAAGGGTCCGTGGTGTCAACCTCGACTGCTCTTTCTCCGTTCCGTAAGCAGGAAGGCACATTGCATGTGACACCATGACATTTATGCTGGAAAAGATGGAAAGAATAAATATTGGTTGTTACACATAACTGTTAGCATTTCACCCAGTATAAATAGGTAAGATATTACTTAAGTCAGAACGGTACTTACAGGTGTATTCACTGGAGGAGTAGGTGGTGGCGGTGGTGGAGGTACTGTAGAAAATGATACATTTCACATTAAACAGGAAACTATACTACTACTACTATTATTACTCGTGTGAGCTTGCTGCAAAGCTGTCCTATGGCATCTGTGGAGTTGGAATTCCTTAGCACAAATGCAATGTTCACTGCTGTTTTACTTTCTGGTACTGGAGTCCTGTTGACAGGAAACTCCACCATCTTTTCACTATGTCCTTCCACCTTTTATCCAGCTGTGTCATGACGGATGCAAAAAGCTGCACCATCACTTTACACATTGAAAGAAAAAGTATGAGGACATTTCCGGCTAAAAAGGCAGTAGCTTTCTTGGGGTATGTAAATGACAGCATTGCTAAACATATATAAAACCTTTTTTAATTCAGACATATCTTGAGATTTGTATACTTCCTGTAGTGTAAGCAATTGACATCATTTTTATGATCACTAAAAAGAAATGTTCCAGCAATGTACTTACTACATGTGTATGTGGGACAGCAAGGATCATCATCGTTTGACGTCTCTACTATTATTTCACCATCTCTACAGTCTGCTGGTAGGCATCCGCTGCTGTCACAAGGCTGTAGGAAGTGACAGGAAGATCACTTTCATTGGACAATCAATATATACAATAGATAGGAGAACATTTATTCCCAGGTTAGCAATGTGTTTTGGTACTGAGGAGGTTATAAATATAATAGGAGAAGTCCCATACAAATCTCTGAGGGTTTACTGTACAAGCATGGCCAGTACTGAAGAGAATTACTGCTGCAGGACTTTAAACATTAGAAGTGACCGCGGCTATGCTATTAAGTTCAGTAAACAGCAGAGGAAGGAGATTTTAGTGTAGATTAGTTAATGAAGGCTACATGGGGGAAGGGGGTTGGGGGGGGAGGGGGTCTAGTTTTGTTAAAGGCACATCTGTGCTTAAACCTTACTCCTACTGATCACCAGGGGCGGACTGACCATTCGTGCACTCGGGCACTGCCCGAGGGCCCAGGGTCAGTAGGCCCCATGATCCCCTACTGCCCAGGGGCACCATGAGTTGTCAGTCCGCCCCTGCTGACCACTGACCTAATCCCCAACACTCTATTGATACCCGGAGATACAGATTTACACTTATGATGCTAAAATCTCAGTGCGCAACACTACTGATGGAACATTTGATTACTTTATATGCTATTCTATCAGTTTGCTTGTCGGCACATAAAAAATAAACTTACCGTCACAGGAGGAGGAGGAGGAGGAGCCTGGAAAAAACAATAACAACATAAGATGCCAGTGCATACCAGTACATACACAAATAGGTGTCAGTGCATTTTTTTTTTATTCAAGCTGTGTAAGTAGCTTGAATCTGACCTGAAATAAACCTGTTGCAGTGCCTGTACAGAAAAGGAGCCAGCTAAAAGACAAGTGCCATTCTAATAGGAGGAGAGATCAGAGTGACAGAGACATTAGCTCATAAGTCTGATGCTTCTCCTTTCACTGTTCCATCAGAGGCTTGAGGTGAGGAAAAATCTGCAAGTGTTATGGAACTGCAGCAGATACATTTCACATGTCCTGCCCTGTCAGTCGTGGCTGTGCTATGTGGCTGAGCCATGAAGATGTAACGAGAGCATGGTCAAAAATAAATATCCTTTAGCAGGTAATAAAAGCTCCCATAAATGTATTTCATCTGTTTGTTTATCTGCTTGCCTGGAGTTTAGAGCTGAATGATGATTTGCAAAATGCAGCCATTGGTTGCAGCAATCATCTTTTAGCCATAGCAGGTCAGGCAGGTGCTATGGGGTCCAGCAGCACAGAAGAATCAGGGCATCCGCCTGAATAATGTTTTATACAGGTACCAACAGCAGTCGGCATATACTCTATGTTTGAGATGTACGTACAGTTCTCAGTTTTTACAATGGATTAATACAAGTCTCAAGGATACAGTTTAGGGAGTCATGAGACCCGAAGTGGTTATGCAGTGGGGCTTGATTACACATCATTATATTTGTCAAACAAAGCTTTACCTGCATTTTATCAATTCCACATGAACTTACAAAATCAGCCTGATAGTCCACTGAATTTATACTACAATCAGATTTTACACATTCTACCTTTTTTTGTACTTACGGGAGTTGTTGGTATAGGAACTGAAAAATAAAAAGAGGAACATGTGATTACCATCTAGCCTAACTCAGCAAGCAACTTACAACTGTGTACAGCATATACAGTATATAAACAGCAGTGGAATATCAACATCCAAATAACACAACAGATTGCTTCAATCAGACAATGCAAAATTGAACAGTGCAGTGACCAGTAGCCACCAGTCAGATGGTAAATCAAATGACAGATAGATGCAAATCTTATGGTTTGCAGCCTTCCCTTGATCTTCAAATACTTTTTCACACTCTCTTACTTTGTTATTTCCATCTACTTGCTGTCACATGTGTTTTGTATTGTATAGCTTTTCTTTGAAATGAAAGAATGCAACAAAGTCACATAATGAAGGTCAGCACTTACTGCAGGAGAATGTCTGGCAGCAAGGGTCATCAGTTGGAGTTTGAATCTTATACTCATTGTCTTCACAAGTGGGTTCAGGAGCGCAGGTCACGTGGCTACATGGAGGCTACAATATAGAGAGAGGTGTACTATTAGAATGGTCATAGGGACATGTTATGGAGTACAATTATCATTACTAGGCCTGCTTAGGAAAAGACTTGTTTGCCTCATTCTAATGTCAGAGTAGGTCTGTGATGGAAACATTTTAGCTTCAGCTTTAGTGCTATTGAAAGCTGCAGTGCAACATGGAAGCTCTATAAGGCCTCACACAGACAGGACATTTCAAAGACGCAAACATTTAGGTGCATTTAAAGGCGTCAAGCGCTTGGGCATTAATGAATTTCATTGGCCAGAATAATTATACATTATTATTCTGGCCATTTAAATGAATTAAAGCTGAAGCGCTAAACGCGCCTGGCGTCAACACGCGTTTAGGCAGGTTTAAATACATTTAGATGCCTTTGCTCGCGTCTTTTTCCTGCCAAAACGCTGCTGCTCCTGGACGCATAGGCCCTGGGTTTTTTTTTTCCTTCTGATAAACACTACTGCTATTAAAGCTTTTAAGAGGCTATGGGCAACGTAATAACCACTTTTCAATGATAATTACAATATACTACTTTTTCCAGAGTATCGACTAATCTCTGAAATCCCAAGGACATCGATTAGATAAGCAGTCCATGACACCTATTTTCAGCTTTATAATGGCCATATGAAAAAGTGGTGCCAGAAACTATAGTGGCCTTCCATTGGAAAACACCCTAAAAACAAGTGCTGATGTCCATCCAAAACTGAAGTATGAGCTTTGGGTGAACTTGGCTATAAAGTGTTTTAATTGGTGAAAACTTACAGGAGGTGGAGGTGGTGGAGGTGCTGAAAAAGAAAAGAAAATACACAAAACAGCATTAGAAAATGTTATAAAGCAAATGGTCATGTGGCACAACAACCAATCACAATTCATTTTTCAGTGATCTGGTTTAAGGAAACTAACATCTAATGTGTTGTTATGGGGGTTACTCTGCTTTGCCCTCTCTAACTGAATTAAGGTCACAAGAGATTTCTGGCAGAGGACAAAAGAGCAGCTTGAGCTTATTGACAGAAGATCTTTTTTTTTCACACTCGCACACTCCAAGGCATGAATGATTACACCTATGGCCATCAAGGCAAAATATCTTCTCTTTTGAGCTCCTGGCTATGCTCCCGCCACTGACTTCTGCTGCCTTCTCCTTTTTCCTTTTTATTTTATAATTTATTATTTTAGAATTTTACAATTATAACCAGAGCAGATGGGTGCACCTGGAAATGCTGGGAAAGCACTGCTGGAGTAGAAGAAGTATTAATTTATTAAGTGTACTATTCAATCTACAAGAATTCTGAGAGAAAATCAACTGAAACCGAAGGCAAAGATACCAAAGAATAACGCCCCCCCCCTCCATCATCCCCAACTCAGTACCTAATAATGAAATGAGGGAACAAAATAGTTTCCAGTAAGACACAAAACGATTCTAACAAAACACGATCTAAAAACTCTATTATTAATCCAGTTAACTGATGTTTTTTAACTGTCCCATTGCCATGACGATCACTTTGGTGTGTGAGCAGAGGTAGCAGAAGAAGTGATTGCTGCATAACTCATAGTCTGGGGGCCAGATGAGACCTGCTCATTTCATTCTCCCTCACTGCAGCAGTCCAGGCATCACCAAGCTTTATTGGCTGGACACTCACAAGACTATTATACTGTGAAGCACTGGTACTCATATAAGGTATAGTTAATATTTTTCAGCTTACAATAATGATCAAATTAGAATTTGCATTAGAAAAAATAAATCTGTATTATGAATACTTTCTATGGGTAGCAAATACAGGCCTGCTGCAAAGTTCCCCCACTCTCTTGCTATAAAGACACTTACGACACTGATGTTCAGGACAGCACTGTGTTTCGGGGTCTCCAAGCAGCAGTGGTGGCCTGTTATCATCGCATGTGGGAATATCGCATAGATCTTGACATTCTGCATATAAAGAATAGACAACACCTTAAACTGCAAGCATGTATTCAATGAACAAGAAATTGTATTTTCTGAAATGAATGATAACATATAGACAGACAAGTTATGCTGACATGAACTCTCATACACAGCACTGATGAAAGCTAACTAGTCTGAAATGGAGATAGGCAGTTTGGATTAATTCGATATATGATTGTACAGTTGGCCCAGCTTCATAAACAATGATTGGAATAAACACTTTTTTTTGAGGGGGTGGAAGGATTTGCGATAAAAGCAAATCACCTTTGTAAAGAAAGCTCTGCTATGCTTTACGGTAAAATGAAAACTGTCAATTAACTAAAAAGCTTTGGAATTCATTTTTTTTAAACTTTTATACATTGTTACCTAACAATACATTTCTTTGCACAATTCAACTTACGGCAGATAATGACTGGACAGCAGCGAGCGCCAGAAGGAGCTTCCATTACAACTGGGGTGGCACCTGTCATCTCACAGGACACAGGAGCACAGAGTATATCCGTGCATGATGGCTTTTGGAAACAGAAAAGCAATCGTGTGTAAGTGCATACATAAATGTGTAAAACCATCAAGCATAAAGAAAATGTCTTGGTTATGGATGTAAGCATAGTCCAACCAAAAGTATTATTATCTTCTACCTAGTTTCATTATTTCATTAGGATTCATTATTAAAGTTCTGGTGACCTGGGGGCCCCAAGGGATTCCCTTAATTTGCAGGGATTTCCTCTCCCTCCTTATTTGGGCTATCGGACGGGAAGTGAAGGCAAATCTCCCCAATTGGACACAGCTGGCAAAAAAAAAAAACGGGTTATAACCCTTCCTTACTGCTTATCCAAAATGAAAAAAAATTGGTTATAGTTCTACTTTAAGGTCCTTTGCCTATTCTTGCCTTTTTGGGGCGGGGGGGCACAGCTTCTAGAGTACAGGAACATGTACAGGGAAATATATATAGTATGTAGACTGTTACTGCTGACCTCTTCAATACTTTCTAAATCAGTGGAACCTGAATGCATCAAACAAAGCACAGACTATGGAGTTGTGTCAGTGGCTCCATAAGGCTCCACCAGATAAGCAGGGATGACAGGTAACTAGCATTTTCTGAAGGAGAGCTCCTTATTGCCAGTCTATGTATTTCTCTCAATGTATCTTCTACTTGACTTGAGCTCCAGAGTCCACACTGCTCTCCTAGACCATTAAAACATTATAAAGGCTATAGGCTATAAAGATAACAACTAGTATAACTTACTGGAGGTGGAGGTGGAGTGGGTGGGTTCTATGGATGAACAAAATGAAAAATGTCAGATACAGCTAAAAGCATGTTAAAATGCAGTCGTGTTTTCTCAGTGTAATTATATATGGATAAGGTCCAGTCAAATGTACTCATTGCATTTACATGCTCTGTTTATACTGATTGTGATCTATTTTTTTTTTGTCTCAATATTTTAGCCAACAAGAATTGCAGATGGAAAGCAAATATATATGGGGAATGTAAATAAATATAATTTGGGGAATATATTGCTAATATTGATAACAGCAATAACAACAACAACAATAAAAATAATTATAATACGCTTTACTATGATATGCAATAAAAAAAATCATTAAATTAGCAAAACTAAAAAGATGCTTCATGTGGGAAGAATAATAATTAATGACTTACGGTAAAGGGTGGAGGTGGTTGGGGTGTTGTTGGCGGTGCTAAAATGTAAAGAGAAAAACATCAGCTCTAGATACTTTTATGCAGAGTTTTTTTTAACTCAGAGAATAGGAGAAGGAAACCCCTCCTACCAAGTCACCCCTGTCTCTGTCCCTTGGGTCCACCCCCTGCCCACCTCCCAATACCGCCACTTTTAGAGAATACAGAAACAAGTATCATTTTGTTGTGCTAAGCAACTTGTATGGAATTTGTGAAAAACAATAAAAGCATTAAAATAGATCCCCTGCAGACTGCAAATATAGATGCCCCCTAGCAACAATAGATCATCCAGTAACAATAGATCCCCCAGAAACAAAAGATTCCAACAAAAACAGATTTCCCAGCAATCAGCATCAGTAGACCCTCCTGCAGCCAGCATCAATAAATCTCTCCATCTACAGTAGGTCCCTCCCAGCAACAATTAATCTCCCAGCAACACAAGACCCCACAGAAACAATAGGTTCCCTGCCAGCAACAATACATCTCCCCGGTATCAATAGACGCTAACAAAAAAATAGATCCTCTACGGCGACATGGATTGCCCAGCAGCCAGCATCAATAGACCCCAGTGTGTATTCGACCCCCAGCCCCGCCCCTCCTTCCTTCTCACTGGTTGTGACTGACGGTCTATCTGCTGAGACCGACCCAACTCATAAATATTCAAATACATTCTCATGAGAAACCCTACAATCACGATTATTCATTGTCAGTAATTGACTAATAGCATGTCTCAATACTAAAATCCTGGGAAAGAAAGGACTGGAAAAATGTAAACTGTAGCATTCCCAGCACCTCTTAGTCAAGTCTTTTTCTGTTGGTACTATATTGCAGACATTCATGTACAAAGTCATTCATTGCATGACTTAGACCTGAACCCTAAACCACAGATATTCAATGGTAGCCACAGAGAGGTGCTGATTTTTGTTAATTACTCTGTATGTAAATGACTGAAGTATGAGCACCCATTAGCAGTGCTTGTTTTCACACTGTAGAGTTGTTCTTTCTCTGATATTGCTGAGGGGTTTTTGAAGGGGACAGTCTAGATGCAAATGGCCTTTGATTGAGAGGTCTTCTTTAGGTGTGGAAAATGTATAGAATTACTTACGACATTCATATATTGGACAACATTCTGCCACCAAGTTAAAGTTCACAATTAGATCGGCACCATCACAAAAAGGAGCTGGTGGGCATGGGTCACACTCTGTAAAACAAAACACATATTTATTCATTTATTCCGTTTTATCAGACAGTCATTTGGAGAGTGAAGGCTAAGCTAAGCCCGAAAGATTTACCTTCATTACATACAGAAAGATGCATCATTTGATTGGCCAAAAAGAACCTTTAATTGCCCCTCGTGTGCAATCTTTCAGGAATTTAAATAAAACATCTGCATTTTGCTTGCACGTGAAAAAGGTTATTCATGTGAACACAGCCTCACCTCATTAACTGAGTTAATATTATCTTTGCTGTGTATTGTTTACGTCAAAACTACAGAGAAACTTTGCTGTACAACAACCACCCAGAAGAATGAATTATCCCCATCTCTCTGCCTCCTTGCCTGCTCTTCACACAGGGCACTAGAGAGTTTAAATCATAGACAAGGAGTCTGAAGGCAAACACCTTCTTCTCTGCTCTTTCCCACAGTGAGCAGTGTCATTGGTGCATCCATTGGACTTTCGCTTTTTAATATAAAACCGCATTTAAATAATAAAAGTGGATAAAAAAAATCAGTTTTGAAAATATATCGATTCACAAACTTTAAATCATTACAGTTTCCTTGTCATTTGCTCCAAAAAGAGTCCACAATCACACTTACGACATTCATATGCTAGACAGCAAGGGTCCGTGGTGTCAACCTCGACTGCTCTTTCTCCGTTCCGTAAGCAGGAAGGCACATTGCATGTGACACCATGACATTTATGCTGGAAAAGATGGAAAGAATAAATATTGGTTGTTACACATAACTGTTAGCATTTCACCCAGTATAAATAGGTAAGATATTACTTAAGTCAGAACGGTACTTACAGGTGTATTCACTGGAGGAGTAGGTGGTGGCGGTGGTGGAGGTACTGTAGAAAATGATACATTTCACATTAAACAGGAAACTATACTACTACTACTATTATTACTCGTGTGAGCTTGCTGCAAAGCTGTCCTATGGCATCTGTGGAGTTGGAATTCCTTAGCACAAATGCAATGTTCACTGCTGTTTTACTTTCTGGTACTGGAGTCCTGTTGACAGGAAACTCCACCATCTTTTCACTATGTCCTTCCACCTTTTATCCAGCTGTGTCATGACGGATGCAAAAAGCTGCACCATCACTTTACACATTGAAAGAAAAAGTATGAGGACATTTCCGGCTAAAAAGGCAGTAGCTTTCTTGGGGTATGTAAATGACAGCATTGCTAAACATATATAAAACCTTTTTTAATTCAGACATATCTTGAGATTTGTATACTTCCTGTAGTGTAAGCAATTGACATCATTTTTATGATCACTAAAAAGAAATGTTCCAGCAATGTACTTACTACATGTGTATGTGGGACAGCAAGGATCATCATCGTTTGACGTCTCTACTATTATTTCACCATCTCTACAGTCTGCTGGTAGGCATCCGCTGCTGTCACAAGGCTGTAGGAAGTGACAGGAAGATCACTTTCATTGGACAATCAATATATACAATAGATAGGAGAACATTTATTCCCAGGTTAGCAATGTGTTTTGGTACTGAGGAGGTTATAAATATAATAGGAGAAGTCCCATACAAATCTCTGAGGGTTTACTGTACAAGCATGGCCAGTACTGAAGAGAATTACTGCTGCAGGACTTTAAACATTAGAAGTGACCGCGGCTATGCTATTAAGTTCAGTAAACAGCAGAGGAAGGAGATTTTAGTGTAGATTAGTTAATGAAGGCTACATGGGGGAAGGGGGTTGGGGGGGGAGGGGGTCTAGTTTTGTTAAAGGCACATCTGTGCTTAAACCTTACTCCTACTGATCACCAGGGGCGGACTGACCATTCGTGCACTCGGGCACTGCCCGAGGGCCCAGGGTCAGTAGGCCCCATGATCCCCTACTGCCCAGGGGCACCATGAGTTGTCAGTCCGCCCCTGCTGACCACTGACCTAATCCCCAACACTCTATTGATACCCGGAGATACAGATTTACACTTATGATGCTAAAATCTCAGTGCGCAACACTACTGATGGAACATTTGATTACTTTATATGCTATTCTATCAGTTTGCTTGTCGGCACATAAAAAATAAACTTACCGTCACAGGAGGAGGAGGAGGAGGAGCCTGGAAAAAACAATAACAACATAAGATGCCAGTGCATACCAGTACATACACAAATAGGTGTCAGTGCATTTTTTTTTTATTCAAGCTGTGTAAGTAGCTTGAATCTGACCTGAAATAAACCTGTTGCAGTGCCTGTACAGAAAAGGAGCCAGCTAAAAGACAAGTGCCATTCTAATAGGAGGAGAGATCAGAGTGACAGAGACATTAGCTCATAAGTCTGATGCTTCTCCTTTCACTGTTCCATCAGAGGCTTGAGGTGAGGAAAAATCTGCAAGTGTTATGGAACTGCAGCAGATACATTTCACATGTCCTGCCCTGTCAGCCGTGGCTGTGCTATGTGGCTGAGCCATGAAGATGTAACGAGAGCATGGTCAAAAATAAATATCCTTTAGCAGGTAATAAAAGCTCCCATAAATGTATTTCATCTGTTTGTTTATCTGCTTGCCTGGAGTTTAGAGCTGAATGATGATTTGCAAAATGCAGCCATTGGTTGCAGCAATCATCTTTTAGCCATAGCAGGTCAGGCAGGTGCTATGGGGTCCAGCAGCACAGAAGAATCAGGGCATCCGCCTGAATAATGTTTTATACAGGTACCAACAGCAGTCGGCATATACTCTATGTTTGAGATGTACGTACAGTTCTCAGTTTTTACAATGGATTAATACAAGTCTCAAGGATACAGTTTAGGGAGTCATGAGACCCGAAGTGGTTATGCAGTGGGGCTTGATTACACATCATTATATTTGTCAAACAAAGCTTTACCTGCATTTTATCAATTCCACATGAACTTACAAAATCAGCCTGATAGTCCACTGAATTTATACTACAATCAGATTTTACACATTCTACCTTTTTTTGTACTTACGGGAGTTGTTGGTATAGGAACTGAAAAATAAAAAGAGGAACATGTGATTACCATCTAGCCTAACTCAGCAAGCAACTTACAACTGTGTACAGCATATACAGTATATAAACAGCAGTGGAATATCAACATCCAAATAACACAACAGATTGCTTCAATCAGACAATGCAAAATTGAACAGTGCAGTGACCAGTAGCCACCAGTCAGATGGTAAATCAAATGACAGATAGATGCAAATCTTATGGTTTGCAGCCTTCCCTTGATCTTCAAATACTTTTTCACACTCTCTTACTTTGTTATTTCCATCTACTTGCTGTCACATGTGTTTTGTATTGTATAGCTTTTCTTTGAAATGAAAGAATGCAACAAAGTCACATAATGAAGGTCAGCACTTACTGCAGGAGAATGTCTGGCAGCAAGGGTCATCAGTTGGAGTTTGAATCTTATACTCATTGTCTTCACAAGTGGGTTCAGGAGCGCAGGTCACGTGGCTACATGGAGGCTACAATATAGAGAGAGGTGTACTATTAGAATGGTCATAGGGACATGTTATGGAGTACAATTATCATTACTAGGCCTGCTTAGGAAAAGACTTGTTTGCCTCATTCTAATGTCAGAGTAGGTCTGTGATGGAAACATTTTAGCTTCAGCTTTAGTGCTATTGAAAGCTGCAGTGCAACATGGAAGCTCTATAAGGCCTCACACAGACAGGACATTTCAAAGACGCAAACATTTAGGTGCATTTAAAGGCGTCAAGCGCTTGGGCATTAATGAATTTCATTGGCCAGAATAATTATACATTATTATTCTGGCCATTTAAATGAATTAAAGCTGAAGCGCTAAACGCGCCTGGCGTCAACACGCGTTTAGGCAGGTTTAAATACATTTAGATGCCTTTGCTCGCGTCTTTTTCCTGCCAAAACGCTGCTGCTCCTGGACGCATAGGCCCTGGGTTTTTTTTTTTCCTTCTGATAAACACTACTGCTATTAAAGCTTTTAAGAGGCTATGGGCAACGTAATAACCACTTTTCAATGATAATTACAATATACTACTTTTTCCAGAGTATCGACTAATCTCTGAAATCCCAAGGACATCGATTAGATAAGCAGTCCATGACACCTATTTTCAGCTTTATAATGGCCATATGAAAAAGTGGTGCCAGAAACTATAGTGGCCTTCCATTGGAAAACACCCTAAAAACAAGTGCTGATGTCCATCCAAAACTGAAGTATGAGCTTTGGGTGAACTTGGCTATAAAGTGTTTTAATTGGTGAAAACTTACAGGAGGTGGAGGTGGTGGAGGTGCTGAAAAAGAAAAGAAAATACACAAAACAGCATTAGAAAATGTTATAAAGCAAATGGTCATGTGGCACAACAACCAATCACAATTCATTTTTCAGTGATCTGGTTTAAGGAAACTAACATCTAATGTGTTGTTATGGGGGTTACTCTGCTTTGCCCTCTCTAACTGAATTAAGGTCACAAGAGATTTCTGGCAGAGGACAAAAGAGCAGCTTGAGCTTATTGACAGAAGATCTTTTTTTTTCACACTCGCACACTCCAAGGCATGAATGATTACACCTATGGCCATCAAGGCAAAATATCTTCTCTTTTGAGCTCCTGGCTATGCTCCCGCCACTGACTTCTGCTGCCTTCTCCTTTTTCCTTTTTATTTTATAATTTATTATTTTAGAATTTTACAATTATAACCAGAGCAGATGGGTGCACCTGGAAATGCTGGGAAAGCACTGCTGGAGTAGAAGAAGTATTAATTTATTAAGTGTACTATTCAATCTACAAGAATTCTGAGAGAAAATCAACTGAAACCGAAGGCAAAGATACCAAAGAATAACGCCCCCCCCTCCATCATCCCCAACTCAGTACCTAATAATGAAATGAGGGAACAAAATAGTTTCCAGTAAGACACAAAACGATTCTAACAAAACACGATCTAAAAACTCTATTATTAATCCAGTTAACTGATGTTTTTTAACTGTCCCATTGCCATGACAATCACTTTGGTGTGTGAGCAGAGGTAGCAGAAGAAGTGATTGCTGCATAACTCATAGTCTGGGGGCCAGATGAGACCTGCTCATTTCATTCTCCCTCACTGCAGCAGTCCAGGCATCACCAAGCTTTATTGGCTGGACACTCACAAGACTATTATACTGTGAAGCACTGGTACTCATATAAGGTATAGTTAATATTTTTCAGCTTACAATAATGATCAAATTAGAATTTGCATTAGAAAAAATAAATCTGTATTATGAATACTTTCTATGGGTAGCAAATACAGGCCTGCTGCAAAGTTCCCCCACTCTCTTGCTATAAAGACACTTACGACACTGATGTTCAGGACAGCACTGTGTTTCGGGGTCTCCAAGCAGCAGTGGTGGCCTGTTATCATCGCATGTGGGAATATCGCATAGATCTTGACATTCTGCATATAAAGAATAGACAACACCTTAAACAGCAAGCATGTATTCAATGAACAAGAAATTGTATTTTCTGAAATGAATGATAACATATAGACAGACAAGTTATGCTGACATGAACTCTCATACACAGCACTGATGAAAGCTAACTAGTCTGAAATGGAGATAGGCAGTTTGGATTAATTCGATATATGATTGTACAGTTGGCCCAGCTTCATAAACAATGATTGGAATAAACACTTTTTTTTGAGGGGGTGGAAGGATTTGCGATAAAAGCAAATCACCTTTGTAAAGAAAGCTCTGCTATGCTTTACGGTAAAATGAAAACTGTCAATTAACTAAAAAGCTTTGGAATTCATTTTTTTTAAACTTTTATACATTGTTACCTAACAATACATTTCTTTGCACAATTCAACTTACGGCAGATAATGACTGGACAGCAGCGAGCGCCAGAAGGAGCTTCCATTACAACTGGGGTGGCACCTGTCATCTCACAGGACACAGGAGCACAGAGTATATCCGTGCATGATGGCTTTTGGAAACAGAAAAGCAATCGTGTGTAAGTGCATACATAAATGTGTAAAACCATCAAGCATAAAGAAAATGTCTTGGTTATGGATGTAAGCATAGTCCAACCAAAAGTATTATTATCTTCTACCTAGTTTCATTATTTCATTAGGATTCATTATTAAAGTTCTGGTGACCTGGGGGCCCCAAGGGATTCCCTTAATTTGCAGGGATTTCCTCTCCCTCCTTATTTGGGCTATCGGACGGGAAGTGAAGGCAAATCTCCCCAATTGGACACAGCTGGCAAAAAAAAAAACGGGTTATAACCCTTCCTTACTGCTTATCCAAAATGAAAAAAAATTGGTTATAGTTCTACTTTAAGGTCCTTTGCCTATTCTTGCCTTTTTGGGGCGGGGGGGCACAGCTTCTAGAGTACAGGAACATGTACAGGGAAATATATATAGTATGTAGACTGTTATTGCTGACCTCTTCAATACTTTCTAAATCAGTGGAACCTGAATGCATCAAACAAAGCACAGACTATGGAGTTGTGTCAGTGGCTCCATAAGGCTCCACCAGATAAGCAGGGATGACAGGTAACTAGCATTTTCTGAAGGAGAGCTCCTTATTGCCAGTCTATGTATTTCTCTCAATGTATCTTCTACTTGACTTGAGCTCCAGAGTCCACACTGCTCTCCTAGACCATTAAAACATTATAAAGGCTATAGGCTATAAAGATAACAACTAGTATAACTTACTGGAGGTGGAGGTGGAGTGGGTGGGTTCTATGGATGAACAAAATGAAAAATGTCAGATACAGCTAAAAGCATGTTAAAATGCAGTCGTGTTTTCTCAGTGTAATTCTATATGGATAAGGTCCAGTCAAATGTACTCATTGCATTTACATGCTCTGTTTATACTGATTGTGATCTATTTTTTTTTTGTCTCAATATTTTAGCCAACAAGAATTGCAGATGGAAAGCAAATATATATGGGGAATGTAAATAAATATAATTTGGGGAATATATTGCTAATATTGATAACAGCAATAACAACAAAAACAATAAAAATAATTATAATACGCTTTACTATGATATGCAATAAAAAAAATCATTAAATTAGCAAAACTAAAAAGATTCTTCATGTGGGAAGAATAATAATTAATGACTTACGGTAAAGGGTGGAGGTGGTTGGGGTGTTGTTGGCGGTGCTAAAATGTAAAGAGAAAAACATCAGCTCTAGATACTTTTATGCAGAGTTTTTTTTAACTCAGAGAATAGGAGAAGGAAACCCCTCCTACCAAGTCACCCCTGTCTCTGTCCCTTGGGTCCACCCCCTGCCCACCTCCCAATACCGCCACTTTTAGAGAATACAGAAACAAGTATCATTTTGTTGTGCTAAGCAACTTGTATGGAATTTGTGAAAAACAATAAAAGCATTAAAATAGATCCCCTGCAGACTGCAAATATAGATGCCCCCTAGCAACAATAGATCATCCAGTAACAATAGATCCCCCAGAAACAAAAGATTCCAACAAAAACAGATTTCCCAGCAATCAGCATCAGTAGACCCTCCTGCAGCCAGCATCAATAAATCTCTCCATCTACAGTAGGTCCCTCCCAGCAACAATTAATCTCCCAGCAACACAAGACCCCACAGAAACAATAGGTTCCCTGCCAGCAACAATACATCTCCCCGGTTCCAATAGACGCTAACAAAAAAATAGATCCTCTACGGCGACATGGATTGCCCAGCAGCCAGCATCAATAGACCCCAGTGTGTATTCGACCCCCAGCCCCGCCCCTCCTTCCTTCTCACTGGTTGTGACTGACGGTCTATCTGCTGAGACCGACCCAACTCATAAATATTCAAATACATTCTCATGAGAAACCCTACAATCACGATTATTCATTGTCAGTAATTGACTAATAGCATGTCTCAATACTAAAATCCTGGGAAAGAAAGGACTGGAAAAATGTAAACTGTAGCATTCCCAGCACCTCTTAGTCAAGTCTTTTTCTGTTGGTACTATATTGCAGACATTCATGTACAAAGTCATTCATTGCATGACTTAGGCCTGAACCCTAAACCACAGATATTCAATGGTAGCCACAGAGAGGTGCTGATTTTTGTTAATTACTCTGTATGTAAATGACTGAAGTATGAGCACCCATTAGCAGTGCTTGTTTTCACACTGTAGAGTTGTTCTTTCTCTGATATTGCTGAGGGGTTTTTGAAGGGGACAGTCTAGATGCAAATGGCCTTTGATTGAGAGGTCTTCTTTAGGTGTGGAAAATGTATAGAATTACTTACGACATTCATATATTGGACAACATTCTGCCACCAAGTTAAAGTTCACAATTAGATCGGCACCATCACAAAAAGGAGCTGGTGGGCATGGGTCACACTCTGTAAAACAAAACACATATTTATTCATTTATTCCGTTTTATCAGACAGTCATTTGGAGAGTGAAGGCTAAGCTAAGCCCGAAAGATTTACCTTCATTACATACAGAAAGATGCATCATTTGATTGGCCAAAAAGAACCTTTAATTGCCCCTCGTGTGCAATCTTTCAGGAATTTAAATAAAACATCTGCATTTTGCTTGCACGTGAAAAAGGTTATTCATGTGAACACAGCCTCACCTCATTAACTGAGTTAATATTATCTTTGCTGTGTATTGTTTACGTCAAAACTACAGAGAAACTTTGCTGTACAACAACCACCCAGAAGAATGAATTATCCCCATCTCTCTGCCTCCTTGCCTGGTCTTCACACAGGGCACTAGAGAGTTTAAATCATAGAGAAGGAGTCTGAAGGCAAACACCTTCTTCTCTGCTCTTTCCCACAGTGAGCAGTGTCATTGGTGCATCCATTGGACTTTCACTTTTTAATATAAAACCGCATTTAAATAATAAAAGTGGATAAAAAAAATCAGTTTTGAAAATATATCGATTCACAAACTTTAAATCATTACAGTTTCCTTGTCATTTGCTCCAAAAAGAGTCCACAATCACACTTACGACATTCATATGCTAGACAGCAAGGGTCCGTGGTGTCAACCTCGACTGCTCTTTCTCCGTTCCGTAAGCAGGAAGGCACATTGCATGTGACACCATGACATTTATGCTGGAAAAGATGGAAAGAATAAATATTGGTTGTTACACATAACTGTTAGCATTTCACCCAGTATAAATAGGTAAGATATTACTTAAGTCAGAACGGTACTTACAGGTGTATTCACTGGAGGAGTAGGTGGTGGCGGTGGTGGAGGTACTGTAGAAAATGATACATTTCACATTAAACAGGAAACTATACTACTACTACTATTATTACTCGTGTGAGCTTGCTGCAAAGCTGTCCTATGGCATCTGTGGAGTTGGAATTCCTTAGCACAAATGCAATGTTCACTGCCGTTTTACTTTCTGGTACTGGAGTCCTGTTGACAGGAAACTCCACCATCTTTTCACTATGTCCTTCCACCTTTTATCCAGCTGTGTCATGACGGATGCAAAAAGCTGCACCATCACTTTACACATTGAAAGAAAAAGTATGAGGACATTTCCGGCTAAAAAGGCAGTAGCTTTCTTGGGGTATGTAAATGACAGCATTGCTAAACATATATAAAACCTTTTTTAATTCAAACATATCTTGAGATTTGTATACTTCCTGTAGTGTAAGCAATTGACATCATTTTTATGATCACTAAAAAGAAATGTTCCAGCAATGTACTTACTACATGTGTATGTGGGACAGCAAGGATCATCATCGTTTGACGTCTCTACTATTATTTCACCATCTCTACAGTCTGCTGGTAGGCATCCGCTGCTGTCACAAGGCTGTAGGAAGTGACAGGAAGATCACTTTCATTGGACAATCAATATATACAATAGATAGGAGAACATTTATTCCCAGGTTAGCAATGTGTTTTGGTACTGAGGAGGTTATAAATATAATAGGAGAAGTCCCATACAAATCTCTGAGGGTTTACTGTACAAGCATGGCCAGTACTGAAGAGAATTACTGCTGCAGGACTTTAAACATTAGAAGTGACCGCGGCTATGCTATTAAGTTCAGTAAACAGCAGAGGAAGGAGATTTTAGTGTAGATTAGTTAATGAAGGCTACATGGGGGAAGGGGGTTGGGGGGGGAGGGGGTCTAGTTTTGTTAAAGGCACATCTGTGCTTAAACCTTACTCCTACTGATCACCAGGGGCGGACTGACCATTCGTGCACTCGGGCACTGCCCGAGGGCCCAGGGTCAGTAGGCCCCATGATCCCCTACTGCCCAGGGGCACCATGAGTTGTCAGTCCGCCCCTGCTGACCACTGACCTAATCCCCAACACTCTATTGATACCCGGAGATACAGATTTACACTTATGATGCTAAAATCTCAGTGCGCAACACTACTGATGGAACATTTGATTACTTTATATGCTATTCTATCAGTTTGCTTGTCGACACATAAAAAATAAACTTACCGTCACAGGAGGAGGAGGAGGAGGAGCCTGGAAAAAACAATAACAACATAAGATGCCAGTGCATACCAGTACATACACAAATAGGTGTCAGTGCATTTTTTTTTTATTCAAGCTGTGTAAGTAGCTTGAATCTGACCTGAAATAAACCTGTTGCAGTGCCTGTACAGAAAAGGAGCCAGCTAAAAGACAAGTGCCATTCTAATAGGAGGAGAGATCAGAGTGACAGAGACATTAGCTCATAAGTCTGATGCTTCTCCTTTCACTGTTCCATCAGAGGCTTGAGGTGAGGAAAAATCTGCAAGTGTTATGGAACTGCAGCAGATACATTTCACATGTCCTGACCTGTCAGTCGTGGCTGTGCTATGTGGCTGAGCCATGAAGATGTAACGAGAGCATGGTCAAAAATAAATATCCTTTAGCAGGTAATAAAAGCTCCCATAAATGTATTTCATCTGTTTGTTTATCTGCTTGCCTGGAGTTTAGAGCTGAATGATGATTTGCAAAATGCAGCCATTGGTTGCAGCAATCATCTTTTAGCCATAGCAGGTCAGGCAGGTGCTATGGGGTCCAGCAGCACAGAAGAATCAGGGCATCCGCCTGAATAATGTTTTATACAGGTACCAACAGCAGTCGGCATATACTCTATGTTTGAGATGTACGTACAGTTCTCAGTTTTTACAATGGATTAATACAAGTCTCAAGGATACAGTTTAGGGAGTCATGAGACCCGAAGTGGTTATGCAGTGGGGCTTGATTACACATCATTATATTTGTCAAACAAAGCTTTACCTGCATTTTATCAATTCCACATGAACTTACAAAATCAGCCTGATAGTCCACTGAATTTATACTACAATCAGATTTTACACATTCTACCTTTTTTTGTACTTACGGGAGTTGTTGGTATAGGAACTGAAAAATAAAAAGAGGAACATGTGATTACCATCTAGCCTAACTCAGCAAGCAACTTACAACTGTGTACAGCATATACAGTATATAAACAGCAGTGGAATATCAACATCCAAATAACACAACAGATTGCTTCAATCAGACAATGCAAAATTGAACAGTGCAGTGACCAGTAGCCACCAGTCAGATGGTAAATCAAATGACAGATAGATGCAAATCTTATGGTTTGCAGCCTTCCCTTGATCTTCAAATACTTTTTCACACTCTCTTACTTTGTTATTTCCATCTACTTGCTGTCACATGTGTTTTGTATTGTATAGCTTTTCTTTGAAATGAAAGAATGCAACAAAGTCACATAATGAAGGTCAGCACTTACTGCAGGAGAATGTCTGGCAGCAAGGGTCATCAGTTGGAGTTTGAATCTTATACTCATTGTCTTCACAAGTGGGTTCAGGAGCGCAGGTCACGTGGCTACATGGAGGCTACAATATAGAGAGAGGTGTACTATTAGAATGGTCATAGGGACATGTTATGGAGTACAATTATCATTACTAGGCCTGCTTAGGAAAAGACTTGTTTGCCTCATTCTAATGTCAGAGTAGGTCTGTGATGGAAACATTTTAGCTTCAGCTTTAGTGCTATTGAAAGCTGCAGTGCAACATGGAAGCTCTATAAGGCCTCACACAGACAGGACATTTCAAAGACGCAAACATTTAGGTGCATTTAAAGGCGTCAAGCGCTTGGGCATTAATGAATTTCATTGGCCAGAATAATTATACATTATTATTCTGGCCATTTAAATGAATTAAAGCTGAAGCGCTAAACGCGCCTGGCGTCAACACGCGTTTAGGCAGGTTTAAATACATTTAGATGCCTTTGCTCGCGTCTTTTTCCTGCCAAAACGCTGCTGCTCCTGGACGCATAGGCCCTGGGTTTTTTTTTTTCCTTCTGATAAACACTACTGCTATTAAAGCTTTTAAGAGGCTATGGGCAACGTAATAACCACTTTTCAATGATAATTACAATATACTACTTTTTCCAGAGTATCGACTAATCTCTGAAATCCCAAGGACATCGATTAGATAAGCAGTCCATGACACCTATTTTCAGCTTTATAATGGCCATATGAAAAAGTGGTGCCAGAAACTATAGTGGCCTTCCATTGGAAAACACCCTAAAAACAAGTGCTGATGTCCATCCAAAACTGAAGTATGAGCTTTGGGTGAACTTGGCTATAAAGTGTTTTAATTGGTGAAAACTTACAGGAGGTGGAGGTGGTGGAGGTGCTGAAAAAGAAAAGAAAATACACAAAACAGCATTAGAAAATGTTATAAAGCAAATGGTCATGTAGCACAACAACCAATCACAATTCATTTTTCAGTGATCTGGTTTAAGGAAACTAACATCTAATGTGTTGTTATGGGGGTTACTCTGCTTTGCCCTCTCTAACTGAATTAAGGTCACAAGAGATTTCTGGCAGAGGACAAAAGAGCAGCTTGAGCTTATTGACAGAAGATCTTTTTTTTTCACACTCGCACACTCCAAGGCATGAATGATTACACCTATGGCCATCAAGGCAAAATATCTTCTCTTTTGAGCTCCTGGCTATGCTCCCGCCACTGACTTCTGCTGCCTTCTCCTTTTTCCTTTTTATTTTATAATTTATTATTTTAGAATTTTACAATTATAACCAGAGCAGATGGGTGCACCTGGAAATGCTGGGAAAGCACTGCTGGAGTAGAAGAAGTATTAATTTATTAAGTGTACTATTCAATCTACAAGAATTCTGAGAGAAAATCAACTGAAACCGAAGGCAAAGATGCCAAAGAATAACGCCCCCCCCTCCATCATCCCCAACTCAGTACCTAATAATGAAATGAGGGAACAAAATAGTTTCCAGTAAGACACAAAACGATTCTAACAAAACACGATCTAAAAACTCTATTATTAATCCAGTTAACTGATGTTTTTTAACTGTCCCATTGCCATGACGATCACTTTGGTGTGTGAGCAGAGGTAGCAGAAGAAGTGATTGCTGCATAACTCATAGTCTGGGGGCCAGATGAGACCTGATCATTTCATTCTCCCTCACTGCAGCAGTCCAGGCATCACCAAGCTTTATTGGCTGGACACTCACAAGACTATTATACTGTGAAGCACTGGTACTCATATAAGGTATAGTTAATATTTTTCAGCTTACAATAATGATCAAATTAGAATTTGCATTAGAAAAAATAAATCTGTATTATGAATACTTTCTATGGGTAGCAAATACAGGCCTGCTGCAAAGTTCCCCCACTCTCTTGCTATAAAGACACTTACGACACTGATGTTCAGGACAGCACTGTGTTTCGGGGTCTCCAAGCAGCAGTGGTGGCCTGTTATCATCGCATGTGGGAATATCGCATAGATCTTGACATTCTGCATATAAAGAATAGACAACACCTTAAACAGCAAGCATGTATTCAATGAACAAGAAATTGTATTTTCTGAAATGAATGATAACATATAGACAGACAAGTTATGCTGACATGAACTCTCATACACAGCACTGATGAAAGCTAACTAGTCTGAAATGGAGATAGGCAGTTTGGATTAATTCGATATATGATTGTACAGTTGGCCCAGCTTCATAAACAATGATTGGAATAAACACTTTTTTTTGAGGGGGTGGAAGGATTTGCGATAAAAGCAAATCACCTTTGTAAAGAAAGCTCTGCTATGCTTTACGGTAAAATGAAAACTGTCAATTAACTAAAAAGCTTTGGAATTCATTTTTTTTAAACTTTTATACATTGTTACCTAACAATACATTTCTTTGCACAATTCAACTTACGGCAGATAATGACTGGACAGCAGCGAGCGCCAGAAGGAGCTTCCATTACAACTGGGGTGGCACCTGTCATCTCACAGGACACAGGAGCACAGAGTATATCCGTGCATGATGGCTTTTGGAAACAGAAAAGCAATCGTGTGTAAGTGCATACATAAATGTGTAAAACCATCAAGCATAAAGAAAATGTCTTGGTTATGGATGTAAGCATAGTCCAACCAAAAGTATTATTATCTTCTACCTAGTTTCATTATTTCATTAGGATTCATTATTAAAGTTCTGGTGACCTGGGGGCCCCAAGGGATTCCCTTAATTTGCAGGGATTTCCTCTCCCTCCTTATTTGGGCTATCGGACGGGAAGTGAAGGCAAATCTCCCCAATTGGACACAGCTGGCAAAAAAAAAAACGGGTTATAACCCTTCCTTACTGCTTATCCAAAATGAAAAAAAATTGGTTATAGTTCTACTTTAAGGTCCTTTGCCTATTCTTGCCTTTTTGGGGCGGGGGGGCACAGCTTCTAGAGTACAGGAACATGTACAGGGAAATATATATAGTATGTAGACTGTTATTGCTGACCTCTTCAATACTTTCTAAATCAGTGGAACCTGAATGCATCAAACAAAGCACAGACTATGGAGTTGTGTCAGTGGCTCCATAAGGCTCCACCAGATAAGCAGGGATGACAGGTAACTAGCATTTTCTGAAGGAGAGCTCCTTATTGCCAGTCTATGTATTTCTCTCAATGTATCTTCTACTTGACTTGAGCTCCAGAGTCCACACTGCTCTCCTAGACCATTAAAACATTATAAAGGCTATAGGCTATAAAGATAACAACTAGTATAACTTACTGGAGGTGGAGGTGGAGTGGGTGGGTTCTATGGATGAACAAAATGAAAAATGTCAGATACAGCTAAAAGCATGTTAAAATGCAGTCGTGTTTTCTCAGTGTAATTCTATATGGATAAGGTCCAGTCAAATGTACTCATTGCATTTACATGCTCTGTTTATACTGATTGTGATCTATTTTTTTTTTGTCTCAATATTTTAGCCAACAAGAATTGCAGATGGAAAGCAAATATATATGGGGAATGTAAATAAATATAATTTGGGGAATATATTGCTAATATTGATAACAGCAATAACAACAACAACAATAAAAATAATTATAATACGCTTTACTATGATATGCAATAAAAAAAATCATTAAATTAGCAAAACTAAAAAGATGCTTCATGTGGGAAGAATAATAATTAATGACTTACGGTAAAGGGTGGAGGTGGTTGGGGTGTTGTTGGCGGTGCTAAAATGTAAAGAGAAAAACATCAGCTCTAGATACTTTTATGCAGAGTTTTTTTTAACTCAGAGAATAGGAGAAGGAAACCCCTCCTACCAAGTCACCCCTGTCTCTGTCCCTTGGGTCCACCCCCTGCCCACCTCCCAATACCGCCACTTTTAGAGAATACAGAAACAAGTATCATTTTGTTGTGCTAAGCAACTTGTATGGAATTTGTGAAAAACAATAAAAGCATTAAAATAGATCCCCTGCAGACTGCAAATATAGATGCCCCCTAGCAACAATAGATCATCCAGTAACAATAGATCCCCCAGAAACAAAAGATTCCAACAAAAACAGATTTCCCAGCAATCAGCATCAGTAGACCCTCCTGCAGCCAGCATCAATAAATCTCTCCATCTACAGTAGGTCCCTCCCAGCAACAATTAATCTCCCAGCAACACAAGACCCCACAGAAACAATAGGTTCCCTGCCAGCAACAATACATCTCCCCGGTTCCAATAGACGCTAACAAAAAAATAGATCCTCTACGGCGACATGGATTGCCCAGCAGCCAGCATCAATAGACCCCAGTGTGTATTCGACCCCCAGCCCCGCCCCTCCTTCCTTCTCACTGGTTGTGACTGACGGTCTATCTGCTGAGACCGACCCAACTCATAAATATTCAAATACATTCTCATGAGAAACCCTACAATCACGATTATTCATTGTCAGTAATTGACTAATAGCATGTCTCAATACTAAAATCCTGGGAAAGAAAGGACTGGAAAAATGTAAACTGTAGCATTCCCAGCACCTCTTAGTCAAGTCTTTTTCTGTTGGTACTATATTGCAGACATTCATGTACAAAGTCATTCATTGCATGACTTAGACCTGAACCCTAAACCACAGATATTCAATGGTAGCCACAGAGAGGTGCTGATTTTTGTTAATTACTCTGTATGTAAATGACTGAAGTATGAGCACCCATTAGCAGTGCTTGTTTTCACACTGTAGAGTTGTTCTTTCTCTGATATTGCTGAGGGGTTTTTGAAGGGGACAGTCTAGATGCAAATGGCCTTTGATTGAGAGGTCTTCTTTAGGTGTGGAAAATGTATAGAATTACTTACGACATTCATATATTGGACAACATTCTGCCACCAAGTTAAAGTTCACAATTAGATCGGCACCATCACAAAAAGGAGCTGGTGGGCATGGGTCACACTCTGTAAAACAAAACACATATTTATTCATTTATTCCGTTTTATCAGACAGTCATTTGGAGAGTGAAGGCTAAGCTAAGCCCGAAAGATTTACCTTCATTACATACAGAAAGATGCATCATTTGATTGGCCAAAAAGAACCTTTAATTGCCCCTCGTGTGCAATCTTTCAGGAATTTAAATAAAACATCTGCATTTTGCTTGCACGTGAAAAAGGTTATTCATGTGAACACAGCCTCACCTCATTAACTGAGTTAATATTATCTTTGCTGTGTATTGTTTACGTCAAAACTACAGAGAAACTTTGCTGTACAACAACCACCCAGAAGAATGAATTATCCCCATCTCTCTGCCTCCTTGCCTGGTCTTCACACAGGGCACTAGAGAGTTTAAATCATAGAGAAGGAGTCTGAAGGCAAACACCTTCTTCTCTGCTCTTTCCCACAGTGAGCAGTGTCATTGGTGCATCCATTGGACTTTCACTTTTTAATATAAAACCGCATTTAAATAATAAAAGTGGATAAAAAAAATCAGTTTTGAAAATATATCGATTCACAAACTTTAAATCATTACAGTTTCCTTGTCATTTGCTCCAAAAAGAGTCCACAATCACACTTACGACATTCATATGCTAGACAGCAAGGGTCCGTGGTGTCAACCTCGACTGCTCTTTCTCCGTTCCGTAAGCAGGAAGGCACATTGCATGTGACACCATGACATTTATGCTGGAAAAGATGGAAAGAATAAATATTGGTTGTTACACATAACTGTTAGCATTTCACCCAGTATAAATAGGTAAGATATTACTTAAGTCAGAACGGTACTTACAGGTGTATTCACTGGAGGAGTAGGTGGTGGCGGTGGTGGAGGTACTGTAGAAAATGATACATTTCACATTAAACAGGAAACTATACTACTACTACTATTATTACTCGTGTGAGCTTGCTGCAAAGCTGTCCTATGGCATCTGTGGAGTTGGAATTCCTTAGCACAAATGCAATGTTCACTGCCGTTTTACTTTCTGGTACTGGAGTCCTGTTGACAGGAAACTCCACCATCTTTTCACTATGTCCTTCCACCTTTTATCCAGCTGTGTCATGACGGATGCAAAAAGCTGCACCATCACTTTACACATTGAAAGAAAAAGTATGAGGACATTTCCGGCTAAAAAGGCAGTAGCTTTCTTGGGGTATGTAAATGACAGCATTGCTAAACATATATAAAACCTTTTTTAATTCAAACATATCTTGAGATTTGTATACTTCCTGTAGTGTAAGCAATTGACATCATTTTTATGATCACTAAAAAGAAATGTTCCAGCAATGTACTTACTACATGTGTATGTGGGACAGCAAGGATTATCATCGTTTGACGTCTCTACTATTATTTCACCATCTCTACAGTCTGCTGGTAGGCATCCGCTGCTGTCACAAGGCTGTAGGAAGTGACAGGAAGATCACTTTCATTGGACAATCAATATATACAATAGATAGGAGAACATTTATTCCCAGGTTAGCAATGTGTTTTGGTACTGAGGAGGTTATAAATATAATAGGAGAAGTCCCATACAAATCTCTGAGGGTTTACTGTACAAGCATGGCCAGTACTGAAGAGAATTACTGCTGCAGGACTTTAAACATTAGAAGTGACCGCGGCTATGCTATTAAGTTCAGTAAACAGCAGAGGAAGGAGATTTTAGTGTAGATTAGTTAATGAAGGCTACATGGGGGAAGGGGGTTGGGGGGGGAGGGGGTCTAGTTTTGTTAAAGGCACATCTGTGCTTAAACCTTACTCCTACTGATCACCAGGGGCGGACTGACCATTCGTGCACTCGGGCACTGCCCGAGGGCCCAGGGTCAGTAGGCCCCATGATCCCCTACTGCCCAGGGGCACCATGAGTTGTCAGTCCGCCCCTGCTGACCACTGACCTAATCCCCAACACTCTATTGATACCCGGAGATACAGATTTACACTTATGATGCTAAAATCTCAGTGCGCAACACTACTGATGGAACATTTGATTACTTTATATGCTATTCTATCAGTTTGCTTGTCGGCACATAAAAAATAAACTTACCGTCACAGGAGGAGGAGGAGGAGGAGCCTGGAAAAAACAATAACAACATAAGATGCCAGTGCATACCAGTACATACACAAATAGGTGTCAGTGCTTTCTTTTTTAATTCAAGCTGTGTAAGTAGCTTGAATCTGACCTGAAATAAACCTGTTGCAGTGCCTGTACAGAAAAGGAGCCAGCTAAAAGACAAGTGCCATTCTAATAGGAGGAGAGATCAGAGTGACAGAGACATTAGCTCATAAGTCTGATGCTTCTCCTTTCACTGTTCCATCAGAGGCTTGAGGTGAGGAAAAATCTGCAAGTGTTATGGAACTGCAGCAGATACATTTCACATGTCCTGACCTGTCAGTCGTGGCTGTGCTATGTGGCTGAGCCATGAAGATGTAACGAGAGCATGGTCAAAAATAAATATCCTTTAGCAGGTAATAAAAGCTCCCATAAATGTATTTCATCTGTTTGTTTATCTGCTTGCCTGGAGTTTAGAGCTGAATGATGATTTGCAAAATGCAGCCATTGGTTGCAGCAATCATCTTTTAGCCATAGCAGGTCAGGCAGGTGCTATGGGGTCCAGCAGCACAGAAGAATCAGGGCATCCGCCTGAATAATGTTTTATACAGGTACCAACAGCAGTCGGCATATACTCTATGTTTGAGATGTACGTACAGTTCTCAGTTTTTACAATGGATTAATACAAGTCTCAAGGATACAGTTTAGGGAGTCATGAGACCCGAAGTGGTTATGCAGTGGGGCTTGATTACACATCATTATATTTGTCAAACAAAGCTTTACCTGCATTTTATCAATTCCACATGAACTTACAAAATCAGCCTGATAGTCCACTGAATTTATACTACAATCAGATTTTACACATTCTACCTTTTTTTGTACTTACGGGAGTTGTTGGTATAGGAACTGAAAAATAAAAAGAGGAACATGTGATTACCATCTAGCCTAACTCAGCAAGCAACTTACAACTGTGTACAGCATATACAGTATATAAACAGCAGTGGAATATCAACATCCAAATAACACAACAGATTGCTTCAATCAGACAATGCAAAATTGAACAGTGCAGTGACCAGTAGCCACCAGTCAGATGGTAAATCAAATGACAGATAGATGCAAATCTTATGGTTTGCAGCCTTCCCTTGATCTTCAAATACTTTTTCACACTCTCTTACTTTGTTATTTCCATCTACTTGCTGTCACATGTGTTTTGTATTGTATAGCTTTTCTTTGAAATGAAAGAATGCAACAAAGTCACATAATGAAGGTCAGCACTTACTGCAGGAGAATGTCTGGCAGCAAGGGTCATCAGTTGGAGTTTGAATCTTATACTCATTGTCTTCACAAGTGGGTTCAGGAGCGCAGGTCACGTGGCTACATGGAGGCTACAATATAGAGAGAGGTGTACTATTAGAATGGTCATAGGGACATGTTATGGAGTACAATTATCATTACTAGGCCTGCTTAGGAAAAGACTTGTTTGCCTCATTCTAATGTCAGAGTAGGTCTGTGATGGAAACATTTTAGCTTCAGCTTTAGTGCTATTGAAAGCTGCAGTGCAACATGGAAGCTCTATAAGGCCTCACACAGACAGGACATTTCAAAGACGCAAACATTTAGGTGCATTTAAAGGCGTCAAGCGCTTGGGCATTAATGAATTTCATTGGCCAGAATAATTATACATTATTATTCTGGCCATTTAAATGAATTAAAGCTGAAGCGCTAAACGCGCCTGGCGTCAACACGCGTTTAGGCAGGTTTAAATACATTTAGATGCCTTTGCTCGCGTCTTTTTCCTGCCAAAACGCTGCTGCTCCTGGACGCATAGGCCCTGGGTTTTTTTTTTTCCTTCTGATAAACACTACTGCTATTAAAGCTTTTAAGAGGCTATGGGCAACGTAATAACCACTTTTCAATGATAATTACAATATACTACTTTTTCCAGAGTATCGACTAATCTCTGAAATCCCAAGGACATCGATTAGATAAGCAGTCCATGACACCTATTTTCAGCTTTATAATGGCCATATGAAAAAGTGGTGCCAGAAACTATAGTGGCCTTCCATTGGAAAACACCCTAAAAACAAGTGCTGATGTCCATCCAAAACTGAAGTATGAGCTTTGGGTGAACTTGGCTATAAAGTGTTTTAATTGGTGAAAACTTACAGGAGGTGGAGGTGGTGGAGGTGCTGAAAAAGAAAAGAAAATACACAAAACAGCATTAGAAAATGTTATAAAGCAAATGGTCATGTAGCACAACAACCAATCACAATTCATTTTTCAGTGATCTGGTTTAAGGAAACTAACATCTAATGTGTTGTTATGGGGGTTACTCTGCTTTGCCCTCTCTAACTGAATTAAGGTCACAAGAGATTTCTGGCAGAGGACAAAAGAGCAGCTTGAGCTTATTGACAGAAGATCTTTTTTTTTCACACTCGCACACTCCAAGGCATGAATGATTACACCTATGGCCATCAAGGCAAAATATCTTCTCTTTTGAGCTCCTGGCTATGCTCCCGCCACTGACTTCTGCTGCCTTCTCCTTTTTCCTTTTTATTTTATAATTTATTATTTTAGAATTTTACAATTATAACCAGAGCAGATGGGTGCACCTGGAAATGCTGGGAAAGCACTGCTGGAGTAGAAGAAGTATTAATTTATTAAGTGTACTATTCAATCTACAAGAATTCTGAGAGAAAATCAACTGAAACCGAAGGCAAAGATGCCAAAGAATAACGCCCCCCCCTCCATCATCCCCAACTCAGTACCTAATAATGAAATGAGGGAACAAAATAGTTTCCAGTAAGACACAAAACGATTCTAACAAAACACGATCTAAAAACTCTATTATTAATCCAGTTAACTGATGTTTTTTAACTGTCCCATTGCCATGACGATCACTTTGGTGTGTGAGCAGAGGTAGCAGAAGAAGTGACTGCTGCATAACTCATAGTCTGGGGGCCAGATGAGACCTGATCATTTCATTCTCCCTCACTGCAGCAGTCCAGGCATCACCAAGCTTTATTGGCTGGACACTCACAAGACTATTATACTGTGAAGCACTGGTACTCATATAAGGTATAGTTAATATTTTTCAGCTTACAATAATGATCAAATTAGAATTTGCATTAGAAAAAATAAATCTGTATTATGAATACTTTCTATGGGTAGCAAATACAGGCCTGCTGCAAAGTTCCCCCACTCTCTTGCTATAAAGACACTTACGACACTGATGTTCAGGACAGCACTGTGTTTCGGGGTCTCCAAGCAGCAGTGGTGGCCTGTTATCATCGCATGTGGGAATATCGCATAGATCTTGACATTCTGCATATAAAGAATAGACAACACCTTAAACAGCAAGCATGTATTCAATGAACAAGAAATTGTATTTTCTGAAATGAATGATAACATATAGACAGACAAGTTATGCTGACATGAACTCTCATACACAGCACTGATGAAAGCTAACTAGTCTGAAATGGAGATAGGCAGTTTGGATTAATTCGATATATGATTGTACAGTTGGCCCAGCTTCATAAACAATGATTGGAATAAACACTTTTTTTTGAGGGGGTGGAAGGATTTGCGATAAAAGCAAATCACCTTTGTAAAGAAAGCTCTGCTATGCTTTACGGTAAAATGAAAACTGTCAATTAACTAAAAAGCTTTGGAATTCATTTTTTTTAAACTTTTATACATTGTTACCTAACAATACATTTCTTTGCACAATTCAACTTACGGCAGATAATGACTGGACAGCAGCGAGCGCCAGAAGGAGCTTCCATTACAACTGGGGTGGCACCTGTCATCTCACAGGACACAGGAGCACAGAGTATATCCGTGCATGATGGCTTTTGGAAACAGAAAAGCAATCGTGTGTAAGTGCATACATAAATGTGTAAAACCATCAAGCATAAAGAAAATGTCTTGGTTATGGATGTAAGCATAGTCCAACCAAAAGTATTATTATCTTCTACCTAGTTTCATTATTTCATTAGGATTCATTATTAAAGTTCTGGTGACCTGGGGGCCCCAAGGGATTCCCTTAATTTGCAGGGATTTCCTCTCCCTCCTTATTTGGGCTATCGGACGGGAAGTGAAGGCAAATCTCCCCAATTGGACACAGCTGGCAAAAAAAAAAACGGGTTATAACCCTTCCTTACTGCTTATCCAAAATGAAAAAAAATTGGTTATAGTTCTACTTTAAGGTCCTTTGCCTATTCTTGCCTTTTTGGGGCGGGGGGGCACAGCTTCTAGAGTACAGGAACATGTACAGGGAAATATATATAGTATGTAGACTGTTATTGCTGACCTCTTCAATACTTTCTAAATCAGTGGAACCTGAATGCATCAAACAAAGCACAGACTATGGAGTTGTGTCAGTGGCTCCATAAGGCTCCACCAGATAAGCAGGGATGACAGGTAACTAGCATTTTCTGAAGGAGAGCTCCTTATTGCCAGTCTATGTATTTCTCTCAATGTATCTTCTACTTGACTTGAGCTCCAGAGTCCACACTGCTCTCCTAGACCATTAAAACATTATAAAGGCTATAGGCTATAAAGATAACAACTAGTATAACTTACTGGAGGTGGAGGTGGAGTGGGTGGGTTCTATGGATGAACAAAATGAAAAATGTCAGATACAGCTAAAAGCATGTTAAAATGCAGTCGTGTTTTCTCAGTGTAATTCTATATGGATAAGGTCCAGTCAAATGTACTCATTGCATTTACATGCTCTGTTTATACTGATTGTGATCTATTTTTTTTTTGTCTCAATATTTTAGCCAACAAGAATTGCAGATGGAAAGCAAATATATATGGGGAATGTAAATAAATATAATTTGGGGAATATATTGCTAATATTGATAACAGCAATAACAACAACAACAATAAAAATAATTATAATACGCTTTACTATGATATGCAATAAAAAAAATCATTAAATTAGCAAAACTAAAAAGATTCTTCATGTGGGAAGAATAATAATTAATGACTTACGGTAAAGGGTGGAGGTGGTTGGGGTGTTGTTGGCGGTGCTAAAATGTAAAGAGAAAAACATCAGCTCTAGATACTTTTATGCAGAGTTTTTTTTAACTCAGAGAATAGGAGAAGGAAACCCCTCCTACCAAGTCACCCCTGTCTCTGTCCCTTGGGTCCACCCCCTGCCCACCTCCCAATACCGCCACTTTTAGAGAATACAGAAACAAGTATCATTTTGTTGTGCTAAGCAACTTGTATGGAATTTGTGAAAAACAATAAAAGCATTAAAATAGATCCCCTGCAGACTGCAAATATAGATGCCCCCTAGCAACAATAGATCATCCAGTAACAATAGATCCCCCAGAAACAAAAGATTCCAACAAAAACAGATTTCCCAGCAATCAGCATCAGTAGACCCTCCTGCAGCCAGCATCAATAAATCTCTCCATCTACAGTAGGTCCCTCCCAGCAACAATTAATCTCCCAGCAACACAAGACCCCACAGAAACAATAGGTTCCCTGCCAGCAACAATACATCTCCCCGGTTCCAATAGACGCTAACAAAAAAATAGATCCTCTACGGCGACATGGATTGCCCAGCAGCCAGCATCAATAGACCCCAGTGTGTATTCGACCCCCAGCCCCGCCCCTCCTTCCTTCTCACTGGTTGTGACTGACGGTCTATCTGCTGAGACCGACCCAACTCATAAATATTCAAATACATTCTCATGAGAAACCCTACAATCACGATTATTCATTGTCAGTAATTGACTAATAGCATGTCTCAATACTAAAATCCTGGGAAAGAAAGGACTGGAAAAATGTAAACTGTAGCATTCCCAGCACCTCTTAGTCAAGTCTTTTTCTGTTGGTACTATATTGCAGACATTCATGTACAAAGTCATTCATTGCATGACTTAGACCTGAACCCTAAACCACAGATATTCAATGGTAGCCACAGAGAGGTGCTGATTTTTGTTAATTACTCTGTATGTACAGTAAATGACTGAAGTATGAGCACCCATTAGCAGTGCTTGTTTTCACACTGTAGAGTTGTTCTTTCTCTGATATTGCTGAGGGGTTTTTGAAGGGGACAGTCTAGATGCAAATGGCCTTTGATTGAGAGGTCTTCTTTAGGTGTGGAAAATGTATAGAATTACTTACGACATTCATATATTGGACAACATTCTGCCACCAAGTTAAAGTTCACAATTAGATCGGCACCATCACAAAAAGGAGCTGGTGGGCATGGGTCACACTCTGTAAAACAAAACACATATTTATTCATTTATTCCGTTTTATCAGACAGTCATTTGGAGAGTGAAGGCTAAGCTAAGCCCGAAAGATTTACCTTCATTACATACAGAAAGATGCATCATTTGATTGGCCAAAAAGAACCTTTAATTGCCCCTCGTGTGCAATCTTTCAGGAATTTAAATAAAACATCTGCATTTTGCTTGCACGTGAAAAAGGTTATTCATGTGAACACAGCCTCACCTCATTAACTGAGTTAATATTATCTTTGCTGTGTATTGTTTACGTCAAAACTACAGAGAAACTTTGCTGTACAACAACCACCCAGAAGAATGAATTATCCCCATCTCTCTGCCTCCTTGCCTGGTCTTCACACAGGGCACTAGAGAGTTTAAATCATAGAGAAGGAGTCTGAAGGCAAACACCTTCTTCTCTGCTCTTTCCCACAGTGAGCAGTGTCATTGGTGCATCCATTGGACTTTCACTTTTTAATATAAAACCGCATTTAAATAATAAAAGTGGATAAAAAAAATCAGTTTTGAAAATATATCGATTCACAAACTTTAAATCATTACAGTTTCCTTGTCATTTGCTCCAAAAAGAGTCCACAATCACACTTACGACATTCATATGCTAGACAGCAAGGGTCCGTGGTGTCAACCTCGACTGCTCTTTCTCCGTTCCGTAAGCAGGAAGGCACATTGCATGTGACACCATGACATTTATGCTGGAAAAGATGGAAAGAATAAATATTGGTTGTTACACATAACTGTTAGCATTTCACCCAGTATAAATAGGTAAGATATTACTTAAGTCAGAACGGTACTTACAGGTGTATTCACTGGAGGAGTAGGTGGTGGCGGTGGTGGAGGTACTGTAGAAAATGATACATTTCACATTAAACAGGAAACTATACTACTACTACTATTATTACTCGTGTGAGCTTGCTGCAAAGCTGTCCTATGGCATCTGTGGAGTTGGAATTCCTTAGCACAAATGCAATGTTCACTGCCGTTTTACTTTCTGGTACTGGAGTCCTGTTGACAGGAAACTCCACCATCTTTTCACTATGTCCTTCCACCTTTTATCCAGCTGTGTCATGACGGATGCAAAAAGCTGCACCATCACTTTACACATTGAAAGAAAAAGTATGAGGACATTTCCGGCTAAAAAGGCAGTAGCTTTCTTGGGGTATGTAAATGACAGCATTGCTAAACATATATAAAACCTTTTTTAATTCAAACATATCTTGAGATTTGTATACTTCCTGTAGTGTAAGCAATTGACATCATTTTTATGATCACTAAAAAGAAATGTTCCAGCAATGTACTTACTACATGTGTATGTGGGACAGCAAGGATCATCATCGTTTGACGTCTCTACTATTATTTCACCATCTCTACAGTCTGCTGGTAGGCATCCGCTGCTGTCACAAGGCTGTAGGAAGTGACAGGAAGATCACTTTCATTGGACAATCAATATATACAATAGATAGGAGAACATTTATTCCCAGGTTAGCAATGTGTTTTGGTACTGAGGAGGTTATAAATATAATAGGAGAAGTCCCATACAAATCTCTGAGGGTTTACTGTACAAGCATGGCCAGTACTGAAGAGAATTACTGCTGCAGGACTTTAAACATTAGAAGTGACCGCGGCTATGCTATTAAGTTCAGTAAACAGCAGAGGAAGGAGATTTTAGTGTAGATTAGTTAATGAAGGCTACATGGGGGAAGGGGGTTGGGGGGGGAGGGGGTCTAGTTTTGTTAAAGGCACATCTGTGCTTAAACCTTACTCCTACTGATCACCAGGGGCGGACTGACCATTCGTGCACTCGGGCACTGCCCGAGGGCCCAGGGTCAGTAGGCCCCATGATCCCCTACTGCCCAGGGGCACCATGAGTTGTCAGTCCGCCCCTGCTGACCACTGACCTAATCCCCAACACTCTATTGATACCCGGAGATACAGATTTACACTTATGATGCTAAAATCTCAGTGCGCAACACTACTGATGGAACATTTGATTACTTTATATGCTATTCTATCAGTTTGCTTGTCGGCACATAAAAAATAAACTTACCGTCACAGGAGGAGGAGGAGGAGGAGCCTGGAAAAAACAATAACAACATAAGATGCCAGTGCATACCAGTACATACACAAATAGGTGTCAGTGCTTTCTTTTTTAATTCAAGCTGTGTAAGTAGCTTGAATCTGACCTGAAATAAACCTGTTGCAGTGCCTGTACAGAAAAGGAGCCAGCTAAAAGACAAGTGCCATTCTAATAGGAGGAGAGATCAGAGTGACAGAGACATTAGCTCATAAGTCTGATGCTTCTCCTTTCACTGTTCCATCAGAGGCTTGAGGTGAGGAAAAATCTGCAAGTGTTATGGAACTGCAGCAGATACATTTCACATGTCCTGACCTGTCAGTCGTGGCTGTGCTATGTGGCTGAGCCATGAAGATGTAACGAGAGCATGGTCAAAAATAAATATCCTTTAGCAGGTAATAAAAGCTCCCATAAATGTATTTCATCTGTTTGTTTATCTGCTTGCCTGGAGTTTAGAGCTGAATGATGATTTGCAAAATGCAGCCATTGGTTGCAGCAATCATCTTTTAGCCATAGCAGGTCAGGCAGGTGCTATGGGGTCCAGCAGCACAGAAGAATCAGGGCATCCGCCTGAATAATGTTTTATACAGGTACCAACAGCAGTCGGCATATACTCTATGTTTGAGATGTACGTACAGTTCTCAGTTTTTACAATGGATTAATACAAGTCTCAAGGATACAGTTTAGGGAGTCATGAGACCCGAAGTGGTTATGCAGTGGGGCTTGATTACACATCATTATATTTGTCAAACAAAGCTTTACCTGCATTTTATCAATTCCACATGAACTTACAAAATCAGCCTGATAGTCCACTGAATTTATACTACAATCAGATTTTACACATTCTACCTTTTTTTGTACTTACGGGAGTTGTTGGTATAGGAACTGAAAAATAAAAAGAGGAACATGTGATTACCATCTAGCCTAACTCAGCAAGCAACTTACAACTGTGTACAGCATATACAGTATATAAACAGCAGTGGAATATCAACATCCAAATAACACAACAGATTGCTTCAATCAGACAATGCAAAATTGAACAGTGCAGTGACCAGTAGCCACCAGTCAGATGGTAAATCAAATGACAGATAGATGCAAATCTTATGGTTTGCAGCCTTCCCTTGATCTTCAAATACTTTTTCACACTCTCTTACTTTGTTATTTCCATCTACTTGCTGTCACATGTGTTTTGTATTGTATAGCTTTTCTTTGAAATGAAAGAATGCAACAAAGTCACATAATGAAGGTCAGCACTTACTGCAGGAGAATGTCTGGCAGCAAGGGTCATCAGTTGGAGTTTGAATCTTATACTCATTGTCTTCACAAGTGGGTTCAGGAGCGCAGGTCACGTGGCTACATGGAGGCTACAATTTAGAGAGAGGTGTACTATTAGAATGGTCATAGGGACATGTTATGGAGTACAATTATCATTACTAGGCCTGCTTAGGAAAAGACTTGTTTGCCTCATTCTAATGTCAGAGTAGGTCTGTGATGGAAACATTTTAGCTTCAGCTTTAGTGCTATTGAAAGCTGCAGTGCAACATGGAAGCTCTATAAGGCCTCACACAGACAGGACATTTCAAAGACGCAAACATTTAGGTGCATTTAAAGGCGTCAAGCGCTTGGGCATTAATGAATTTCATTGGCCAGAATAATTATACATTATTATTCTGGCCATTTAAATGAATTAAAGCTGAAGCGCTAAACGCGCCTGGCGTCAACACGCGTTTAGGCAGGTTTAAATACATTTAGATGCCTTTGCTCGCGTCTTTTTCCTGCCAAAACGCTGCTGCTCCTGGACGCATAGGCCCTGGGTTTTTTTTTTTCCTTCTGATAAACACTACTGCTATTAAAGCTTTTAAGAGGCTATGGGCAACGTAATAACCACTTTTCAATGATAATTACAATATACTACTTTTTCCAGAGTATCGACTAATCTCTGAAATCCCAAGGACATCGATTAGATAAGCAGTCCATGACACCTATTTTCAGCTTTATAATGGCCATATGAAAAAGTGGTGCCAGAAACTATAGTGGCCTTCCATTGGAAAACACCCTAAAAACAAGTGCTGATGTCCATCCAAAACTGAAGTATGAGCTTTGGGTGAACTTGGCTATAAAGTGTTTTAATTGGTGAAAACTTACAGGAGGTGGAGGTGGTGGAGGTGCTGAAAAAGAAAAGAAAATACACAAAACAGCATTAGAAAATGTTATAAAGCAAATGGTCATGTAGCACAACAACCAATCACAATTCATTTTTCAGTGATCTGGTTTAAGGAAACTAACATCTAATGTGTTGTTATGGGGGTTACTCTGCTTTGCCCTCTCTAACTGAATTAAGGTCACAAGAGATTTCTGGCAGAGGACAAAAGAGCAGCTTGAGCTTATTGACAGAAGATCTTTTTTTTTCACACTCGCACACTCCAAGGCATGAATGATTACACCTATGGCCATCAAGGCAAAATATCTTCTCTTTTGAGCTCCTGGCTATGCTCCCGCCACTGACTTCTGCTGCCTTCTCCTTTTTCCTTTTTATTTTATAATTTATTATTTTAGAATTTTACAATTATAACCAGAGCAGATGGGTGCACCTGGAAATGCTGGGAAAGCACTGCTGGAGTAGAAGAAGTATTAATTTATTAAGTGTACTATTCAATCTACAAGAATTCTGAGAGAAAATCAACTGAAACCGAAGGCAAAGATGCCAAAGAATAACGCCCCCCCCTCCATCATCCCCAACTCAGTACCTAATAATGAAATGAGGGAACAAAATAGTTTCCAGTAAGACACAAAACGATTCTAACAAAACACGATCTAAAAACTCTATTATTAATCCAGTTAACTGATGTTTTTTAACTGTCCCATTGCCATGACGATCACTTTGGTGTGTGAGCAGAGGTAGCAGAAGAAGTGACTGCTGCATAACTCATAGTCTGGGGGCCAGATGAGACCTGATCATTTCATTCTCCCTCACTGCAGCAGTCCAGGCATCACCAAGCTTTATTGGCTGGACACTCACAAGACTATTATACTGTGAAGCACTGGTACTCATATAAGGTATAGTTAATATTTTTCAGCTTACAATAATGATCAAATTAGAATTTGCATTAGAAAAAATAAATCTGTATTATGAATACTTTCTATGGGTAGCAAATACAGGCCTGCTGCAAAGTTCCCCCACTCTCTTGCTATAAAGACACTTACGACACTGATGTTCAGGACAGCACTGTGTTTCGGGGTCTCCAAGCAGCAGTGGTGGCCTGTTATCATCGCATGTGGGAATATCGCATAGATCTTGACATTCTGCATATAAAGAATAGACAACACCTTAAACAGCAAGCATGTATTCAATGAACAAGAAATTGTATTTTCTGAAATGAATGATAACATATAGACAGACAAGTTATGCTGACATGAACTCTCATACACAGCACTGATGAAAGCTAACTAGTCTGAAATGGAGATAGGCAGTTTGGATTAATTCGATATATGATTGTACAGTTGGCCCAGCTTCATAAACAATGATTGGAATAAACACTTTTTTTTGAGGGGGTGGAAGGATTTGCGATAAAAGCAAATCACCTTTGTAAAGAAAGCTCTGCTATGCTTTACGGTAAAATGAAAACTGTCAATTAACTAAAAAGCTTTGGAATTCATTTTTTTTAAACTTTTATACATTGTTACCTAACAATACATTTCTTTGCACAATTCAACTTACGGCAGATAATGACTGGACAGCAGCGAGCGCCAGAAGGAGCTTCCATTACAACTGGGGTGGCACCTGTCATCTCACAGGACACAGGAGCACAGAGTATATCCGTGCATGATGGCTTTTGGAAACAGAAAAGCAATCGTGTGTAAGTGCATACATAAATGTGTAAAACCATCAAGCATAAAGAAAATGTCTTGGTTATGGATGTAAGCATAGTCCAACCAAAAGTATTATTATCTTCTACCTAGTTTCATTATTTCATTAGGATTCATTATTAAAGTTCTGGTGACCTGGGGGCCCCAAGGGATTCCCTTAATTTGCAGGGATTTCCTCTCCCTCCTTATTTGGGCTATCGGACGGGAAGTGAAGGCAAATCTCCCCAATTGGACACAGCTGGCAAAAAAAAAAACGGGTTATAACCCTTCCTTACTGCTTATCCAAAATGAAAAAAAATTGGTTATAGTTCTACTTTAAGGTCCTTTGCCTATTCTTGCCTTTTTGGGGCGGGGGGGCACAGCTTCTAGAGTACAGGAACATGTACAGGGAAATATATATAGTATGTAGACTGTTATTGCTGACCTCTTCAATACTTTCTAAATCAGTGGAACCTGAATGCATCAAACAAAGCACAGACTATGGAGTTGTGTCAGTGGCTCCATAAGGCTCCACCAGATAAGCAGGGATGACAGGTAACTAGCATTTTCTGAAGGAGAGCTCCTTATTGCCAGTCTATGTATTTCTCTCAATGTATCTTCTACTTGACTTGAGCTCCAGAGTCCACACTGCTCTCCTAGACCATTAAAACATTATAAAGGCTATAGGCTATAAAGATAACAACTAGTATAACTTACTGGAGGTGGAGGTGGAGTGGGTGGGTTCTATGGATGAACAAAATGAAAAATGTCAGATACAGCTAAAAGCATGTTAAAATGCAGTCGTGTTTTCTCAGTGTAATTCTATATGGATAAGGTCCAGTCAAATGTACTCATTGCATTTACATGCTCTGTTTATACTGATTGTGATCTATTTTTTTTTTGTCTCAATATTTTAGCCAACAAGAATTGCAGATGGAAAGCAAATATATATGGGGAATGTAAATAAATATAATTTGGGGAATATATTGCTAATATTGATAACAGCAATAACAACAACAACAATAAAAATAATTATAATACGCTTTACTATGATATGCAATAAAAAAAATCATTAAATTAGCAAAACTAAAAAGATGCTTCATGTGGGAAGAATAATAATTAATGACTTACGGTAAAGGGTGGAGGTGGTTGGGGTGTTGTTGGCGGTGCTAAAATGTAAAGAGAAAAACATCAGCTCTAGATACTTTTATGCAGAGTTTTTTTTAACTCAGAGAATAGGAGAAGGAAACCCCTCCTACCAAGTCACCCCTGTCTCTGTCCCTTGGGTCCACCCCCTGCCCACCTCCCAATACCGCCACTTTTAGAGAATACAGAAACAAGTATCATTTTGTTGTGCTAAGCAACTTGTATGGAATTTGTGAAAAACAATAAAAGCATTAAAATAGATCCCCTGCAGACTGCAAATATAGATGCCCCCTAGCAACAATAGATCATCCAGTAACAATAGATCCCCCAGAAACAAAAGATTCCAACAAAAACAGATTTCCCAGCAATCAGCATCAGTAGACCCTCCTGCAGCCAGCATCAATAAATCTCTCCATCTACAGTAGGTCCCTCCCAGCAACAATTAATCTCCCAGCAACACAAGACCCCACAGAAACAATAGGTTCCCTGCCAGCAACAATACATCTCCCCGGTTCCAATAGACGCTAACAAAAAAATAGATCCTCTACGGCGACATGGATTGCCCAGCAGCCAGCATCAATAGACCCCAGTGTGTATTCGACCCCCAGCCCCGCCCCTCCTTCCTTCTCACTGGTTGTGACTGACGGTCTATCTGCTGAGACCGACCCAACTCATAAATATTCAAATACATTCTCATGAGAAACCCTACAATCACGATTATTCATTGTCAGTAATTGACTAATAGCATGTCTCAATACTAAAATCCTGGGAAAGAAAGGACTGGAAAAATGTAAACTGTAGCATTCCCAGCACCTCTTAGTCAAGTCTTTTTCTGTTGGTACTATATTGCAGACATTCATGTACAAAGTCATTCATTGCATGACTTAGGCCTGAACCCTAAACCACAGATATTCAATGGTAGCCACAGAGAGGTGCTGATTTTTGTTAATTACTCTGTATGTAAATGACTGAAGTATGAGCACCCATTAGCAGTGCTTGTTTTCACACTGTAGAGTTGTTCTTTCTCTGATATTGCTGAGGGGTTTTTGAAGGGGACAGTCTAGATGCAAATGGCCTTTGATTGAGAGGTCTTCTTTAGGTGTGGAAAATGTATAGAATTACTTACGACATTCATATATTGGACAACATTCTGCCACCAAGTTAAAGTTCACAATTAGATCGGCACCATCACAAAAAGGAGCTGGTGGGCATGGGTCACACTCTGTAAAACAAAACACATATTTATTCATTTATTCCGTTTTATCAGACAGTCATTTGGAGAGTGAAGGCTAAGCTAAGCCCGAAAGATTTACCTTCATTACATACAGAAAGATGCATCATTTGATTGGCCAAAAAGAACCTTTAATTGCCCCTCGTGTGCAATCTTTCAGGAATTTAAATAAAACATCTGCATTTTGCTTGCACGTGAAAAAGGTTATTCATGTGAACACAGCCTCACCTCATTAACTGAGTTAATATTATCTTTGCTGTGTATTGTTTACGTCAAAACTACAGAGAAACTTTGCTGTACAACAACCACCCAGAAGAATGAATTATCCCCATCTCTCTGCCTCCTTGCCTGGTCTTCACACAGGGCACTAGAGAGTTTAAATCATAGAGAAGGAGTCTGAAGGCAAACACCTTCTTCTCTGCTCTTTCCCACAGTGAGCAGTGTCATTGGTGCATCCATTGGACTTTCACTTTTTAATATAAAACCGCATTTAAATAATAAAAGTGGATAAAAAAAATCAGTTTTGAAAATATATCGATTCACAAACTTTAAATCATTACAGTTTCCTTGTCATTTGCTCCAAAAAGAGTCCACAATCACACTTACGACATTCATATGCTAGACAGCAAGGGTCCGTGGTGTCAACCTCGACTGCTCTTTCTCCGTTCCGTAAGCAGGAAGGCACATTGCATGTGACACCATGACATTTATGCTGGAAAAGATGGAAAGAATAAATATTGGTTGTTACACATAACTGTTAGCATTTCACCCAGTATAAATAGGTAAGATATTACTTAAGTCAGAACGGTACTTACAGGTGTATTCACTGGAGGAGTAGGTGGTGGCGGTGGTGGAGGTACTGTAGAAAATGATACATTTCACATTAAACAGGAAACTATACTACTACTACTATTATTACTCGTGTGAGCTTGCTGCAAAGCTGTCCTATGGCATCTGTGGAGTTGGAATTCCTTAGCACAAATGCAATGTTCACTGCCGTTTTACTTTCTGGTACTGGAGTCCTGTTGACAGGAAACTCCACCATCTTTTCACTATGTCCTTCCACCTTTTATCCAGCTGTGTCATGACGGATGCAAAAAGCTGCACCATCACTTTACACATTGAAAGAAAAAGTATGAGGACATTTCCGGCTAAAAAGGCAGTAGCTTTCTTGGGGTATGTAAATGACAGCATTGCTAAACATATATAAAACCTTTTTTAATTCAAACATATCTTGAGATTTGTATACTTCCTGTAGTGTAAGCAATTGACATCATTTTTATGATCACTAAAAAGAAATGTTCCAGCAATGTACTTACTACATGTGTATGTGGGACAGCAAGGATCATCATCGTTTGACGTCTCTACTATTATTTCACCATCTCTACAGTCTGCTGGTAGGCATCCGCTGCTGTCACAAGGCTGTAGGAAGTGACAGGAAGATCACTTTCATTGGACAATCAATATATACAATAGATAGGAGAACATTTATTCCCAGGTTAGCAATGTGTTTTGGTACTGAGGAGGTTATAAATATAATAGGAGAAGTCCCATACAAATCTCTGAGGGTTTACTGTACAAGCATGGCCAGTACTGAAGAGAATTACTGCTGCAGGACTTTAAACATTAGAAGTGACCGCGGCTATGCTATTAAGTTCAGTAAACAGCAGAGGAAGGAGATTTTAGTGTAGATTAGTTAATGAAGGCTACATGGGGGAAGGGGGTTGGGGGGGGAGGGGGTCTAGTTTTGTTAAAGGCACATCTGTGCTTAAACCTTACTCCTACTGATCACCAGGGGCGGACTGACCATTCGTGCACTCGGGCACTGCCCGAGGGCCCAGGGTCAGTAGGCCCCATGATCCCCTACTGCCCAGGGGCACCATGAGTTGTCAGTCCGCCCCTGCTGACCACTGACCTAATCCCCAACACTCTATTGATACCCGGAGATACAGATTTACACTTATGATGCTAAAATCTCAGTGCGCAACACTACTGATGGAACATTTGATTACTTTATATGCTATTCTATCAGTTTGCTTGTCGACACATAAAAAATAAACTTACCGTCACAGGAGGAGGAGGAGGAGGAGCCTGGAAAAAACAATAACAACATAAGATGCCAGTGCATACCAGTACATACACAAATAGGTGTCAGTGCATTTTTTTTTTATTCAAGCTGTGTAAGTAGCTTGAATCTGACCTGAAATAAACCTGTTGCAGTGCCTGTACAGAAAAGGAGCCAGCTAAAAGACAAGTGCCATTCTAATAGGAGGAGAGATCAGAGTGACAGAGACATTAGCTCATAAGTCTGATGCTTCTCCTTTCACTGTTCCATCAGAGGCTTGAGGTGAGGAAAAATCTGCAAGTGTTATGGAACTGCAGCAGATACATTTCACATGTCCTGACCTGTCAGTCGTGGCTGTGCTATGTGGCTGAGCCATGAAGATGTAACGAGAGCATGGTCAAAAATAAATATCCTTTAGCAGGTAATAAAAGCTCCCATAAATGTATTTCATCTGTTTGTTTATCTGCTTGCCTGGAGTTTAGAGCTGAATGATGATTTGCAAAATGCAGCCATTGGTTGCAGCAATCATCTTTTAGCCATAGCAGGTCAGGCAGGTGCTATGGGGTCCAGCAGCACAGAAGAATCAGGGCATCCGCCTGAATAATGTTTTATACAGGTACCAACAGCAGTCGGCATATACTCTATGTTTGAGATGTACGTACAGTTCTCAGTTTTTACAATGGATTAATACAAGTCTCAAGGATACAGTTTAGGGAGTCATGAGACCCGAAGTGGTTATGCAGTGGGGCTTGATTACACATCATTATATTTGTCAAACAAAGCTTTACCTGCATTTTATCAATTCCACATGAACTTACAAAATCAGCCTGATAGTCCACTGAATTTATACTACAATCAGATTTTACACATTCTACCTTTTTTTGTACTTACGGGAGTTGTTGGTATAGGAACTGAAAAATAAAAAGAGGAACATGTGATTACCATCTAGCCTAACTCAGCAAGCAACTTACAACTGTGTACAGCATATACAGTATATAAACAGCAGTGGAATATCAACATCCAAATAACACAACAGATTGCTTCAATCAGACAATGCAAAATTGAACAGTGCAGTGACCAGTAGCCACCAGTCAGATGGTAAATCAAATGACAGATAGATGCAAATCTTATGGTTTGCAGCCTTCCCTTGATCTTCAAATACTTTTTCACACTCTCTTACTTTGTTATTTCCATCTACTTGCTGTCACATGTGTTTTGTATTGTATAGCTTTTCTTTGAAATGAAAGAATGCAACAAAGTCACATAATGAAGGTCAGCACTTACTGCAGGAGAATGTCTGGCAGCAAGGGTCATCAGTTGGAGTTTGAATCTTATACTCATTGTCTTCACAAGTGGGTTCAGGAGCGCAGGTCACGTGGCTACATGGAGGCTACAATATAGAGAGAGGTGTACTATTAGAATGGTCATAGGGACATGTTATGGAGTACAATTATCATTACTAGGCCTGCTTAGGAAAAGACTTGTTTGCCTCATTCTAATGTCAGAGTAGGTCTGTGATGGAAACATTTTAGCTTCAGCTTTAGTGCTATTGAAAGCTGCAGTGCAACATGGAAGCTCTATAAGGCCTCACACAGACAGGACATTTCAAAGACGCAAACATTTAGGTGCATTTAAAGGCGTCAAGCGCTTGGGCATTAATGAATTTCATTGGCCAGAATAATTATACATTATTATTCTGGCCATTTAAATGAATTAAAGCTGAAGCGCTAAACGCGCCTGGCGTCAACACGCGTTTAGGCAGGTTTAAATACATTTAGATGCCTTTGCTCGCGTCTTTTTCCTGCCAAAACGCTGCTGCTCCTGGACGCATAGGCCCTGGGTTTTTTTTTTTCCTTCTGATAAACACTACTGCTATTAAAGCTTTTAAGAGGCTATGGGCAACGTAATAACCACTTTTCAATGATAATTACAATATACTACTTTTTCCAGAGTATCGACTAATCTCTGAAATCCCAAGGACATCGATTAGATAAGCAGTCCATGACACCTATTTTCAGCTTTATAATGGCCATATGAAAAAGTGGTGCCAGAAACTATAGTGGCCTTCCATTGGAAAACACCCTAAAAACAAGTGCTGATGTCCATCCAAAACTGAAGTATGAGCTTTGGGTGAACTTGGCTATAAAGTGTTTTAATTGGTGAAAACTTACAGGAGGTGGAGGTGGTGGAGGTGCTGAAAAAGAAAAGAAAATACACAAAACAGCATTAGAAAATGTTATAAAGCAAATGGTCATGTAGCACAACAACCAATCACAATTCATTTTTCAGTGATCTGGTTTAAGGAAACTAACATCTAATGTGTTGTTATGGGGGTTACTCTGCTTTGCCCTCTCTAACTGAATTAAGGTCACAAGAGATTTCTGGCAGAGGACAAAAGAGCAGCTTGAGCTTATTGACAGAAGATCTTTTTTTTTCACACTCGCACACTCCAAGGCATGAATGATTACACCTATGGCCATCAAGGCAAAATATCTTCTCTTTTGAGCTCCTGGCTATGCTCCCGCCACTGACTTCTGCTGCCTTCTCCTTTTTCCTTTTTATTTTATAATTTATTATTTTAGAATTTTACAATTATAACCAGAGCAGATGGGTGCACCTGGAAATGCTGGGAAAGCACTGCTGGAGTAGAAGAAGTATTAATTTATTAAGTGTACTATTCAATCTACAAGAATTCTGAGAGAAAATCAACTGAAACCGAAGGCAAAGATGCCAAAGAATAACGCCCCCCCCTCCATCATCCCCAACTCAGTACCTAATAATGAAATGAGGGAACAAAATAGTTTCCAGTAAGACACAAAACGATTCTAACAAAACACGATCTAAAAACTCTATTATTAATCCAGTTAACTGATGTTTTTTAACTGTCCCATTGCCATGACGATCACTTTGGTGTGTGAGCAGAGGTAGCAGAAGAAGTGATTGCTGCATAACTCATAGTCTGGGGGCCAGATGAGACCTGATCATTTCATTCTCCCTCACTGCAGCAGTCCAGGCATCACCAAGCTTTATTGGCTGGACACTCACAAGACTATTATACTGTGAAGCACTGGTACTCATATAAGGTATAGTTAATATTTTTCAGCTTACAATAATGATCAAATTAGAATTTGCATTAGAAAAAATAAATCTGTATTATGAATACTTTCTATGGGTAGCAAATACAGGCCTGCTGCAAAGTTCCCCCACTCTCTTGCTATAAAGACACTTACGACACTGATGTTCAGGACAGCACTGTGTTTCGGGGTCTCCAAGCAGCAGTGGTGGCCTGTTATCATCGCATGTGGGAATATCGCATAGATCTTGACATTCTGCATATAAAGAATAGACAACACCTTAAACAGCAAGCATGTATTCAATGAACAAGAAATTGTATTTTCTGAAATGAATGATAACATATAGACAGACAAGTTATGCTGACATGAACTCTCATACACAGCACTGATGAAAGCTAACTAGTCTGAAATGGAGATAGGCAGTTTGGATTAATTCGATATATGATTGTACAGTTGGCCCAGCTTCATAAACAATGATTGGAATAAACACTTTTTTTTGAGGGGGTGGAAGGATTTGCGATAAAAGCAAATCACCTTTGTAAAGAAAGCTCTGCTATGCTTTACGGTAAAATGAAAACTGTCAATTAACTATAAAGCTTTGGAATTCATTTTTTTTAAACTTTTATACATTGTTACCTAACAATACATTTCTTTGCACAATTCAACTTACGGCAGATAATGACTGGACAGCAGCGAGCGCCAGAAGGAGCTTCCATTACAACTGGGGTGGCACCTGTCATCTCACAGGACACAGGAGCACAGAGTATATCCGTGCATGATGGCTTTTGGAAACAGAAAAGCAATCGTGTGTAAGTGCATACATAAATGTGTAAAACCATCAAGCATAAAGAAAATGTCTTGGTTATGGATGTAAGCATAGTCCAACCAAAAGTATTATTATCTTCTACCTAGTTTCATTATTTCATTAGGATTCATTATTAAAGTTCTGGTGACCTGGGGGCCCCAAGGGATTCCCTTAATTTGCAGGGATTTCCTCTCCCTCCTTATTTGGGCTATCGGACGGGAAGTGAAGGCAAATCTCCCCAATTGGACACAGCTGGCAAAAAAAAAAACGGGTTATAACCCTTCCTTACTGCTTATCCAAAATGAAAAAAAATTGGTTATAGTTCTACTTTAAGGTCCTTTGCCTATTCTTGCCTTTTTGGGGCGGGGGGGCACAGCTTCTAGAGTACAGGAACATGTACAGGGAAATATATATAGTATGTAGACTGTTATTGCTGACCTCTTCAATACTTTCTAAATCAGTGGAACCTGAATGCATCAAACAAAGCACAGACTATGGAGTTGTGTCAGTGGCTCCATAAGGCTCCACCAGATAAGCAGGGATGACAGGTAACTAGCATTTTCTGAAGGAGAGCTCCTTATTGCCAGTCTATGTATTTCTCTCAATGTATCTTCTACTTGACTTGAGCTCCAGAGTCCACACTGCTCTCCTAGACCATTAAAACATTATAAAGGCTATAGGCTATAAAGATAACAACTAGTATAACTTACTGGAGGTGGAGGTGGAGTGGGTGGGTTCTATGGATGAACAAAATGAAAAATGTCAGATACAGCTAAAAGCATGTTAAAATGCAGTCGTGTTTTCTCAGTGTAATTCTATATGGATAAGGTCCAGTCAAATGTACTCATTGCATTTACATGCTCTGTTTATACTGATTGTGATCTATTTTTTTTTTGTCTCAATATTTTAGCCAACAAGAATTGCAGATGGAAAGCAAATATATATGGGGAATGTAAATAAATATAATTTGGGGAATATATTGCTAATATTGATAACAGCAATAACAACAACAACAATAAAAATAATTATAATACGCTTTACTATGATATGCAATAAAAAAAATCATTAAATTAGCAAAACTAAAAAGATGCTTCATGTGGGAAGAATAATAATTAATGACTTACGGTAAAGGGTGGAGGTGGTTGGGGTGTTGTTGGCGGTGCTAAAATGTAAAGAGAAAAACATCAGCTCTAGATACTTTTATGCAGAGTTTTTTTTAACTCAGAGAATAGGAGAAGGAAACCCCTCCTACCAAGTCACCCCTGTCTCTGTCCCTTGGGTCCACCCCCTGCCCACCTCCCAATACCGCCACTTTTAGAGAATACAGAAACAAGTATCATTTTGTTGTGCTAAGCAACTTGTATGGAATTTGTGAAAAACAATAAAAGCATTAAAATAGATCCCCTGCAGACTGCAAATATAGATGCCCCCTAGCAACAATAGATCATCCAGTAACAATAGATCCCCCAGAAACAAAAGATTCCAACAAAAACAGATTTCCCAGCAATCAGCATCAGTAGACCCTCCTGCAGCCAGCATCAATAAATCTCTCCATCTACAGTAGGTCCCTCCCAGCAACAATTAATCTCCCAGCAACACAAGACCCCACAGAAACAATAGGTTCCCTGCCAGCAACAATACATCTCCCCGGTTCCAATAGACGCTAACAAAAAAATAGATCCTCTACGGCGACATGGATTGCCCAGCAGCCAGCATCAATAGACCCCAGTGTGTATTCGACCCCCAGCCCCGCCCCTCCTTCCTTCTCACTGGTTGTGACTGACGGTCTATCTGCTGAGACCGACCCAACTCATAAATATTCAAATACATTCTCATGAGAAACCCTACAATCACGATTATTCATTGTCAGTAATTGACTAATAGCATGTCTCAATACTAAAATCCTGGGAAAGAAAGGACTGGAAAAATGTAAACTGTAGCATTCCCAGCACCTCTTAGTCAAGTCTTTTTCTGTTGGTACTATATTGCAGACATTCATGTACAAAGTCATTCATTGCATGACTTAGGCCTGAACCCTAAACCACAGATATTCAATGGTAGCCACAGAGAGGTGCTGATTTTTGTTAATTACTCTGTATGTAAATGACTGAAGTATGAGCACCCATTAGCAGTGCTTGTTTTCACACTGTAGAGTTGTTCTTTCTCTGATATTGCTGAGGGGTTTTTGAAGGGGACAGTCTAGATGCAAATGGCCTTTGATTGAGAGGTCTTCTTTAGGTGTGGAAAATGTATAGAATTACTTACGACATTCATATATTGGACAACATTCTGCCACCAAGTTAAAGTTCACAATTAGATCGGCACCATCACAAAAAGGAGCTGGTGGGCATGGGTCACACTCTGTAAAACAAAACACATATTTATTCATTTATTCCGTTTTATCAGACAGTCATTTGGAGAGTGAAGGCTAAGCTAAGCCCGAAAGATTTACCTTCATTACATACAGAAAGATGCATCATTTGATTGGCCAAAAAGAACCTTTAATTGCCCCTCGTGTGCAATCTTTCAGGAATTTAAATAAAACATCTGCATTTTGCTTGCACGTGAAAAAGGTTATTCATGTGAACACAGCCTCACCTCATTAACTGAGTTAATATTATCTTTGCTGTGTATTGTTTACGTCAAAACTACAGAGAAACTTTGCTGTACAACAACCACCCAGAAGAATGAATTATCCCCATCTCTCTGCCTCCTTGCCTGGTCTTCACACAGGGCACTAGAGAGTTTAAATCATAGAGAAGGAGTCTGAAGGCAAACACCTTCTTCTCTGCTCTTTCCCACAGTGAGCAGTGTCATTGGTGCATCCATTGGACTTTCACTTTTTAATATAAAACCGCATTTAAATAATAAAAGTGGATAAAAAAAATCAGTTTTGAAAATATATCGATTCACAAACTTTAAATCATTACAGTTTCCTTGTCATTTGCTCCAAAAAGAGTCCACAATCACACTTACGACATTCATATGCTAGACAGCAAGGGTCCGTGGTGTCAACCTCGACTGCTCTTTCTCCGTTCCGTAAGCAGGAAGGCACATTGCATGTGACACCATGACATTTATGCTGGAAAAGATGGAAAGAATAAATATTGGTTGTTACACATAACTGTTAGCATTTCACCCAGTATAAATAGGTAAGATATTACTTAAGTCAGAACGGTACTTACAGGTGTATTCACTGGAGGAGTAGGTGGTGGCGGTGGTGGAGGTACTGTAGAAAATGATACATTTCACATTAAACAGGAAACTATACTACTACTACTATTATTACTCGTGTGAGCTTGCTGCAAAGCTGTCCTATGGCATCTGTGGAGTTGGAATTCCTTAGCACAAATGCAATGTTCACTGCCGTTTTACTTTCTGGTACTGGAGTCCTGTTGACAGGAAACTCCACCATCTTTTCACTATGTCCTTCCACCTTTTATCCAGCTGTGTCATGACGGATGCAAAAAGCTGCACCATCACTTTACACATTGAAAGAAAAAGTATGAGGACATTTCCGGCTAAAAAGGCAGTAGCTTTCTTGGGGTATGTAAATGACAGCATTGCTAAACATATATAAAACCTTTTTTAATTCAAACATATCTTGAGATTTGTATACTTCCTGTAGTGTAAGCAATTGACATCATTTTTATGATCACTAAAAAGAAATGTTCCAGCAATGTACTTACTACATGTGTATGTGGGACAGCAAGGATCATCATCGTTTGACGTCTCTACTATTATTTCACCATCTCTACAGTCTGCTGGTAGGCATCCGCTGCTGTCACAAGGCTGTAGGAAGTGACAGGAAGATCACTTTCATTGGACAATCAATATATACAATAGATAGGAGAACATTTATTCCCAGGTTAGCAATGTGTTTTGGTACTGAGGAGGTTATAAATATAATAGGAGAAGTCCCATACAAATCTCTGAGGGTTTACTGTACAAGCATGGCCAGTACTGAAGAGAATTACTGCTGCAGGACTTTAAACATTAGAAGTGACCGCGGCTATGCTATTAAGTTCAGTAAACAGCAGAGGAAGGAGATTTTAGTGTAGATTAGTTAATGAAGGCTACATGGGGGAAGGGGGTTGGGGGGGGAGGGGGTCTAGTTTTGTTAAAGGCACATCTGTGCTTAAACCTTACTCCTACTGATCACCAGGGGCGGACTGACCATTCGTGCACTCGGGCACTGCCCGAGGGCCCAGGGTCAGTAGGCCCCATGATCCCCTACTGCCCAGGGGCACCATGAGTTGTCAGTCCGCCCCTGCTGACCACTGACCTAATCCCCAACACTCTATTGATACCCGGAGATACAGATTTACACTTATGATGCTAAAATCTCAGTGCGCAACACTACTGATGGAACATTTGATTACTTTATATGCTATTCTATCAGTTTGCTTGTCGACACATAAAAAATAAACTTACCGTCACAGGAGGAGGAGGAGGAGGAGCCTGGAAAAAACAATAACAACATAAGATGCCAGTGCATACCAGTACATACACAAATAGGTGTCAGTGCATTTTTTTTTTATTCAAGCTGTGTAAGTAGCTTGAATCTGACCTGAAATAAACCTGTTGCAGTGCCTGTACAGAAAAGGAGCCAGCTAAAAGACAAGTGCCATTCTAATAGGAGGAGAGATCAGAGTGACAGAGACATTAGCTCATAAGTCTGATGCTTCTCCTTTCACTGTTCCATCAGAGGCTTGAGGTGAGGAAAAATCTGCAAGTGTTATGGAACTGCAGCAGATACATTTCACATGTCCTGACCTGTCAGTCGTGGCTGTGCTATGTGGCTGAGCCATGAAGATGTAACGAGAGCATGGTCAAAAATAAATATCCTTTAGCAGGTAATAAAAGCTCCCATAAATGTATTTCATCTGTTTGTTTATCTGCTTGCCTGGAGTTTAGAGCTGAATGATGATTTGCAAAATGCAGCCATTGGTTGCAGCAATCATCTTTTAGCCATAGCAGGTCAGGCAGGTGCTATGGGGTCCAGCAGCACAGAAGAATCAGGGCATCCGCCTGAATAATGTTTTATACAGGTACCAACAGCAGTCGGCATATACTCTATGTTTGAGATGTACGTACAGTTCTCAGTTTTTACAATGGATTAATACAAGTCTCAAGGATACAGTTTAGGGAGTCATGAGACCCGAAGTGGTTATGCAGTGGGGCTTGATTACACATCATTATATTTGTCAAACAAAGCTTTACCTGCATTTTATCAATTCCACATGAACTTACAAAATCAGCCTGATAGTCCACTGAATTTATACTACAATCAGATTTTACACATTCTACCTTTTTTTGTACTTACGGGAGTTGTTGGTATAGGAACTGAAAAATAAAAAGAGGAACATGTGATTACCATCTAGCCTAACTCAGCAAGCAACTTACAACTGTGTACAGCATATACAGTATATAAACAGCAGTGGAATATCAACATCCAAATAACACAACAGATTGCTTCAATCAGACAATGCAAAATTGAACAGTGCAGTGACCAGTAGCCACCAGTCAGATGGTAAATCAAATGACAGATAGATGCAAATCTTATGGTTTGCAGCCTTCCCTTGATCTTCAAATACTTTTTCACACTCTCTTACTTTGTTATTTCCATCTACTTGCTGTCACATGTGTTTTGTATTGTATAGCTTTTCTTTGAAATGAAAGAATGCAACAAAGTCACATAATGAAGGTCAGCACTTACTGCAGGAGAATGTCTGGCAGCAAGGGTCATCAGTTGGAGTTTGAATCTTATACTCATTGTCTTCACAAGTGGGTTCAGGAGCGCAGGTCACGTGGCTACATGGAGGCTACAATATAGAGAGAGGTGTACTATTAGAATGGTCATAGGGACATGTTATGGAGTACAATTATCATTACTAGGCCTGCTTAGGAAAAGACTTGTTTGCCTCATTCTAATGTCAGAGTAGGTCTGTGATGGAAACATTTTAGCTTCAGCTTTAGTGCTATTGAAAGCTGCAGTGCAACATGGAAGCTCTATAAGGCCTCACACAGACAGGACATTTCAAAGACGCAAACATTTAGGTGCATTTAAAGGCATCAAGCGCTTGGGCATTAATGAATTTCATTGGCCAGAATAATTATACATTATTATTCTGGCCATTTAAATGAATTAAAGCTGAAGCGCTAAACGCGCCTGGCGTCAACACGCGTTTAGGCAGGTTTAAATACATTTAGATGCCTTTGCTCGCGTCTTTTTCCTGCCAAAACGCTGCTGCTCCTGGACGCATAGGCCCTGGGTTTTTTTTTTTCCTTCTGATAAACACTACTGCTATTAAAGCTTTTAAGAGGCTATGGGCAACGTAATAACCACTTTTCAATGATAATTACAATATACTACTTTTTCCAGAGTATCGACTAATCTCTGAAATCCCAAGGACATCGATTAGATAAGCAGTCCATGACACCTATTTTCAGCTTTATAATGGCCATATGAAAAAGTGGTGCCAGAAACTATAGTGGCCTTCCATTGGAAAACACCCTAAAAACAAGTGCTGATGTCCATCCAAAACTGAAGTATGAGCTTTGGGTGAACTTGGCTATAAAGTGTTTTAATTGGTGAAAACTTACAGGAGGTGGAGGTGGTGGAGGTGCTGAAAAAGAAAAGAAAATACACAAAACAGCATTAGAAAATGTTATAAAGCAAATGGTCATGTAGCACAACAACCAATCACAATTCATTTTTCAGTGATCTGGTTTAAGGAAACTAACATCTAATGTGTTGTTATGGGGGTTACTCTGCTTTGCCCTCTCTAACTGAATTAAGGTCACAAGAGATTTCTGGCAGAGGACAAAAGAGCAGCTTGAGCTTATTGACAGAAGATCTTTTTTTTTCACACTCGCACACTCCAAGGCATGAATGATTACACCTATGGCCATCAAGGCAAAATATCTTCTCTTTTGAGCTCCTGGCTATGCTCCCGCCACTGACTTCTGCTGCCTTCTCCTTTTTCCTTTTTATTTTATAATTTATTATTTTAGAATTTTACAATTATAACCAGAGCAGATGGGTGCACCTGGAAATGCTGGGAAAGCACTGCTGGAGTAGAAGAAGTATTAATTTATTAAGTGTACTATTCAATCTACAAGAATTCTGAGAGAAAATCAACTGAAACCGAAGGCAAAGATGCCAAAGAATAACGCCCCCCCCTCCATCATCCCCAACTCAGTACCTAATAATGAAATGAGGGAACAAAATAGTTTCCAGTAAGACACAAAACGATTCTAACAAAACACGATCTAAAAACTCTATTATTAATCCAGTTAACTGATGTTTTTTAACTGTCCCATTGCCATGACGATCACTTTGGTGTGTGAGCAGAGGTAGCAGAAGAAGTGATTGCTGCATAACTCATAGTCTGGGGGCCAGATGAGACCTGATCATTTCATTCTCCCTCACTGCAGCAGTCCAGGCATCACCAAGCTTTATTGGCTGGACACTCACAAGACTATTATACTGTGAAGCACTGGTACTCATATAAGGTATAGTTAATATTTTTCAGCTTACAATAATGATCAAATTAGAATTTGCATTAGAAAAAATAAATCTGTATTATGAATACTTTCTATGGGTAGCAAATACAGGCCTGCTGCAAAGTTCCCCCACTCTCTTGCTATAAAGACACTTACGACACTGATGTTCAGGACAGCACTGTGTTTCGGGGTCTCCAAGCAGCAGTGGTGGCCTGTTATCATCGCATGTGGGAATATCGCATAGATCTTGACATTCTGCATATAAAGAATAGACAACACCTTAAACAGCAAGCATGTATTCAATGAACAAGAAATTGTATTTTCTGAAATGAATGATAACATATAGACAGACAAGTTATGCTGACATGAACTCTCATACACAGCACTGATGAAAGCTAACTAGTCTGAAATGGAGATAGGCAGTTTGGATTAATTCGATATATGATTGTACAGTTGGCCCAGCTTCATAAACAATGATTGGAATAAACACTTTTTTTTGAGGGGGTGAAAGGATTTGCGATAAAAGCAAATCACCTTTGTAAAGAAAGCTCTGCTATGCTTTACGGTAAAATGAAAACTGTCAATTAACTAAAAAGCTTTGGAATTCATTTTTTTTAAACTTTTATACATTGTTACCTAACAATACATTTCTTTGCACAATTCAACTTACGGCAGATAATGACTGGACAGCAGCGAGCGCCAGAAGGAGCTTCCATTACAACTGGGGTGGCACCTGTCATCTCACAGGACACAGGAGCACAGAGTATATCCGTGCATGATGGCTTTTGGAAACAGAAAAGCAATCGTGTGTAAGTGCATACATAAATGTGTAAAACCATCAAGCATAAAGAAAATGTCTTGGTTATGGATGTAAGCATAGTCCAACCAAAAGTATTATTATCTTCTACCTAGTTTCATTATTTCATTAGGATTCATTATTAAAGTTCTGGTGACCTGGGGGCCCCAAGGGATTCCCTTAATTTGCAGGGATTTCCTCTCCCTCCTTATTTGGGCTATCGGACGGGAAGTGAAGGCAAATCTCCCCAATTGGACACAGCTGGCAAAAAAAAAAACGGGTTATAACCCTTCCTTACTGCTTATCCAAAATGAAAAAAAATTGGTTATAGTTCTACTTTAAGGTCCTTTGCCTATTCTTGCCTTTTTGGGGCGGGGGGGCACAGCTTCTAGAGTACAGGAACATGTACAGGGAAATATATATAGTATGTAGACTGTTATTGCTGACCTCTTCAATACTTTCTAAATCAGTGGAACCTGAATGCATCAAACAAAGCACAGACTATGGAGTTGTGTCAGTGGCTCCATAAGGCTCCACCAGATAAGCAGGGATGACAGGTAACTAGCATTTTCTGAAGGAGAGCTCCTTATTGCCAGTCTATGTATTTCTCTCAATGTATCTTCTACTTGACTTGAGCTCCAGAGTCCACACTGCTCTCCTAGACCATTAAAACATTATAAAGGCTATAGGCTATAAAGATAACAACTAGTATAACTTACTGGAGGTGGAGGTGGAGTGGGTGGGTTCTATGGATGAACAAAATGAAAAATGTCAGATACAGCTAAAAGCATGTTAAAATGCAGTCGTGTTTTCTCAGTGTAATTCTATATGGATAAGGTCCAGTCAAATGTACTCATTGCATTTACATGCTCTGTTTATACTGATTGTGATCTATTTTTTTTTTGTCTCAATATTTTAGCCAACAAGAATTGCAGATGGAAAGCAAATATATATGGGGAATGTAAATAAATATAATTTGGGGAATATATTGCTAATATTGATAACAGCAATAACAACAACAACAATAAAAATAATTATAATACGCTTTACTATGATATGCAATAAAAAAAATCATTAAATTAGCAAAACTAAAAAGATTCTTCATGTGGGAAGAATAATAATTAATGACTTACGGTAAAGGGTGGAGGTGGTTGGGGTGTTGTTGGCGGTGCTAAAATGTAAAGAGAAAAACATCAGCTCTAGATACTTTTATGCAGAGTTTTTTTTAACTCAGAGAATAGGAGAAGGAAACCCCTCCTACCAAGTCACCCCTGTCTCTGTCCCTTGGGTCCACCCCCTGCCCACCTCCCAATACCGCCACTTTTAGAGAATACAGAAACAAGTATCATTTTGTTGTGCTAAGCAACTTGTATGGAATTTGTGAAAAACAATAAAAGCATTAAAATAGATCCCCTGCAGACTGCAAATATAGATGCCCCCTAGCAACAATAGATCATCCAGTAACAATAGATCCCCCAGAAACAAAAGATTCCAACAAAAACAGATTTCCCAGCAATCAGCATCAGTAGACCCTCCTGCAGCCAGCATCAATAAATCTCTCCATCTACAGTAGGTCCCTCCCAGCAACAATTAATCTCCCAGCAACACAAGACCCCACAGAAACAATAGGTTCCCTGCCAGCAACAATACATCTCCCCGGTTCCAATAGACGCTAACAAAAAAATAGATCCTCTACGGCGACATGGATTGCCCAGCAGCCAGCATCAATAGACCCCAGTGTGTATTCGACCCCCAGCCCCGCCCCTCCTTCCTTCTCACTGGTTGTGACTGACGGTCTATCTGCTGAGACCGACCCAACTCATAAATATTCAAATACATTCTCATGAGAAACCCTACAATCACGATTATTCATTGTCAGTAATTGACTAATAGCATGTCTCAATACTAAAATCCTGGGAAAGAAAGGACTGGAAAAATGTAAACTGTAGCATTCCCAGCACCTCTTAGTCAAGTCTTTTTCTGTTGGTACTATATTGCAGACATTCATGTACAAAGTCATTCATTGCATGACTTAGACCTGAACCCTAAACCACAGATATTCAATGGTAGCCACAGAGAGGTGCTGATTTTTGTTAATTACTCTGTATGTAAATGACTGAAGTATGAGCACCCATTAGCAGTGCTTGTTTTCACACTGTAGAGTTGTTCTTTCTCTGATATTGCTGAGGGGTTTTTGAAGGGGACAGTCTAGATGCAAATGGCCTTTGATTGAGAGGTCTTCTTTAGGTGTGGAAAATGTATAGAATTACTTACGACATTCATATATTGGACAACATTCTGCCACCAAGTTAAAGTTCACAATTAGATCGGCACCATCACAAAAAGGAGCTGGTGGGCATGGGTCACACTCTGTAAAACAAAACACATATTTATTCATTTATTCCGTTTTATCAGACAGTCATTTGGAGAGTGAAGGCTAAGCTAAGCCCGAAAGATTTACCTTCATTACATACAGAAAGATGCATCATTTGATTGGCCAAAAAGAACCTTTAATTGCCCCTCGTGTGCAATCTTTCAGGAATTTAAATAAAACATCTGCATTTTGCTTGCACGTGAAAAAGGTTATTCATGTGAACACAGCCTCACCTCATTAACTGAGTTAATATTATCTTTGCTGTGTATTGTTTACGTCAAAACTACAGAGAAACTTTGCTGTACAACAACCACCCAGAAGAATGAATTATCCCCATCTCTCTGCCTCCTTGCCTGGTCTTCACACAGGGCACTAGAGAGTTTAAATCATAGAGAAGGAGTCTGAAGGCAAACACCTTCTTCTCTGCTCTTTCCCACAGTGAGCAGTGTCATTGGTGCATCCTGGATTGGACTTTCGCTTTTTAATATAAAACCGCATTTAAATAATAAAAGTGGATAAAAAAAATCAGTTTTGAAAATATATCGATTCACAAACTTTAAATCATTACAGTTTCCTTGTCATTTGCTCCAAAAAGAGTCCACAATCACACTTACGACATTCATATGCTAGACAGCAAGGGTCCGTGGTGTCAACCTCGACTGCTCTTTCTCCGTTCCGTAAGCAGGAAGGCACATTGCATGTGACACCATGACATTTATGCTGGAAAAGATGGAAAGAATAAATATTGGTTGTTACACATAACTGTTAGCATTTCACCCAGTATAAATAGGTAAGATATTACTTAAGTCAGAACGGTACTTACAGGTGTATTCACTGCAGGAGTAGGTGGTGGCGGTGGTGGAGGTACTGTAGAAAATGATACATTTCACATTAAACAGGAAACTATACTACTACTACTATTATTACTCGTGTGAGCTTGCTGCAAAGCTGTCCTATGGCATCTGTGGAGTTGGAATTCCTTAGCACAAATGCAATGTTCACTGCCGTTTTACTTTCTGGTACTGGAGTCCTGTTGACAGGAAACTCCACCATCTTTTCACTATGTCCTTCCACCTTTTATCCAGCTGTGTCATGACGGATGCAAAAAGCTGCACCATCACTTTACACATTGAAAGAAAAAGTATGAGGACATTTCCGGCTAAAAAGGCAGTAGCTTTCTTGGGGTATGTAAATGACAGCATTGCTAAACATATATAAAACCTTTTTTAATTCAAACATATCTTGAGATTTGTATACTTCCTGTAGTGTAAGCAATTGACATCATTTTTATGATCACTAAAAAGAAATGTTCCAGCAATGTACTTACTACATGTGTATGTGGGACAGCAAGGATCATCATCGTTTGACGTCTCTACTATTATTTCACCATCTCTACAGTCTGCTGGTAGGCATCCGCTGCTGTCACAAGGCTGTAGGAAGTGACAGGAAGATCACTTTCATTGGACAATCAATATATACAATAGATAGGAGAACATTTATTCCCAGGTTAGCAATGTGTTTTGGTACTGAGGAGGTTATAAATATAATAGGAGAAGTCCCATACAAATCTCTGAGGGTTTACTGTACAAGCATGGCCAGTACTGAAGAGAATTACTGCTGCAGGACTTTAAACATTAGAAGTGACCGCGGCTATGCTATTAAGTTCAGTAAACAGCAGAGGAAGGAGATTTTAGTGTAGATTAGTTAATGAAGGCTACATGGGGGAAGGGGGTTGGGGGGGGAGGGGGTCTAGTTTTGTTAAAGGCACATCTGTGCTTAAACCTTACTCCTACTGATCACCAGGGGCGGACTGACCATTCGTGCACTCGGGCACTGCCCGAGGGCCCAGGGTCAGTAGGCCCCATGATCCCCTACTGCCCAGGGGCACCATGAGTTGTCAGTCCGCCCCTGCTGACCACTGACCTAATCCCCAACACTCTATTGATACCCGGAGATACAGATTTACACTTATGATGCTAAAATCTCAGTGCGCAACACTACTGATGGAACATTTGATTACTTTATATGCTATTCTATCAGTTTGCTTGTCGGCACATAAAAAATAAACTTACCGTCACAGGAGGAGGAGGAGGAGGAGCCTGGAAAAAACAATAACAACATAAGATGCCAGTGCATACCAGTACATACACAAATAGGTGTCAGTGCATTTTTTTTTTATTCAAGCTGTGTAAGTAGCTTGAATCTGACCTGAAATAAACCTGTTGCAGTGCCTGTACAGAAAAGGAGCCAGCTAAAAGACAAGTGCCATTCTAATAGGAGGAGAGATCAGAGTGACAGAGACATTAGCTCATAAGTCTGATGCTTCTCCTTTCACTGTTCCATCAGAGGCTTGAGGTGAGGAAAAATCTGCAAGTGTTATGGAACTGCAGCAGATACATTTCACATGTCCTGCCCTGTCAGTCGTGGCTGTGCTATGTGGCTGAGCCATGAAGATGTAACGAGAGCATGGTCAAAAATAAATATCCTTTAGCAGGTAATAAAAGCTCCCATAAATGTATTTCATCTGTTTGTTTATCTGCTTGCCTGGAGTTTAGAGCTGAATGATGATTTGCAAAATGCAGCCATTGGTTGCAGCAATCATCTTTTAGCCATAGCAGGTCAGGCAGGTGCTATGGGGTCCAGCAGCACAGAAGAATCAGGGCATCCGCCTGAATAATGTTTTATACAGGTACCAACAGCAGTCGGCATATACTCTATGTTTGAGATGTACGTACAGTTCTCAGTTTTTACAATGGATTAATACAAGTCTCAAGGATACAGTTTAGGGAGTCATGAGACCCGAAGTGGTTATGCAGTGGGGCTTGATTACACATCATTATATTTGTCAAACAAAGCTTTACCTGCATTTTATCAATTCCACATGAACTTACAAAATCAGCCTGATAGTCCACTGAATTTATACTACAATCAGATTTTACACATTCTACCTTTTTTTGTACTTACGGGAGTTGTTGGTATAGGAACTGAAAAATAAAAAGAGGAACATGTGATTACCATCTAGCCTAACTCAGCAAGCAACTTACAACTGTGTACAGCATATACAGTATATAAACAGCAGTGGAATATCAACATCCAAATAACACAACAGATTGCTTCAATCAGACAATGCAAAATTGAACAGTGCAGTGACCAGTAGCCACCAGTCAGATGGTAAATCAAATGACAGATAGATGCAAATCTTATGGTTTGCAGCCTTCCCTTGATCTTCAAATACTTTTTCACACTCTCTTACTTTGTTATTTCCATCTACTTGCTGTCACATGTGTTTTGTATTGTATAGCTTTTCTTTGAAATGAAAGAATGCAACAAAGTCACATAATGAAGGTCAGCACTTACTGCAGGAGAATGTCTGGCAGCAAGGGTCATCAGTTGGAGTTTGAATCTTATACTCATTGTCTTCACAAGTGGGTTCAGGAGCGCAGGTCACGTGGCTACATGGAGGCTACAATATAGAGAGAGGTGTACTATTAGAATGGTCATAGGGACATGTTATGGAGTACAATTATCATTACTAGGCCTGCTTAGGAAAAGACTTGTTTGCCTCATTCTAATGTCAGAGTAGGTCTGTGATGGAAACATTTTAGCTTCAGCTTTAGTGCTATTGAAAGCTGCAGTGCAACATGGAAGCTCTATAAGGCCTCACACAGACAGGACATTTCAAAGACGCAAACATTTAGGTGCATTTAAAGGCGTCAAGCGCTTGGGCATTAATGAATTTCATTGGCCAGAATAATTATACATTATTATTCTGGCCATTTAAATGAATTAAAGCTGAAGCGCTAAACGCGCCTGGCGTCAACACGCGTTTAGGCAGGTTTAAATACATTTAGATGCCTTTGCTCGCGTCTTTTTCCTGCCAAAACGCTGCTGCTCCTGGACGCATAGGCCCTGGGTTTTTTTTTTTCCTTCTGATAAACACTACTGCTATTAAAGCTTTTAAGAGGCTATGGGCAACGTAATAACCACTTTTCAATGATAATTACAATATACTACTTTTTCCAGAGTATCGACTAATCTCTGAAATCCCAAGGACATCGATTAGATAAGCAGTCCATGACACCTATTTTCAGCTTTATAATGGCCATATGAAAAAGTGGTGCCAGAAACTATAGTGGCCTTCCATTGGAAAACACCCTAAAAACAAGTGCTGATGTCCATCCAAAACTGAAGTATGAGCTTTGGGTGAACTTGGCTATAAAGTGTTTTAATTGGTGAAAACTTACAGGAGGTGGAGGTGGTGGAGGTGCTGAAAAAGAAAAGAAAATACACAAAACAGCATTAGAAAATGTTATAAAGCAAATGGTCATGTAGCACAACAACCAATCACAATTCATTTTTCAGTGATCTGGTTTAAGGAAACTAACATCTAATGTGTTGTTATGGGGGTTACTCTGCTTTGCCCTCTCTAACTGAATTAAGGTCACAAGAGATTTCTGGCAGAGGACAAAAGAGCAGCTTGAGCTTATTGACAGAAGATCTTTTTTTTTCACACTCGCACACTCCAAGGCATGAATGATTACACCTATGGCCATCAAGGCAAAATATCTTCTCTTTTGAGCTCCTGGCTATGCTCCCGCCACTGACTTCTGCTGCCTTCTCCTTTTTCCTTTTTATTTTATAATTTATTATTTTAGAATTTTACAATTATAACCAGAGCAGATGGGTGCACCTGGAAATGCTGGGAAAGCACTGCTGGAGTAGAAGAAGTATTAATTTATTAAGTGTACTATTCAATCTACAAGAATTCTGAGAGAAAATCAACTGAAACCGAAGGCAAAGATGCCAAAGAATAACGCCCCCCCCTCCATCATCCCCAACTCAGTACCTAATAATGAAATGAGGGAACAAAATAGTTTCCAGTAAGACACAAAACGATTCTAACAAAACACGATCTAAAAACTCTATTATTAATCCAGTTAACTGATGTTTTTTAACTGTCCCATTGCCATGACGATCACTTTGGTGTGTGAGCAGAGGTAGCAGAAGAAGTGATTGCTGCATAACTCATAGTCTGGGGGCCAGATGAGACCTGCTCATTTCATTCTCCCTCACTGCAGCAGTCCAGGCATCACCAAGCTTTATTGGCTGGACACTCACAAGACTATTATACTGTGAAGCACTGGTACTCATATAAGGTATAGTTAATATTTTTCAGCTTACGATAATGATCAAATTAGAATTTGCATTAGAAAAAATAAATCTGTATTATGAATACTTTCTATGGGTAGCAAATACAGGCCTGCTGCAAAGTTCCCCCACTCTCTTGCTATAAAGACACTTACGACACTGATGTTCAGGACAGCACTGTGTTTCGGGGTCTCCAAGCAGCAGTGGTGGCCTGTTATCATCGCATGTGGGAATATCGCATAGATCTTGACATTCTGCATATAAAGAATAGACAACACCTTAAACAGCAAGCATGTATTCAATGAACAAGAAATTGTATTTTCTGAAATGAATGATAACATATAGACAGACAAGTTATGCTGACATGAACTCTCACACACAGCACTGATGAAAGCTAACTAGTCTGAAATGGAGATAGGCAGTTTGGATTAATTCGATATATGATTGTACAGTTGGCCCAGCTTCATAAACAATGATTGGAATAAACACTTTTTTTTGAGGGGGTGGAAGGATTTGCGATAAAAGCAAATCACCTTTGTAAAGAAAGCTCTGCTATGCTTTACGGTAAAATGAAAACTGTCAATTAACTAAAAAGCTTTGGAATTCATTTTTTTTAAACTTTTATACATTGTTACCTAACAATACATTTCTTTGCACAATTCAACTTACGGCAGATAATGACTGGACAGCAGCGAGCGCCAGAAGGAGCTTCCATTACAACTGGGGTGGCACCTGTCATCTCACAGGACACAGGAGCACAGAGTATATCCGTGCATGATGGCTTTTGGAAACAGAAAAGCAATCGTGTGTAAGTGCATACATAAATGTGTAAAACCATCAAGCATAAAGAAAATGTCTTGGTTATGGATGTAAGCATAGTCCAACCAAAAGTATTATTATCTTCTACCTAGTTTCATTATTTCATTAGGATTCATTATTAAAGTTCTGGTGACCTGGGGGCCCCAAGGGATTCCCTTAATTTGCAGGGATTTCCTCTCCCTCCTCATTTGGGCTATCGGACGGGAAGTGAAGGCAAATCTCCCCAATTGGACACAGCTGGCAAAAAAAAAAAACGGGTTATAACCCTTCCTTACTGCTTATCCAAAATGAAAAAAAATTGGTTATAGTTCTACTTTAAGGTCCTTTGCCTATTCTTGCCTTTTTGGGGCGGGGGGGCACAGCTTCTAGAGTACAGGAACATGTACAGGGAAATATATATAGTATGTAGACTGTTATTGCTGACCTCTTCAATACTTTCTAAATCAGTGGAACCTGAATGCATCAAACAAAGCACAGACTATGGAGTTGTGTCAGTGGCTCCATAAGGCTCCACCAGATAAGCAGGGATGACAGGTAACTAGCATTTTCTGAAGGAGAGCTCCTTATTGCCAGTCTATGTATTTCTCTCAATGTATCTTCTACTTGACTTGAGCTCCAGAGTCCACACTGCTCTCCTAGACCATTAAAACATTATAAAGGCTATAGGCTATAAAGATAACAACTAGTATAACTTACTGGAGGTGGAGGTGGAGTGGGTGGGTTCTATGGATGAACAAAATGAAAAATGTCAGATACAGCTAAAAGCATGTTAAAATGCAGTCGTGTTTTCTCAGTGTAATTCTATATGGATAAGGTCCAGTCAAATGTACTCATTGCATTTACATGCTCTGTTTATACTGATTGTGATCTATTTTTTTTTTGTCTCAATATTTTAGCCAACAAGAATTGCAGATGGAAAGCAAATATATATGGGGAATGTAAATAAATATAATTTGGGGAATATATTGCTGATATTGATAACAGCAATAACAACAACAACAATAAAAATAATTATAATACGCTTTACTATGATATGCAATAAAAAAAATCATTAAATTAGCAAAACTAAAAAGATGCTTCATGTGGGAAGAATAATAATTAATGACTTACGGTAAAGGGTGGAGGTGGTTGGGGTGTTGTTGGCGGTGCTAAAATGTAAAGAGAAAAACATCAGCTCTAGATACTTTTATGCAGAGTTTTTTTTAACTCAGAGAATAGGAGAAGGAAACCCCTCCTACCAAGTCACCCCTGTCTCTGTCCCTTGGGTCCACCCCCTGCCCACCTCCCAATACCGCCACTTTTAGAGAATACAGAAACAAGTATCATTTTGTTGTGCTAAGCAACTTGTATGGAATTTGTGAAAAACAATAAAAGCATTAAAATAGATCCCCTGCAGACTGCAAATATAGATGCCCCCTAGCAACAATAGATCATCCAGTAACAATAGATCCCCCAGAAACAAAAGATTCCAACAAAAACAGATTTCCCAGCAATCAGCATCAGTAGACCCTCCTGCAGCCAGCATCAATAAATCTCTCCATCTACAGTAGGTCCCTCCCAGCAACAATTAATCTCCCAGCAACACAAGACCCCACAGAAACAATAGGTTCCCTGCCAGCAACAATACATCTCCCCGGTATCAATAGACGCTAACAAAAAAATAGATCCTCTACGGCGACATGGATTGCCCAGCAGCCAGCATCAATAGACCCCAGTGTGTATTCGACCCCCAGCCCCGCCCCTCCTTCCTTCTCACTGGTTGTGACTGATGGTCTATCTGCTGAGACCGACCCAACTCATAAATATTCAAATACATTCTCATGAGAAACCCTACAATCACGATTATTCATTGTCAGTAATTGACTAATAGCATGTCTAAATACTAAAATCCTGGGAAAGAAAGGACTGGAAAAATGTAAACTGTAGCATTCCCAGCACCTCTTAGTCAAGTCTTTTTCTGTTGGTACTATATTGCAGACATTCATGTACAAAGTCATTCATTGCATGACTTAGACCTGAACCCTAAACCACAGATATTCAATGGTAGCCACAGAGAGGTGCTGATTTTTGTTAATTACTCTGTATGTAAATGACTGAAGTATGAGCACCCATTAGCAGTGCTTGTTTTCACACTGTAGAGTTGTTCTTTCTCTGATATTGCTGAGGGGTTTTTGAAGGGGACAGTCTAGATGCAAATGGCCTTTGATTGAGAGGTCTTCTTTAGGTGTGGAAAATGTATAGAATTACTTACGACATTCATATATTGGACAACATTCTGCCACCAAGTTAAAGTTCACAATTAGATCGGCACCATCACAAAAAGGAGCTGGTGGGCATGGGTCACACTCTGTAAAACAAAACACATATTTATTCATTTATTCCGTTTTATCAGACAGTCATTTGGAGAGTGAAGGCTAAGCTAAGCCCGAAAGATTTACCTTCATTACATACAGAAAGATGCATCATTTGATTGGCCAAAAAGAACCTTTAATTGCCCCTCGTGTGCAATCTTTCAGGAATTTAAATAAAACATCTGCATTTTGCTTGCACGTGAAAAAGGTTATTCATGTGAACACAGCCTCACCTCATTAACTGAGTTAATATTATCTTTGCTGTGTATTGTTTACGTCAAAACTACAGAGAAACTTTGCTGTACAACAACCACCCAGAAGAATGAATTATCCCCATCTCTCTGCCTCCTTGCCTGCTCTTCACACAGGGCACTAGAGAGTTTAAATCATAGAGAAGGAGTCTGAAGGCAAACACCTTCTTCTCTGCTCTTTCCCACAGTGAGCAGTGTCATTGGTGCATCCATTGGACTTTCGCTTTTTAATATAAAACCGCATTTAAATAATAAAAGTGGATAAAAAAAATCAGTTTTGAAAATATATCGATTCACAAACTTTAAATCATTACAGTTTCCTTGTCATTTGCTCCAAAAAGAGTCCACAATCACACTTACGACATTCATATGCTAGACAGCAAGGGTCCGTGGTGTCAACCTCGACTGCTCTTTCTCCGTTCCGTAAGCAGGAAGGCACATTGCATGTGACACCATGACATTTATGCTGGAAAAGATGGAAAGAATAAATATTGGTTGTTACACATAACTGTTAGCATTTCACCCAGTATAAATAGGTAAGATATTACTTAAGTCAGAACGGTACTTACAGGTGTATTCACTGGAGGAGTAGGTGGTGGCGGTGGTGGAGGTACTGTAGAAAATGATACATTTCACATTAAACAGGAAACTATACTACTACTACTATTATTACTCGTGTGAGCTTGCTGCAAAGCTGTCCTATGGCATCTGTGGAGTTGGAATTCCTTAGCACAAATGCAATGTTCACTGCCGTTTTACTTTCTGGTACTGGAGTCCTGTTGACAGGAAACTCCACCATCTTTTCACTATGTCCTTCCACCTTTTATCCAGCTGTGTCATGACGGATGCAAAAAGCTGCACCATCACTTTACACATTGAAAGAAAAAGTATGAGGACATTTCCGGCTAAAAAGGCAGTAGCTTTCATGGGGTATGTAAATGACAGCATTGCTAAACATATATAAAACCTTTTTTAATTCAAACATATCTTGAGATTTGTATACTTCCTGTAGTGTAAGCAATTGACATCATTTTTATGATCACTAAAAAGAAATGTTCCAGCAATGTACTTACTACATGTGTATGTGGGACAGCAAGGATCATCATCGTTTGACGTCTCTACTATTATTTCACCATCTCTACAGTCTGCTGGTAGGCATCCGCTGCTGTCACAAGGCTGTAGGAAGTGACAGGAAGATCACTTTCATTGGACAATCAATATATACAATAGATAGGAGAACATTTATTCCCAGGTTAGCAATGTGTTTTGGTACTGAGGAGGTTATAAATATAATAGGAGAAGTCCCATACAAATCTCTGAGGGTTTACTGTACAAGCATGGCCAGTACTGAAGAGAATTACTGCTGCAGGACTTTAAACATTAGAAGTGACCGCGGCTATGCTATTAAGTTCAGTAAACAGCAGAGGAAGGAGATTTTAGTGTAGATTAGTTAATGAAGGCTACATGGGGGAAGGGGGTTGGGGGGGGAGAGGGTCTAGATTTGTTAAAGGCACATCTGTGCTTAAACCTTACTCCTACTGACCACCAGGGGCAGACTGACCATTCGTACACTCGGGCACTGCCCGAGGGCCCAGGGTCAGTAGGCCCCATGATCCCCTACTGCCCAGGGGCACCATGAGTTGTCAGTCCGCCCCTGCTGACCACTGACCTAATCCCCAACACTCTATTGATACCCGGAGATACAGATTTACACTTATGATGCTAAAATCTCAGTGCGCAACACTACTGATGGAACATTTGATTACTTTATATGCTATTCTATCAGTTTGCTTGTCGGCACATAAAAAATAAACTTACCGTCACAGGAGGAGGAGGAGGAGGAGCCTGGAAAAAACAATAACAACATAAGATGCCAGTGCATACCAGTACATACACAAATAGGTGTCAGTGCTTTCTTTTTTAATTCAAGCTGTGTAAGTAGCTTGAATCTGACCTGAAATAAACCTGTTGCAGTGCCTGTACAGAAAAGGAGCCAGCTAAAAGACAAGTGCCATTCTAATAGGAGGAGAGATCAGAGTGACAGAGACATTAGCTCATAAGTCTGATGCTTCTCCTTTCACTGTTCCATCAGAGGCTTGAGGTGAGGAAAAATCTGCAAGTGTTATGGAACTGCAGCAGATACATTTCACATGTCCTGCCCTGTCAGTCGTGGCTGTGCTATGTGGCTGAGCCATGAAGATGTAACGAGAGCATGGTCAAAAATAAATATCCTTTAGCAGGTAATAAAAGCTCCCATAAATGTATTTCATCTGTTTGTTTATCTGCTTGCCTGGAGTTTAGAGCTGAATGATGATTTGCAAAATGCAGCCATTGGTTGCAGCAATCATCTTTTAGAAATAGCAGGTCAGGCAGGTGCTATGGGGTCCAGCAGCACAGAAGAATCAGGGCATCCGCCTGAATAATGTTTTATACAGGTACCAACAGCAGTCGGCATATACTCTATGTTTGAGATGTACGTACAGTTCTCAGTTTTTACAATGGATTAATACAAGTCTCAAGGATACAGTTTAGGGAGTCATGAGACCCGAAGTGGTTATGCAGTGGGGCTTGATTACACATCATTATATTTGTCAAACAAAGCTTTACCTGCATTTTATCAATTCCACATGAACTTACAAAATCAGCCTGATAGTCCACTGAATTTATACTACAATCAGATTTTACACATTCTACCTTTTTTTGTACTTACGGGAGTTGTTGGTATAGGAACTGAAAAATAAAAAGAGGAACATGTGATTACCATCTAGCCTAACTCAGCAAGCAACTTACAACTGTGTACAGCATATACAGTATATAAACAGCAGTGGAATATCAACATCCAAATAACACAACAGATTGCTTCAATCAGACAATGCAAAATTGAACAGTGCAGTGACCAGTAGCCACCAGTCAGATGGTAAATCAAATGACAGATAGATGCAAATCTTATGGTTTGCAGCCTTCCCTTGATCTTCAAATACTTTTTCACACTCTCTTACTTTGTTATTTCCATCTACTTGCTGTCACATGTGTTTTGTATTGTATAGCTTTTCTTTGAAATGAAAGAATGCAACAAAGTCACATAATGAAGGTCAGCACTTACTGCAGGAGAATGTCTGGCAGCAAGGGTCATCAGTTGGAGTTTGAATCTTATACTCATTGTCTTCACAAGTGGGTTCAGGAGCGCAGGTCACGTGGCTACATGGAGGCTACAATTTAGAGAGAGGTGTACTATTAGAATGGTCATAGGGACATGTTATGGAGTACAATTATCATTACTAGGCCTGCTTAGGAAAAGACTTGTTTGCCTCATTCTAATGTCAGAGTAGGTCTGTGATGGAAACATTTTAGCTTCAGCTTTAGTGCTATTGAAAGCTGCAGTGCAACATGGAAGCTCTATAAGGCCTCACACAGACAGGACATTTCAAAGACGCAAACATTTAGGTGCATTTAAAGGCGTCAAGCGCTTGGGCATTAATGAATTTCATTGGCCAGAATAATTATACATTATTATTCTGGCCATTTAAATGAATTAAAGCTGAAGCGCTAAACGCGCCTGGCGTCAACACGCGTTTAGGCAGGTTTAAATACATTTAGATGCCTTTGCTCGCGTCTTTTTCCTGCCAAAACGCTGCTGCTCCTGGACGCATAGGCCCTGGGTTTTTTTTTTTCCTTCTGATAAACACTACTGCTATTAAAGCTTTTAAGAGGCTATGGGCAACGTAATAACCACTTTTCAATGATAATTACAATATACTACTTTTTCCAGAGTATCGACTAATCTCTGAAATCCCAAGGACATCGATTAGATAAGCAGTCCATGACACCTATTTTCAGCTTTATAATGGCCATATGAAAAAGTGGTGCCAGAAACTATAGTGGCCTTCCATTGGAAAACACCCTAAAAACAAGTGCTGATGTCCATCCAAAACTGAAGTATGAGCTTTGGGTGAACTTGGCTATAAAGTGTTTTAATTGGTGAAAACTTACAGGAGGTGGAGGTGGTGGAGGTGCTGAAAAAGAAAAGAAAATACACAAAACAGCATTAGAAAATGTTATAAAGCAAATGGTCATGTAGCACAACAACCAATCACAATTCATTTTTCAGTGATCTGGTTTAAGGAAACTAACATCTAATGTGTTGTTATGGGGGTTACTCTGCTTTGCCCTCTCTAACTGAATTAAGGTCACAAGAGATTTCTGGCAGAGGACAAAAGAGCAGCTTGAGCTTATTGACAGAAGATCTTTTTTTTTCACACTCGCACACTCCAAGGCATGAATGATTACACCTATGGCCATCAAGGCAAAATATCTTCTCTTTTGAGCTCCTGGCTATGCTCCCGCCACTGACTTCTGCTGCCTTCTCCTTTTTCCTTTTTATTTTATAATTTATTATTTTAGAATTTTACAATTATAACCAGAGCAGATGGGTGCACCTGGAAATGCTGGGAAAGCACTGCTGGAGTAGAAGAAGTATTAATTTATTAAGTGTACTATTCAATCTACAAGAATTCTGAGAGAAAATCAACTGAAACCGAAGGCAAAGATGCCAAAGAATAACGCCCCCCCCTCCATCATCCCCAACTCAGTACCTAATAATGAAATGAGGGAACAAAATAGTTTCCAGTAAGACAAAAAACGATTCTAACAAAACACGATCTAAAAACTCTATTATTAATCCAGTTAACTGATGTTTTTTAACTGTCCCATTGCCATGACGATCACTTTGGTGTGTGAGCAGAGGTAGCAGAAGAAGTGATTGCTGCATAACTCATAGTCTGGGGGCCAGATGAGACCTGCTCATTTCATTCTCCCTCACTGCAGCAGTCCAGGCATCACCAAGCTTTATTGGCTGGACACTCACAAGACTATTATACTGTGAAGCACTGGTACTCATATAAGGTATAGTTAATATTTTTCAGCTTACAATAATGATCAAATTAGAATTTGCATTAGAAAAAATAAATCTGTATTATGAATACTTTCTATGGGTAGCAAATACAGGCCTGCTGCAAAGTTCCCCCACTCTCTTGCTATAAAGACACTTACGACACTGATGTTCAGGACAGCACTGTGTTTCGGGGTCTCCAAGCAGCAGTGGTGGCCTGTTATCATCGCATGTGGGAATATCGCATAGATCTTGACATTCTGCATATAAAGAATAGACAACACCTTAAACAGCAAGCATGTATTCAATGAACAAGAAATTGTATTTTCTGAAATGAATGATAACATATAGACAGACAAGTTATGCTGACATGAACTCTCATACACAGCACTGATGAAAGCTAACTAGTCTGAAATGGAGATAGGCAGTTTGGATTAATTCGATATATGATTGTACAGTTGGCCCAGCTTCATAAACAATGATTGGAATAAACACTTTTTTTTGAGGGGGTGGAAGGATTTGCGATAAAAGCAAATCACCTTTGTAAAGAAAGCTCTGCTATGCTTTACGGTAAAATGAAAACTGTCAATTAACTAAAAAGCTTTGGAATTCATATTTTTTAAACTTTTATACATTGTTACCTAACAATACATTTCTTTGCACAATTCAACTTACGGCAGATAATGACTGGACAGCAGCGAGCGCCAGAAGGAGCTTCCATTACCACTGGGGTGGCACCTGTCATCTCACAGGACACAGGAGCACAGAGTATATCCGTGCATGATGGCTTTTGGAAACAGAAAAGCAATCGTGTGTAAGTGCATACATAAATGTGTAAAACCATCAAGCATAAAGAAAATGTCTTGGTTATGGATGTAAGCATAGTCCAACCAAAAGTATTATTATCTTCTACCTAGTTTCATTATTTCATTAGGATTCATTATTAAAGTTCTGGTGACCTGGGGGCCCCAAGGGATTCCCTTAATTTGCAGGGATTTCGTCTCCCTCCTTATTTGGGCTATCGGACGGGAAGTGAATGCAAATCTCCCCAATTGGACACAGCTGGCAAAAAAACGAACAGGGGTTATAACCCTTCCTTACTGCTTATCCAAAATGAAAAAAAAATTGGTTATAGTTCTACTTTAAGGTCCTTTGCCTATTCTTGCCTTTTTGGGGAAGGGGGGGCACAGCTTCTAGAGTACAGGAACATGTACAGGGAAATATATATAGTATGTAGACTGTTATTGCTGACCTCTTCAATACTTTCTAAATCAGTGGAACCTGAATGCATCAAACAAAGCACAGACTATGGAGTTGTGTCAGTGGCTCCATAAGGCTCCACTAGATAAGCAGGGATGACAGGTAACTAGCATTTTCTGAAGGAGAGCTCCTTATTGCCAGTCTATGTATTTCTCTCAATGTATCTTCTACTTGACTTGAGCTCCAGAGTCCACACTGCTCTCCTAGACCATTAAAACATTATAAAGGCTATAGGCTATAAAGATAACAACTAGTATAACTTACTGGAGGTGGAGGTGGAGTGGGTGGGTTCTATGGATGAACAAAATGAAAAATGTCAGATACAGCTAAAAGCATGTTAAAATGCAGTCGTGTTTTCTCAGTGTAATTCTATATGGATAAGGTCCAGTCAAATGTACTCATTGCATTTACATGCTCTGTTTATACTGATTGTGATCTATTTTTTTTTGTCTCAATATTTTAGCCAACAAGAATTGCAGATGGAAAGCAAATATATATGGGGAATGTAAATAAATATAATTTGGGGAATATATTACTAATATTGATAACAGCAATAACAACAACAACAATAAAAATAATTATAATACTCTTTACTATGATATGCAATAAAAAAAATCATAAAATTAGCAAAATTAAAAAGATGCTTCATGTGGGAAGAATAATAATTAATGACTTACGGTAAAGGGTGGAGGTGGTTGGGGTGTTGTTGGCGGTGCTAAAATGTAAAGAGAAAAACATCAGCTCTAGATACTTTTATGCAGAGTTTTTTTAACTCAGAGAATAGGAGAAGGAAACCCCTCCTACCAAGTCACCCCTGTCTCTGTCCCTTGGGTCCACCCCCTGCCCACCTCCCAATTCCGCCACTTTTAGAGAATACAGAAACAAGTATCATTTTGTTGTGCTAAGCAACTTGTATGGAATTTGTTAAAAACAATAAAAGCATTAAAAGAGATCCCCTGCAGACTGCAAATATAGATGCCCCCTAGCAACAATAGATCATCCAGTAACAATAGATCCCCCAGAAACAAAAGATTCCAACAACAACAGATTTCCCAGCAATCAGCATCAGTAGACCCTCCTGCAGCCAGCATCAATAAATCTCTCCATCTACAGTAGGTCCTTCCCAGCAACAATTAATCTCCCAGCAACACAAGACCCCACAGAAACAATAGGTTCCCTGCCAGCAACAATACATCTCCCCGGTATCAATAGACGCTAACAAAAAAATAGATCCTCTACGGCAACATGGATTGCCCAGCAGCCAGCATCAATAGTCCCCAGTGTGTATTCGACCCCCAGCCCCGCCCCTCCTTCCTTCTCACTGGTTGTGACTGACGGTCTATCTGCTGAGACCGACCCAACTCATGAATATTCAAATACATTCTCATGAGAAACCCTACAATCACAATTATTCATTGTCAGTAATTGACTAATAGCATGTCTCAATACTAAAATCCTGGGAAAGAAAGGACTGGAAAAATGTAAACTGTAGCATTCCCAGCACCTCTTAGTCAAGTCTTTTTCTGTTGGTACTATATTGCAGACATTCATGTACAAAGTCATTTATTGCATGACTTAGACCTGAACCCTAAAACAACAGATATTCAATGGTAGCCACAGAGAGGTGCTGATTTTTGTTAATTACTCTGTATGTAAATGACTGAAGTATGAGCACCCATTAGCAGTGCTTGTTTTCACACTGTAGAGTTGTTCTTTCTCTGATATTGCTGAGGGGTTTTTGAAGGGGACAGTCTAGATGCAAATGGCCTTTGATTGAGAGGTCTTCTTTAGGTGTGGAAAATGTATAGAATTACTTACCACATTCATATATTGGACAACATTCTGCCTCCAAGTTAAAGTTCACAATTAGATCGGCACCATCACAAAAAGGAGCTGGTGGGCATGGGTCACACTCTGTAAAACAAAACACATATTTATTCATTTATTCCGTTTTATCAGACAGTCATTTGGAGAGTGAAGGCTAAGCTAAGCCCGAAAGATTTACCTTCATTACATACAGAAAGATGCATCATTTGATTGGCCAAAAAGAACCTTTAATTGCCCCTCGTGTGCAATCTTTCAGGAAGTTAAATAAAACATCTGCATTTTGCTTGCACGTGAAAAAGGTTATTCATGTGAACACAGCCTCACCTCATTAACTGAGTTAATATTATCTTTGCTGTGTATTGTTTACGTCAAAACTACAGAGAAACTTTGCTGTACAACAACCACCCAGAAGAATGAATTATCCCCATCTCTCTGCCTCCTTGCCTGCTCTTCACACAGGGCACTAGAGAGTTTAAATCATAGACAAGGAGTCTGAAGGCAAACACCTTCTTCTCTGCTCTTTCCCACAGTGAGCAGTGTCATTGGTGCATCCTGGATTGGACTTTCGCTTTTTAATATAAAACCGCATTTAAATAATAAAAGTGGATAAAAAAAATCAGTTTTGAAAATATATCGATTCACAAACTTTAAATCATTACAGTTTCCTTGTCATTTGCTCCAAAAAGAGTCCACAATCACACTTACGACATTCATATGCTAGACAGCAAGGGTCCGTGGTGTCAACCTCGACTGCTCTTTCTCCGTTCCGTAAGCAGGAAGGCACATTGCATGTGACACCATGACATTTATGCTGGAAAAGATGGAAAGAATAAATATTGGTTGTTACACATAACTGTTAGCATTTCACCCAGTATAAATAGGTAAGATATTACTTAAGTCAGAACGGTACTTACAGGTGTATTCACTGGAGGAGTAGGTGGTGGCGGTGGTGGAGGTACTGTAGAAAATGATACATTTCACATTAAACAGGAAACTATACTACTACTACTATTATTACTCGTGTGAGCTTGCTGCAAAGCTGTCCTATGGCATCTGTGGAGTTGGAATTCCTTAGCACAAATGCAATGTTCACTGCCGTTTTACTTTCTGGTACTGGAGTCCTGTTGACAGGAAACTCCACCATCTTTTCACTATGTCCTTCCACCTTTTATCCAGCTGTGTCATGACGGATGCAAAAAGCTGCACCATCACTTTACACATTGAAAGAAAAAGTATGAGGACATTTCCGGCTAAAAAGGCAGTAGCTTTCTTGGGGTATGTAAATGACAGCATTGCTAAACATATATAAAACCTTTTTTAATTCAAACATATCTTGAGATTTTTATACTTCCTGTAGTGTAAGCAATTTACATCATTTTTATGATCACTAAAAAGAAATGTTCCAGCAATGTACTTACTACATGTGTATGTGGGACAGCAAGGATTATCATCGTTTGACGTCTCTACTATTATTTCACCATCTCTACAGTCTGCTGGTAGGCATCCGCTGCTGTCACAAGGCTGTAGGAAGTGACAGGAAGATCACTTTCATTGGACAATCAATATATACAATAGATAGGAGAACATTTATTCCCAGGTTAGCAATGTGTTTTGGTACTGAGGAGGTTATAAATATAATAGGAGAAGTCCCATACAAATCTCTGAGGGTTTACTGTACAAGCATGGCCAGTACTGAAGAGAATTACTGCTGCAGGACTTTAAACATTAGAAGTGACCGCGGCTATGCTATTAAGTTCAGTAAACAGCAGAGGAAGGAGATTTTAGTGTAGATTAGTTAATGAAGGCTACATGGGGGAAGGGGGTTGGGGGGGAGGGGGTCTAGTTTTGTTAAAGGCACATCTGTGCTTAAACCTTACTCCTACTGATCACCAGGGGTGGACTGACCATTCGTACACTCGGGCACTGCCCGAGGGCCCAGGGTCAGTAGGCCCCATGATCCCCTACTGCCCAGGGGCACCATGAGTTGTCAGTCCGCCCTTGCTGACCACTGACCTAATCCCCAACACTCTATTGATACCCGGAGATACAGATTTACACTTATGATGCTAAAATCTCAGTGCGCAACACTACTGATGGAACATTTGATTACTTTATATGCTATTCTATCAGTTTGCTTGTCGGCACATAAAAAATAAACTTACCGTCACAGGAGGAGGAGGAGGAGGAGCCTGGAAAAAACAATAACAACATAAGATGCCAGTGCATACCAGTACATACACAAATAGGTGTCAGTGCTTTTTTTTTTTATTCAAGCTGTGTAAGTAGCTTGAATCTGACCTGAAATAAACCTGTTGCAGTGCCTGTACAGAAAAGGAGCCAGCTAAAAGACAAGTGCCATTCTAATAGGAGGAGAGATCAGAGTGACAGAGACATTAGCTCATAAGTCTGATGCTTCTCCTTTCACTGTTCCATCAGAGGCTTGAGGTGAGGAAAAATCTGCAAGTGTTATGGAACTGCAGCAGATACATTTCACATGTCCTGCCCTGTCAGTCGTGGCTGTGCTATGTGGCTGAGCCATGAAGATGTAACGAGAGCATGGTCAAAAATAAATATCCTTTAGCAGGTAATAAAAGCTCCCATAAATGTATTTCATCTGTTTGTTTAATCTGCTTGCCTGGAGTTTAGAGCTGAATGATGATTTGCAAAATGCAGCCATTGGTTGCAGCAATCATCTTTTAGCCATAGCAGGTCAGGCAGGTGCTATGGGGTCCAGCAGCACAGAAGAATCAGGGCATCCGCCTGAATAATGTTTTATACAGGTACCAACAGCAGTCGGCATATACTCTATGTTTGAGATGTACGTACAGTTCTCAGTTTTTACAATGGATTAATACAAGTCTCAAGGATACAGTTTAGGGAGTCATGAGACCCGAAGTGGTTATGCAGTGGGGCTTGATTACACATCATTATATTTGTCAAACAAAGCTTTACCTGCATTTTATCAATTCCACATGAACTTACAAAATCAGCCTGATAGTCCACTGAATTTATACTACAATCAGATTTTACACATTCTACCTTTTTTTGTACTTACGGGAGTTGTTGGTATAGGAACTGAAAAATAAAAAGAGGAACATGTGATTACCATCTAGCCTAACTCAGCAAGCAACTTACAACTGTGTACAGACTATACAGTATATAAACAGCAGTGGAATATCAACATCCAAATAACACAACAGATTTCTTCAATCAGACAATGTAAAATTGAACAGTGCAGTGACCAGTAGCCACCAGTCAGATGGTAAATCAAATGACAGATAGATGCAAATCTTATGGTTTGCAGCCTTCCCTTGATCTTCAAATACTTTTTCACACTCTCTTACTTTGTTATTTCCATCTACTTGCTGTCACATGTGTTTTGTATTGTATAGCTTTTCTTTGAAATGAAAGAATGCAACAAAGTCACATAATGAAGGTCAGAACTTACTGCAGGAGAATGTCTGGCAGCAAGGGTCATCAGTTGGAGTTTGAATCTTATACTCATTGTCTTCACAAGTGGGTTCAGGAGCGCAGGTCACGTGGCTACATGGAGGCTACAATATAGAGAGAGGTGTACTATTAGAATGGTCATAGGGACATGTTATGGAGTACAATTATCATTACTAGGCCTGCTTAGGAAAAGACTTGTTTGCCTCATTCTAATGTCAGAGTAGGTCTGTGATGGAAACATTTTAGCTTCAGCTTTAGTGCTATTGAAAGCTGCAGTGCAACATGGAAGCTCTATAAGGCCTCACACAGACAGGACATTTCAAAGACGCAAACATTTAGGTGCATTTAAAGGCGTCAAGCGCTTGGGCATTAATGAATTTCATTGGCCAGAATAATTATACATTATTATTCTGGCCATTTAAATGAATTAAAGCTGAAGCGCTAAACGCGCCTGGCGTCAACACGCGTTTAGGCAGGTTTAAATACATTTAGATGCCTTTGCTCGCGTCTTTTTCCTGCCAAAACGCTGCTGCTCCTGGACGCATAGGCCCTGGGTTTTTTTTTTTCCTTCTGATAAACACTACTGCTATTAAAGCTTTTAAGAGGCTATGGGCAACGTAATAACCACTTTTCAATGATAATTACAATATACTACTTTTTCCAGAGTATCGACTAATCTCTGAAATCCCAAGGACATCGATTAGATAAGCAGTCCATGACACCTATTTTCAGCTTTATAATGGCCATATGAAAAAGTGGTGCCAGAAACTATAGTGGCCTTCCATTGGAAAACACCCTAAAAACAAGTGCTGATGTCCATCCAAAACTGAAGTATGAGCTTTGGGTGAACTTGGCTATAAAGTGTTTTAATTGGTGAAAACTTACAGGAGGTGGAGGTGGTGGAGGTGCTGAAAAAGAAAAGAAAATACACAAAACAGCATTAGAAAATGTTATAAAGCAAATGGTCATGTAGCACAACAACCAATCACAATTCATTTTTCAGTGATCTGGTTTAAGGAAACTAACATCTAATGTGTTGTTATGGGGGTTACTCTGCTTTGCCCTCTCTAACTGAATTAAGGTCACAAGAGATTTCTGGCAGAGGACAAAAGAGCAGCTTGAGCTTATTGACAGAAGATCTTTTTTTTTCACACTCGCACACTCCAAGGCATGAATGATTACACCTATGGCCATCAAGGCAAAATATCTTCTCTTTTGAGCTCCTGGCTATGCTCCCGCCACTGACTTCTGCTGCCTTCTCCTTTTTCCTTTTTATTTTATAATTTATTATTTTAGAATTTTACAATTATAACCAGAGCAGATGGGTGCACCTGGAAATGCTGGGAAAGCACTGCTGGAGTAGAAGAAGTATTAATTTATTAAGTGTACTATTCAATCTACAAGAATTCTGAGAGAAAATCAACTGAAACCGAAGGCAAAGATGCCAAAGAATAACGCCCCCCCCTCCATCATCCCCAACTCAGTACCTAATAATGAAATGAGGGAACAAAATAGTTTCCAGTAAGACAAAAAACGATTCTAACAAAACACGATCTAAAAACTCTATTATTAATCCAGTTAACTGATGTTTTTTAACTGTCCCATTGCCATGACGATCACTTTGGTGTGTGAGCAGAGGTAGCAGAAGAAGTGATTGCTGCATAACTCATAGTCTGGGGGCCAGATGAGACCTGCTCATTTCATTCTCCCTCACTGCAGCAGTCCAGGCATCACCAAGCTTTATTGGCTGGACACTCACAAGACTATTATACTGTGAAGCACTGGTACTCATATAAGGTATAGTTAATATTTTTCAGCTTACAATAATGATCAAATTAGAATTTGCATTAGAAAAAATAAATCTGTATTATGAATACTTTCTATGGGTAGCAAATACAGGCCTGCTGCAAAGTTCCCCCACTCTCTTGCTATAAAGACACTTACGACACTGATGTTCAGGACAGCACTGTGTTTCGGGGTCTCCAAGCAGCAGTGGTGGCCTGTTATCATCGCATGTGGGAATATCGCATAGATCTTGACATTCTGCATATAAAGAATAGACAACACCTTAAACAGCAAGCATGTATTCAATGAACAAGAAATTGTATTTTCTGAAATGAATGATAACATATAGACAGACAAGTTATGCTGACATGAACTCTCATACACAGCACTGATGAAAGCTAACTAGTCTGAAATGGAGATAGGCAGTTTGGATTAATTCGATATATGATTGTACAGTTGGCCAAGCTTCATAAACAATGATTGGAATAAACACTTTTTTTTGAGGGGGTGGAAGGATTTGCGATAAAAGCAAATCACCTTTGTAAAGAAAGCTCTGCTATGCTTTACGGTAAAATGAAAACTGTCAATTAACTAAAAAGCTTTGGAATTCATATTTTTAAAACTTTTTTACATTGTTACCTAACAATACATTTCTTTGCACAATTCAACTTACGGCAGATAATGACTGGACAGCAGCGAGCGCCAGAAGGAGCTTCCATTACCACTGGGGTGGCACCTGTCATCTCACAGGACACAGGAGCACAGAGTATATCCGTGCATGATGGCTTTTGGAAACAGAAAAGCAATCGTGTGTAAGTGCATACATAAATGTGTAAAACCATCAAGCATAAAGAAAATGTCTTGGTTATGGATGTAAGCATAGTCCAACCAAAAGTATTATTATCTTCTACCTAGTTTCATTATTTCATTAGGATTCATTATTAAAGTTCTGGTGACCTGGGGGCCCCAAGGGATTCCCTTAATTTGCAGGGATTTCGTCTCCCTCCTTATTTGGGCTATCGGACGGGAAGTGAATGCAAATCTCCCCAATTGGACACAGCTGGCAAAAAAACGAACAGGGGTTATAACCCTTCCTTACTGCTTATCCAAAATGAAAAAAAAATTGGTTATAGTTCTACTTTAAGGTCCTTTGCCTATTCTTGCCTTTTTGGGGAAGGGGGGGCACAGCTTCTAGAGTACAGGAACATGTACAGGGAAATATATATAGTATGTAGACTGTTATTGCTGACCTCTTCAATACTTTCTAAATCAGTGGAACCTGAATGCATCAAACAAAGCACAGACTATGGAGTTGTGTCAGTGGCTCCATAAGGCTCCACTAGATAAGCAGGGATGACAGGTAACTAGCATTTTCTGAAGGAGAGCTCCTTATTGCCAGTCTATGTATTTCTCTCAATGTATCTTCTACTTGACTTGAGCTCCAGAGTCCACACTGCTCTCCTAGACCATTAAAACATTATAAAGGCTATAGGCTATAAAGATAACAACTAGTATAACTTACTGGAGGTGGAGGTGGAGTGGGTGGGTTCTATGGATGAACAAAATGAAAAATGTCAGATACAGCTAAAAGCATGTTAAAATGCAGTCGTGTTTTCTCAGTGTAATTCTATATGGATAAGGTCCAGTCAAATGTACTCATTGCATTTACATGCTCTGTTTATACTGATTGTGATCTATTTTTTTTTGTCTCAATATTTTAGCCAACAAGAATTGCAGATGGAAAGCAAATATATATGGGGAATGTAAATAAATATAATTTGGGGAATATATTACTAATATTGATAACAGCAATAACAACAACAACAATAAAAATAATTATAATACTCTTTACTATGATATGCAATAAAAAAAATCATAAAATTAGCAAAATTAAAAAGATGCTTCATGTGGGAAGAATAATAATTAATGACTTACGGTAAAGGGTGGAGGTGGTTGGGGTGTTGTTGGCGGTGCTAAAATGTAAAGAGAAAAACATCAGCTCTAGATACTTTTATGCAGAGTTTTTTTAACTCAGAGAATAGGAGAAGGAAACCCCTCCTACCAAGTCACCCCTGTCTCTGTCCCTTGGGTCCACCCCCTGCCCACCTCCCAATTCCGCCACTTTTAGAGAATACAGAAACAAGTATCATTTTGTTGTGCTAAGCAACTTGTATGGAATTTGTTAAAAACAATAAAAGCATTAAAAGAGATCCCCTGCAGACTGCAAATATAGATGCCCCCTAGCAACAATAGATCATCCAGTAACAATAGATCCCCCAGAAACAAAAGATTCCAACAACAACAGATTTCCCAGCAATCAGCATCAGTAGACCCTCCTGCAGCCAGCATCAATAAATCTCTCCATCTACAGTAGGTCCTTCCCAGCAACAATTAATCTCCCAGCAACACAAGACCCCACAGAAACAATAGGTTCCCTGCCAGCAACAATACATCTCCCCGGTATCAATAGACGCTAACAAAAAAATAGATCCTCTACGGCAACATGGATTGCCCAGCAGCCAGCATCAATAGTCCCCAGTGTGTATTCGACCCCCAGCCCCGCCCCTCCTTCCTTCTCACTGGTTGTGACTGACGGTCTATCTGCTGAGACCGACCCAACTCATGAATATTCAAATACATTCTCATGAGAAACCCTACAATCACAATTATTCATTGTCAGTAATTGACTAATAGCATGTCTCAATACTAAAATCCTGGGAAAGAAAGGACTGGAAAAATGTAAACTGTAGCATTCCCAGCACCTCTTAGTCAAGTCTTTTTCTGTTGGTACTATATTGCAGACATTCATGTACAAAGTCATTTATTGCATGACTTAGACCTGAACCCTAAAACAACAGATATTCAATGGTAGCCACAGAGAGGTGCTGATTTTTGTTAATTACTCTGTATGTAAATGACTGAAGTATGAGCACCCATTAGCAGTGCTTGTTTTCACACTGTAGAGTTGTTCTTTCTCTGATATTGCTGAGGGGTTTTTGAAGGGGACAGTCTAGATGCAAATGGTCTTTGTTTGAGAGGTCTTCTTTAGGTGTGGAAAATGTATAGAATTACTTACCACATTCATATATTGGACAACATTCTGCCTCCAAGTTAAAGTTCACAATTAGATCGGCACCATCACAAAAAGGAGCTGGTGGGCATGGGTCACACTCTGTAAAACAAAACACATATTTATTCATTTATTCCGTTTTATCAGACAGTCATTTGGAGAGTGAAGGCTAAGCTAAGCCCGAAAGATTTACCTTCATTACATACAGAAAGATGCATCATTTGATTGGCCAAAAAGAACCTTTAATTGCCCCTCGTGTGCAATCTTTCAGGAAGTTAAATAAAACATCTGCATTTTGCTTGCACGTGAAAAAGGTTATTCATGTGAACACAGCCTCACCTCATTAACTGAGTTAATATTATCTTTGCTGTGTATTGTTTACGTCAAAACTACAGAGAAACTTTGCTGTACAACAACCACCCAGAAGAATGAATTATCCCCATCTCTCTGCCTCCTTGCCTGCTCTTCACACAGGGCACTAGAGAGTTTAAATCATAGACAAGGAGTCTGAAGGCAAACACCTTCTTCTCTGCTCTTTCCCACAGTGAGCAGTGTCATTGGTGCATCCTGGATTGGACTTTCGCTTTTTAATATAAAACCGCATTTAAATAATAAAAGTGGATAAAAAAAATCAGTTTTGAAAATATATCGATTCACAAACTTTAAATCATTACAGTTTCCTTGTCATTTGCTCCAAAAAGAGTCCACAATCACACTTACGACATTCATATGCTAGACAGCAAGGGTCCGTGGTGTCAACCTCGACTGCTCTTTCTCCGTTCCGTAAGCAGGAAGGCACATTGCATGTGACACCATGACATTTATGCTGGAAAAGATGGAAAGAATAAATATTGGTTGTTACACATAACTGTTAGCATTTCACCCAGTATAAATAGGTAAGATATTACTTAAGTCAGAACGGTACTTACAGGTGTATTCACTGGAGGAGTAGGTGGTGGCGGTGGTGGAGGTACTGTAGAAAATGATACATTTCACATTAAACAGGAAACTATACTACTACTACTATTATTACTCGTGTGAGCTTGCTGCAAAGCTGTCCTATGGCATCTGTGGAGTTGGAATTCCTTAGCACAAATGCAATGTTCACTGCCGTTTTACTTTCTGGTACTGGAGTCCTGTTGACAGGAAACTCCACCATCTTTTCACTATGTCCTTCCACCTTTTATCCAGCTGTGTCATGACGGATGCAAAAAGCTGCACCATCACTTTACACATTGAAAGAAAAAGTATGAGGACATTTCCGGCTAAAAAGGCAGTAGCTTTCTTGGGGTATGTAAATGACAGCATTGCTAAACATATATAAAACCTTTTTTAATTCAAACATATCTTGAGATTTTTATACTTCCTGTAGTGTAAGCAATTTACATCATTTTTATGATCACTAAAAAGAAATGTTCCAGCAATGTACTTACTACATGTGTATGTGGGACAGCAAGGATTATCATCGTTTGACGTCTCTACTATTATTTCACCATCTCTACAGTCTGCTGGTAGGCATCCGCTGCTGTCACAAGGCTGTAGGAAGTGACAGGAAGATCACTTTCATTGGACAATCAATATATACAATAGATAGGAGAACATTTATTCCCAGGTTAGCAATGTGTTTTGGTACTGAGGAGGTTATAAATATAATAGGAGAAGTCCCATACAAATCTCTGAGGGTTTACTGTACAAGCATGGCCAGTACTGAAGAGAATTACTGCTGCAGGACTTTAAACATTAGAAGTGACCGCGGCTATGCTATTAAGTTCAGTAAACAGCAGAGGAAGGAGATTTTAGTGTAGATTAGTTAATGAAGGCTACATGGGGGAAGGGGGTTGGGGGGGAGGGGGTCTAGTTTTGTTAAAGGCACATCTGTGCTTAAACCTTACTCCTACTGATCACCAGGGGTGGACTGACCATTCGTACACTCGGGCACTGCCCGAGGGCCCAGGGTCAGTAGGCCCCATGATCCCCTACTGCCCAGGGGCACCATGAGTTGTCAGTCCGCCCTTGCTGACCACTGACCTAATCCCCAACACTCTATTGATACCCGGAGATACAGATTTACACTTATGATGCTAAAATCTCAGTGCGCAACACTACTGATGGAACATTTGATTACTTTATATGCTATTCTATCAGTTTGCTTGTCGGCACATAAAAAATAAACTTACCGTCACAGGAGGAGGAGGAGGAGGAGCCTGGAAAAAACAATAACAACATAAGATGCCAGTGCATACCAGTACATACACAAATAGGTGTCAGTGCTTTTTTTTTTTATTCAAGCTGTGTAAGTAGCTTGAATCTGACCTGAAATAAACCTGTTGCAGTGCCTGTACAGAAAAGGAGCCAGCTAAAAGACAAGTGCCATTCTAATAGGAGGAGAGATCAGAGTGACAGAGACATTAGCTCATAAGTCTGATGCTTCTCCTTTCACTGTTCCATCAGAGGCTTGAGGTGAGGAAAAATCTGCAAGTGTTATGGAACTGCAGCAGATACATTTCACATGTCCTGCCCTGTCAGTCGTGGCTGTGCTATGTGGCTGAGCCATGAAGATGTAACGAGAGCATGGTCAAAAATAAATATCCTTTAGCAGGTAATAAAAGCTCCCATAAATGTATTTCATCTGTTTGTTTATCTGCTTGCCTGGAGTTTAGAGCTGAATGATGATTTGCAAAATGCAGCCATTGGTTGCAGCAATCATCTTTTAGCCATAGCAGGTCAGGCAGGTGCTATGGGGTCCAGCAGCACAGAAGAATCAGGGCATCCGCCTGAATAATGTTTTATACAGGTACCAACAGCAGTCGGCATATACTCTATGTTTGAGATGTACGTACAGTTCTCAGTTTTTACAATGGATTAATACAAGTCTCAAGGATACAGTTTAGGGAGTCATGAGACCCGAAGTGGTTATGCAGTGGGGCTTGATTACACATCATTATATTTGTCAAACAAAGCTTTACCTGCATTTTATCAATTCCACATGAACTTACAAAATCAGCCTGATAGTCCACTGAATTTATACTACAATCAGATTTTACACATTCTACCTTTTTTTGTACTTACGGGAGTTGTTGGTATAGGAACTGAAAAATAAAAAGAGGAACATGTGATTACCATCTAGCCTAACTCAGCAAGCAACTTACAACTGTGTACAGCATATACAGTATATAAACAGCAGTGGAATATCAACATCCAAATAACACAACAGATTTCTTCAATCAGACAATGTAAAATTGAACAGTGCAGTGACCAGTAGCCACCAGTCAGATGGTAAATCAAATGACAGATAGATGCAAATCTTATGGTTTGCAGCCTTCCCTTGATCTTCAAATACTTTTTCACACTCTCTTACTTTGTTATTTCCATCTACTTGCTGTCACATGTGTTTTGTATTGTATAGCTTTTCTTTGAAATGAAAGAATGCAACAAAGTCACATAATGAAGGTCAGCACTTACTGCAGGAGAATGTCTGGCAGCAAGGGTCATCAGTTGGAGTTTGAATCTTATACTCATTGTCTTCACAAGTGGGTTCAGGAGCGCAGGTCACGTGGCTACATGGAGGCTACAATATAGAGAGAGGTGTACTATTAGAATGGTCATAGGGACATGTTATGGAGTACAATTATCATTACTAGGCCTGCTTAGGAAAAGACTTGTTTGCCTCATTCTAATGTCAGAGTAGGTCTGTGATGGAAACATTTTAGCTTCAGCTTTAGTGCTATTGAAAGCTGCAGTGCAACATGGAAGCTCTATAAGGCCTCACACAGACAGGACATTTCAAAGACGCAAACATTTAGGTGCATTTAAAGGCGTCAAGCGCTTGGGCATTAATGAATTTCATTGGCCAGAATAATTATACATTATTATTCTGGCCATTTAAATGAATTAAAGCTGAAGCGCTAAACGCGCCTGGCGTCAACACGCGTTTAGGCAGGTTTAAATACATTTAGATGCCTTTGCTCGCGTCTTTTTCCTGCCAAAACGCTGCTGCTCCTGGACGCATAGGCCCTGGGTTTTTTTTTTTCCTTCTGATAAACACTACTGCTATTAAAGCTTTTAAGAGGCTATGGGCAACGTAATAACCACTTTTCAATGATAATTACAATATACTACTTTTTCCAGAGTATCGACTAATCTCTGAAATCCCAAGGACATCGATTAGATAAGCAGTCCATGACACCTATTTTCAGCTTTATAATGGCCATATGAAAAAGTGGTGCCAGAAACTATAGTGGCCTTCCATTGGAAAACACCCTAAAAACAAGTGCTGATGTCCATCCAAAACTGAAGTATGAGCTTTGGGTGAACTTGGCTATAAAGTGTTTTAATTGGTGAAAACTTACAGGAGGTGGAGGTGGTGGAGGTGCTGAAAAAGAAAAGAAAATACACAAAACAGCATTAGAAAATGTTATAAAGCAAATGGTCATGTAGCACAACAACCAATCACAATTCATTTTTCAGTGATCTGGTTTAAGGAAACTAACATCTAATGTGTTGTTATGGGGGTTACTCTGCTTTGCCCTCTCTAACTGAATTAAGGTCACAAGAGATTTCTGGCAGAGGACAAAAGAGCAGCTTGAGCTTATTGACAGAAGATCTTTTTTTTTCACACTCGCACACTCCAAGGCATGAATGATTACACCTATGGCCATCAAGGCAAAATATCTTCTCTTTTGAGCTCCTGGCTATGCTCCCGCCACTGACTTCTGCTGCCTTCTCCTTTTTCCTTTTTATTTTATAATTTATTATTTTAGAATTTTACAATTATAACCAGAGCAGATGGGTGCACCTGGAAATGCTGGGAAAGCACTGCTGGAGTAGAAGAAGTATTAATTTATTAAGTGTACTATTCAATCTACAAGAATTCTGAGAGAAAATCAACTGAAACCGAAGGCAAAGATGCCAAAGAATAACGCCCCCCCCTCCATCATCCCCAACTCAGTACCTAATAATGAAATGAGGGAACAAAATAGTTTCCAGTAAGACAAAAAACGATTCTAACAAAACACGATCTAAAAACTCTATTATTAATCCAGTTAACTGATGTTTTTTAACTGTCCCATTGCCATGACGATCACTTTGGTGTGTGAGCAGAGGTAGCAGAAGAAGTGATTGCTGCATAACTCATAGTCTGGGGGCCAGATGAGACCTGCTCATTTCATTCTCCCTCACTGCAGCAGTCCAGGCATCACCAAGGTTTATTGGCTGGACACTCACAAGACTATTATACTGTGAAGCACTGGTACTCATATAAGGTATAGTTAATATTTTTCAGCTTACAATAATGATCAAATTAGAATTTGCATTAGAAAAAATAAATCTGTATTATGAATACTTTCTATGGGTAGCAAATACAGGCCTGCTGCAAAGTTCCCCCACTCTCTTGCTATAAAGACACTTACGACACTGATGTTCAGGACAGCACTGTGTTTCGGGGTCTCCAAGCAGCAGTGGTGGCCTGTTATCATCGCATGTGGGAATATCGCATAGATCTTGACATTCTGCATATAAAGAATAGACAACACCTTAAACAGCAAGCATGTATTCAATGAACAAGAAATTGTATTTTCTGAAATGAATGATAACATATAGACAGACAAGTTATGCTGACATGAACTCTCATACACAGCACTGATGAAAGCTAACTAGTCTGAAATGGAGATAGGCAGTTTGGATTAATTCGATATATGATTGTACAGTTGGCCAAGCTTCATAAACAATGATTGGAATAAACACTTTTTTTTGAGGGGGTGGAAGGATTTGCGATAAAAGCAAATCACCTTTGTAAAGAAAGCTCTGCTATGCTTTACGGTAAAATGAAAACTGTCAATTAACTAAAAAGCTTTGGAATTCATATTTTTAAAACTTTTTTACATTGTTACCTAACAATACATTTCTTTGCACAATTCAACTTACGGCAGATAATGACTGGACAGCAGCGAGCGCCAGAAGGAGCTTCCATTACCACTGGGGTGGCACCTGTCATCTCACAGGACACAGGAGCACAGAGTATATCCGTGCATGATGGCTTTTGGAAACAGAAAAGCAATCGTGTGTAAGTGCATACATAAATGTGTAAAACCATCAAGCATAAAGAAAATGTCTTGGTTATGGATGTAAGCATAGTCCAACCAAAAGTATTATTATCTTCTACCTAGTTTCATTATTTCATTAGGATTCATTATTAAAGTTCTGGTGACCTGGGGGCCCCAAGGGATTCCCTTAATTTGCAGGGATTTCGTCTCCCTCCTTATTTGGGCTATCGGACGGGAAGTGAATGCAAATCTCCCCAATTGGACACAGCTGGCAAAAAAACGAACAGGGGTTATAACCCTTCCTTACTGCTTATCCAAAATGAAAAAAAAATTGGTTATAGTTCTACTTTAAGGTCCTTTGCCTATTCTTGCCTTTTTGGGGAAGGGGGGGCACAGCTTCTAGAGTACAGGAACATGTACAGGGAAATATATATAGTATGTAGACTGTTATTGCTGACCTCTTCAATACTTTCTAAATCAGTGGAACCTGAATGCATCAAACAAAGCACAGACTATGGAGTTGTGTCAGTGGCTCCATAAGGCTCCACTAGATAAGCAGGGATGACAGGTAACTAGCATTTTCTGAAGGAGAGCTCCTTATTGCCAGTCTATGTATTTCTCTCAATGTATCTTCTACTTGACTTGAGCTCCAGAGTCCACACTGCTCTCCTAGACCATTAAAACATTATAAAGGCTATAGGCTATAAAGATAACAACTAGTATAACTTACTGGAGGTGGAGGTGGAGTGGGTGGGTTCTATGGATGAACAAAATGAAAAATGTCAGATACAGCTAAAAGCATGTTAAAATGCAGTCGTGTTTTCTCAGTGTAATTCTATATGGATAAGGTCCAGTCAAATGTACTCATTGCATTTACATGCTCTGTTTATACTGATTGTGATCTATTTTTTTTTGTCTCAATATTTTAGCCAACAAGAATTGCAGATGGAAAGCAAATATATATGGGGAATGTAAATAAATATAATTTGGGGAATATATTACTAATATTGATAACAGCAATAACAACAACAACAATAAAAATAATTATAATACTCTTTACTATGATATGCAATAAAAAAAATCATAAAATTAGCAAAATTAAAAAGATGCTTCATGTGGGAAGAATAATAATTAATGACTTACGGTAAAGGGTGGAGGTGGTTGGGGTGTTGTTGGCGGTGCTAAAATGTAAAGAGAAAAACATCAGCTCTAGATACTTTTATGCAGAGTTTTTTTAACTCAGAGAATAGGAGAAGGAAACCCCTCCTACCAAGTCACCCCTGTCTCTGTCCCTTGGGTCCACCCCCTGCCCACCTCCCAATTCCGCCACTTTTAGAGAATACAGAAACAAGTATCATTTTGTTGTGCTAAGCAACTTGTATGGAATTTGTTAAAAACAATAAAAGCATTAAAAGAGATCCCCTGCAGACTGCAAATATAGATGCCCCCTAGCAACAATAGATCATCCAGTAACAATAGATCCCCCAGAAACAAAAGATTCCAACAACAACAGATTTCCCAGCAATCAGCATCAGTAGACCCTCCTGCAGCCAGCATCAATAAATCTCTCCATCTACAGTAGGTCCTTCCCAGCAACAATTAATCTCCCAGCAACACAAGACCCCACAGAAACAATAGGTTCCCTGCCAGCAACAATACATCTCCCCGGTATCAATAGACGCTAACAAAAAAATAGATCCTCTACGGCAACATGGATTGCCCAGCAGCCAGCATCAATAGTCCCCAGTGTGTATTCGACCCCCAGCCCCGCCCCTCCTTCCTTCTCACTGGTTGTGACTGACGGTCTATCTGCTGAGACCGACCCAACTCATGAATATTCAAATACATTCTCATGAGAAACCCTACAATCACAATTATTCATTGTCAGTAATTGACTAATAGCATGTCTCAATACTAAAATCCTGGGAAAGAAAGGACTGGAAAAATGTAAACTGTAGCATTCCCAGCACCTCTTAGTCAAGTCTTTTTCTGTTGGTACTATATTGCAGACATTCATGTACAAAGTCATTTATTGCATGACTTAGACCTGAACCCTAAAACAACAGATATTCAATGGTAGCCACAGAGAGGTGCTGATTTTTGTTAATTACTCTGTATGTAAATGACTGAAGTATGAGCACCCATTAGCAGTGCTTGTTTTCACACTGTAGAGTTGTTCTTTCTCTGATATTGCTGAGGGGTTTTTGAAGGGGACAGTCTAGATGCAAATGGTCTTTGTTTGAGAGGTCTTCTTTAGGTGTGGAAAATGTATAGAATTACTTACCACATTCATATATTGGACAACATTCTGCCTCCAAGTTAAAGTTCACAATTAGATCGGCACCATCACAAAAAGGAGCTGGTGGGCATGGGTCACACTCTGTAAAACAAAACACATATTTATTCATTTATTCCGTTTTATCAGACAGTCATTTGGAGAGTGAAGGCTAAGCTAAGCCCGAAAGATTTACCTTCATTACATACAGAAAGATGCATCATTTGATTGGCCAAAAAGAACCTTTAATTGCCCCTCGTGTGCAATCTTTCAGGAAGTTAAATAAAACATCTGCATTTTGCTTGCACGTGAAAAAGGTTATTCATGTGAACACAGCCTCACCTCATTAACTGAGTTAATATTATCTTTGCTGTGTATTGTTTACGTCAAAACTACAGAGAAACTTTGCTGTACAACAACCACCCAGAAGAATGAATTATCCCCATCTCTCTGCCTCCTTGCCTGCTCTTCACACAGGGCACTAGAGAGTTTAAATCATAGACAAGGAGTCTGAAGGCAAACACCTTCTTCTCTGCTCTTTCCCACAGTGAGCAGTGTCATTGGTGCATCCTGGATTGGACTTTCGCTTTTTAATATAAAACCGCATTTAAATAATAAAAGTGGATAAAAAAAATCAGTTTTGAAAATATATCGATTCACAAACTTTAAATCATTACAGTTTCCTTGTCATTTGCTCCAAAAAGAGTCCACAATCACACTTACGACATTCATATGCTAGACAGCAAGGGTCCGTGGTGTCAACCTCGACTGCTCTTTCTCCGTTCCGTAAGCAGGAAGGCACATTGCATGTGACACCATGACATTTATGCTGGAAAAGATGGAAAGAATAAATATTGGTTGTTACACATAACTGTTAGCATTTCACCCAGTATAAATAGGTAAGATATTACTTAAGTCAGAACGGTACTTACAGGTGTATTCACTGGAGGAGTAGGTGGTGGCGGTGGTGGAGGTACTGTAGAAAATGATACATTTCACATTAAACAGGAAACTATACTACTACTACTATTATTACTCGTGTGAGCTTGCTGCAAAGCTGTCCTATGGCATCTGTGGAGTTGGAATTCCTTAGCACAAATGCAATGTTCACTGCCGTTTTACTTTCTGGTACTGGAGTCCTGTTGACAGGAAACTCCACCATCTTTTCACTATGTCCTTCCACCTTTTATCCAGCTGTGTCATGACGGATGCAAAAAGCTGCACCATCACTTTACACATTGAAAGAAAAAGTATGAGGACATTTCCGGCTAAAAAGGCAGTAGCTTTCTTGGGGTATGTAAATGACAGCATTGCTAAACATATATAAAACCTTTTTTAATTCAAACATATCTTGAGATTTTTATACTTCCTGTAGTGTAAGCAATTTACATCATTTTTATGATCACTAAAAAGAAATGTTCCAGCAATGTACTTACTACATGTGTATGTGGGACAGCAAGGATTATCATCGTTTGACGTCTCTACTATTATTTCACCATCTCTACAGTCTGCTGGTAGGCATCCGCTGCTGTCACAAGGCTGTAGGAAGTGACAGGAAGATCACTTTCATTGGACAATCAATATATACAATAGATAGGAGAACATTTATTCCCAGGTTAGCAATGTGTTTTGGTACTGAGGAGGTTATAAATATAATAGGAGAAGTCCCATACAAATCTCTGAGGGTTTACTGTACAAGCATGGCCAGTACTGAAGAGAATTACTGCTGCAGGACTTTAAACATTAGAAGTGACCGCGGCTATGCTATTAAGTTCAGTAAACAGCAGAGGAAGGAGATTTTAGTGTAGATTAGTTAATGAAGGCTACATGGGGGAAGGGGGTTGGGGGGGAGGGGGTCTAGTTTTGTTAAAGGCACATCTGTGCTTAAACCTTACTCCTACTGATCACCAGGGGTGGACTGACCATTCGTACACTCGGGCACTGCCCGAGGGCCCAGGGTCAGTAGGCCCCATGATCCCCTACTGCCCAGGGGCACCATGAGTTGTCAGTCCGCCCTTGCTGACCACTGACCTAATCCCCAACACTCTATTGATACCCGGAGATACAGATTTACACTTATGATGCTAAAATCTCAGTGCGCAACACTACTGATGGAACATTTGATTACTTTATATGCTATTCTATCAGTTTGCTTGTCGGCACATAAAAAATAAACTTACCGTCACAGGAGGAGGAGGAGGAGGAGCCTGGAAAAAACAATAACAACATAAGATGCCAGTGCATACCAGTACATACACAAATAGGTGTCAGTGCTTTTTTTTTTTATTCAAGCTGTGTAAGTAGCTTGAATCTGACCTGAAATAAACCTGTTGCAGTGCCTGTACAGAAAAGGAGCCAGCTAAAAGACAAGTGCCATTCTAATAGGAGGAGAGATCAGAGTGACAGAGACATTAGCTCATAAGTCTGATGCTTCTCCTTTCACTGTTCCATCAGAGGCTTGAGGTGAGGAAAAATCTGCAAGTGTTATGGAACTGCAGCAGATACATTTCACATGTCCTGCCCTGTCAGTCGTGGCTGTGCTATGTGGCTGAGCCATGAAGATGTAACGAGAGCATGGTCAAAAATAAATATCCTTTAGCAGGTAATAAAAGCTCCCATAAATGTATTTCATCTGTTTGTTTATCTGCTTGCCTGGAGTTTAGAGCTGAATGATGATTTGCAAAATGCAGCCATTGGTTGCAGCAATCATCTTTTAGCCATAGCAGGTCAGGCAGGTGCTATGGGGTCCAGCAGCACAGAAGAATCAGGGCATCCGCCTGAATAATGTTTTATACAGGTACCAACAGCAGTCGGCATATACTCTATGTTTGAGATGTACGTACAGTTCTCAGTTTTTACAATGGATTAATACAAGTCTCAAGGATACAGTTTAGGGAGTCATGAGACCCGAAGTGGTTATGCAGTGGGGCTTGATTACACATCATTATATTTGTCAAACAAAGCTTTACCTGCATTTTATCAATTCCACATGAACTTACAAAATCAGCCTGATAGTCCACTGAATTTATACTACAATCAGATTTTACACATTCTACCTTTTTTTGTACTTACGGGAGTTGTTGGTATAGGAACTGAAAAATAAAAAGAGGAACATGTGATTACCATCTAGCCTAACTCAGCAAGCAACTTACAACTGTGTACAGCATATACAGTATATAAACAGCAGTGGAATATCAACATCCAAATAACACAACAGATTTCTTCAATCAGACAATGTAAAATTGAACAGTGCAGTGACCAGTAGCCACCAGTCAGATGGTAAATCAAATGACAGATAGATGCAAATCTTATGGTTTGCAGCCTTCCCTTGATCTTCAAATACTTTTTCACACTCTCTTACTTTGTTATTTCCATCTACTTGCTGTCACATGTGTTTTGTATTGTATAGCTTTTCTTTGAAATGAAAGAATGCAACAAAGTCACATAATGAAGGTCAGCACTTACTGCAGGAGAATGTCTGGCAGCAAGGGTCATCAGTTGGAGTTTGAATCTTATACTCATTGTCTTCACAAGTGGGTTCAGGAGCGCAGGTCACGTGGCTACATGGAGGCTACAATATAGAGAGAGGTGTACTATTAGAATGGTCATAGGGACATGTTATGGAGTACAATTATCATTACTAGGCCTGCTTAGGAAAAGACTTGTTTGCCTCATTCTAATGTCAGAGTAGGTCTGTGATGGAAACATTTTAGCTTCAGCTTTAGTGCTATTGAAAGCTGCAGTGCAACATGGAAGCTCTATAAGGCCTCACACAGACAGGACATTTCAAAGACGCAAACATTTAGGTGCATTTAAAGGCGTCAAGCGCTTGGGCATTAATGAATTTCATTGGCCAGAATAATTATACATTATTATTCTGGCCATTTAAATGAATTAAAGCTGAAGCGCTAAACGCGCCTGGCGTCAACACGCGTTTAGGCAGGTTTAAATACATTTAGATGCCTTTGCTCGCGTCTTTTTCCTGCCAAAACGCTGCTGCTCCTGGACGCATAGGCCCTGGGTTTTTTTTTTTCCTTCTGATAAACACTACTGCTATTAAAGCTTTTAAGAGGCTATGGGCAACGTAATAACCACTTTTCAATGATAATTACAATATACTACTTTTTCCAGAGTATCGACTAATCTCTGAAATCCCAAGGACATCGATTAGATAAGCAGTCCATGACACCTATTTTCAGCTTTATAATGGCCATATGAAAAAGTGGTGCCAGAAACTATAGTGGCCTTCCATTGGAAAACACCCTAAAAACAA